>NC_042619.1:27625541-27938496 GCF_901001135.1 Rhinatrema bivittatum | reverse complement strand
ATAAGCCCCTTGCCACTTGGAAGGTGGCGTTAAGTTCAAATTGCACAGAGCCTAACACCTGACAAAACAGCTTCCTGCCATTGCCATAGTGATGGATTTCGGGTTTTGCCACCCATACCTGGGAACCTTTGACTTCCAGTCACCCTGAGATTACCATGGATTAGTGGGGGGACGGGGACGGAGGGAGGGCAACTGCACATTCTCACAGGTCCATTTACACCTTTACTTCTGCCATTCTCCCACCAACACACACTCACTCACGTCTCTCCCTCTTCCATACACACCTGCCCACTCATTTTCACACCCATGCTCACTTGCACTCAGCTCTCTCCTACTCGCGTACGTACACTCTCAGATCTCTTCTTCCTACACAAATACACACTCACTCACTCTCACAGACATCCTCATTTATTCTCTCCCCCACCCTTTCAAAACACACTAGCAACAGCAGACTCGCTCCTGGCGCAGCAGCTGCCTCTTCCTTCTCCTCGTGTGCTGCGGAAGTGGACGCTGCCTGTTTCTTGCTCCTCGTTTGATGCACGGGCAGGAAATCGCAATGTTGATTGGCCAAGGCAAACAGGATGGGGCGGGCAAGTGGCTGGATACAGGAAACAGGCTGTGCAGGCAGGAGCAGGCGGTGTCACGAGGAAGCGAAGCTAAGAGTTAAAAAGGTCCGGAGATGGTAGAAATCACTGCCGAGCTCCTCCTTTTTCAGCCGCGCAAGACCAATGTCGTTGCTTTCTTCTTTCCGGGTCCAAGCAGATTGGTTTTTCCTGCAGCACCCGGAGATTTCCGGTATTGGGCCGGAGACCCCCGGTAATTCTTTTAGAATCCGGAGAGTTCCCAGGTCTGCTGCCACCTCTAAGGTCAGAGAACAGCGAGGCACAGTTCCCACAGTTTCCTGCAGCAGCACTAATGCAGACTTTGTGGCAAGAATTAGAAAATTGTGAAGCCCACTGGCAAACATTTCCATCTTTTATACTGCATGGAGCGGCAGTTACTATCCTTAAGAGAAACATGGGCGTAACCTGCATTGCATGGCAGATACTATCATGGGAAGCTTGCTGGGCAGACTGGATGGACCATTTGGTTCTTTTCTGCCATCATTACTACGTTACTATATATTGTAAATTTTAGAGAGTTGATGATGAAATTGATAAATTGATTTTTGAACGGTGGCGGTCACTGTAGCCACAGCCTGTAGTCACCACTCTCTGCTCTGTGACATGCTAATATCCTCTGTTATACTCTTCTATTTTTTTTTTTTAACTTTTTGTTACTGTTCACCATGGATAAGAGGAAAGGCAGTGTGGTAACTCCAGTGGCAGCGGCTTGGGGGACAGCCAGAGGAAAAATGGAGGCAGACTCTGGCTGTTCCTTAAGTGCAGTTTATTTACAGTGAGAACACACAAAAGTGCGGTGCACAGGAAAAACCAAACAACTTAGGCAGCTCGCCTTGGCTTCAGGTATCTCACAATTAACAAAGGAAAGTGCAAAGCCAAAATAAACATTTGGAGGCAGCTCATCTTGAGTTTAGGCAAGTTCTCAAGCTAGCAGGATTTAACAATATCAGTCTCAACCTCAAACGTAGCAGGTCCTCTCGTACAGAGGTTTTCTCTTCCCCGGGGCCCCCTCTAACCCTTCCAGGCCCTGAAGTCTTATACTCTGCTGGAGGGCTCCTCCCTTCACCCAGGATTCCTGGGTGAAGGGAGGAGCCTTAAGGAGGACCGGGCGAGACTGCTGTGCCTGGTCCTTTAAGGTAGTCTGAGGGGATTTTCTGTACAACTCCCTCACAGGCAGACTCCAGGCTTTTCCCTCTGAGCCCGGGACTCTGCCACCAGCCCAGTGGATCTGTTCATGGGGCAGATGACAACATCCAGAAATACCCCAGTGGAAATATCCTTGCGGGGGCTCTGTTGGAGAACGCACTGTTGAAGGTGTCTCCGAGTAAAGTGAGCTGCTTACGCAGCAAGCAGAAGGATCATCATCGTGCGCTTCCACTGCACTGGATATTGTCAGAGCCGGTAGCACTAGGCGAACTAGGCCTGGGCCTAGGCGAACTAGGCCTGGGCCTAGGGTGCCGACCATTAAGGGGCGGTGGCGCGACGGGGGGGGGGGGGGGGGGGGGGGGGCAAGAGGGGGGTGTGGGGGCGCCTAGCCCCTTGCACCAGCCCTGGATATTGTTGTGAGCTATGTGCTGATTAGGTTCAAGAGGGGAGATGCCGTGAGAGGCACAAGCTCTATGCTGGAAGTACAGAGTTGTTAGGTTTATTCTTCAAGCACAGAAAGCATTGATGCTCAAGATCAAAAGAGCACGAGTGGCCAAGCTGCTGGTAGTGTAACGAGGGTAGGATATCTGACTTGTAGTTGGGGCCTCTGGATTCAGTGGTGTTGGTTACTGGGCATACGTCCGCATTATTGCCTCAGGGGGTATACATATTAATCAGTCCTTATTAAGCCCTATGTTATGACCTTTGAAGAGATAATGGAAGGATATTGTGTATATGGACCAATCCCTTGGAAGGCTTATTTTGGAACTTGCTAAATAAGTGAGGAACTCCATAACAAGCCCTGGCTCCAGGAGCAAGAAATGCAAGACCACCAAGTTCACAATCAGGCCAATACAGTAAACTGCGCAAGAGAGCCGGCGCTCCGAGGCGAGCACCCGCTCTCCTGGGTGCGCGATTCTGTATTTAAATTAGGGCCCGCGCTAATAAGAAGGCCGCGGCTGTCAGCGGGTTTGACAGCCGACGCTTAATTTTACCGGCGTCGGTTGTCGAATCCGCTGACGGTCACGGGTTCGGAACACGGATGCCGGCAAAATTGAGCATCCATTTTCCAACCCGCAGGCCGCGGGCAGATTTTTTAGTAAGATTTTTATTTTTTTTATTTTTGGGGCCTCTGACTTAATATTGCTATGATATTATTTTATGATATTATTATATATTATTATTATATCATTCTCACCCTCATTCATAAGTCGATTTATAACCAAGATATGCAATGGTTCTCCGATCAATTCATCTTCCGCAATTCAAAGAGACCAATAAGAAAAATACATCAAGCCAAACTCGCGTCTTCTTCACTTAAACACATCAAACACGTTGCTACAAGAGAACGCTCAATCACTATTGCGGGAACCAACATCTGGAACAAAATGCCCACAGACCTGCGTCTAGAACCCTGCCATAAGAAATTCAAGCAGAACCTCAAAACTTGGCTGTTCGAACAAGCCTACTCTCAATGATCTTTTCCATTTTTCTGAAATGCCAATTACTTGTTCTTGTATCTCTGATTGATTATGATTATCATTAATTTAATTGTTATTAGTTCTTAATTTTGTTCTTAATTTGTTCTTAATTGATTTATTATGTACACCTGATTTCGTTCTCATATTGACTGTAAAGCTTGTTGCTGATTTACTGTTTATTGTGAACCGAGGTGATGTTATTAACGTGCCGCGGTATATAAAAAATTACAAAATAAATAAAATAAATAAATTAAGTCAGAGGTTGTACAGAAAAGCAGTTTTTTTTTGCTTTTCTGTACACTTTCCCGGTGCCGGCCGAAATTAACGCCAGCCTTTGACAGGAGTTAATTTCTGAAAGTAAAATGTGCAGCTTGGCTGCATATTTTGCTTTCTGTATTGCGGATGAATACCTAATAGGCTCATCAACATGCATTTGCATGTGATGAGCGCTATTAATTTCAGGGGGGGGGGGTAATAATAGCGTGTCAAAAACGTGCGTCCAAACGGGGGCTAACAGTGCACTCGGCTGAGCGCACCGTTCTGTATTGGCCTGATAGTGTGTATGGAGGAAAAGGTGGAGAAACTACAGAATACTGATTTTTTTTTTCCCATTATTCAAGATAATGTGACCTCCATTCCAAGCCTCTATTAGATAAGCAGATTATAAATCCAAGTAGTAAATAAATAAATACGATGAAGAATTCAGAGAACATGGCTAGAAGGCAGAACTTGTGTTTGTTACCTTCAGCTGGAGAAATTTATGTGAGTGACTGAGTGTGCAAAATCAAGAAAATTAAATAGTTGCGATCCACTTTAATTCAGACTCATAACATCTGCTATAGAAGCAGGACTTCCAAATACTGTTACTTTTATATTTGTTAGTATGACATTATTATTCTTGTTCAATTCCAGCTGGCCAAGTTGAGGAATCAAGGGATGACGTGAGCTGCAAGATCACAAAGATCTTCAGTGGGCAGTTGGTGTTCCAAAGGCTTTAAGAGCACCCTAACCAGTAGGCCATCCCAGTCCTTAGCCACTTTCTGGAACCTACTGAAATCTGTTTAGCACCTTGAAAAGAAAATAACACAAGTGGCAGACATGATCTCTGAGAACTCCCTCACAGTTAAACATCTACGCTTGACCCAAACTGACCATCCCATGAAGTCAAGATTCCAAGACAATTTAGGTACATGGCAACTATTCGGTCTTGACTAAACAGATATTGATGTCTGATTTTCTTAGTGTCTCATAATGAAGCAATCATCATGTCCTGCACTCTTGCTTTACTACCTAAGTGGGTTTTGCAGGTAATTCATGTTGGCATTTTTACTGCAATTACCCAAGACTTAACGTAGGGGAAAAAAAAATACATCTAGCAACTGATTTATCATGTTGAATATAAAGTGACTCGTGAGTTGGAAAGGGCGCGTGCAGGGATCTGACATGTTTTCACTGTTCCAGCAAATTAAAATTCTGAAAACGTTAGTCCATAAATTAGCCCTGCCCAGGATTTTGCAATAATTATACGACTGTTCAGTAAAAATGAATCGTTACCTCTGGAAACCGCATGTTATGACAAAAACTCAAACCTGAGGTAAAGAAACAGTTTCAGTAATACTCGCACCTTCCACTTCACCCTCCTCTCAAATACAGCTCTTATATTTTTCTAGGAAATCCCTTCATTCCTGCATCGTTTTCTTCCGCAGGCTTTACTGGCATCAGATTGATTAATATCGGAATTAGTCTCTTATGTTTTCACCTCGTTAATGAATTAATTCCTCCATCCTTCTGACAGGGCAGCATTGGCCTGTTCTGCTTTGTCAGGAACCCAAAACTATAAAATAAACGGTACTTTTTCCATTTTACAGTTTTTATCTGTAATTTTTCATTAAAGGTGGGGTTTTCAAGCAATTTATGATTACGCGAAAGATGGAATCTGCTTCTCCATGGGGCTCAGAGCCAGCTAAACCACCTTTTTCTTTTTGGTTAACAAACTTACAGCAAACCTTACACGCTGGGAGCTGGCATTCTCCTTCCCCCAGGTCTGCCTCCTGCAGTCTTTGTGTTGCGCTCCTGCTCGCGGGCCTAGCCGCGAGCAGGTGCTTATCTCCGCGGTGGGAGCCGCCTACATCATCACCGCTCCGTGGCCCAGAGGGGCCTTCATCCTCGGTCTTTCCTGCGGCCTGGAGCCGTCCCCAGAGCTCCTCTTCAGCGGCAGGAGTCGCCCGCCTCCTCTTCGCGGCAGGAGCCGCTCCGATGCCTCAGGGCCTGCTTCTCCGGTGCGGCAGCATGGCCGCTCTCCAAGGTCCGGCCCCCCTTCTCCTAAGGGGCGAGGCCGTGCCTCTCCCCTTCTTAAAGGGACAGCGCAGGTGTGACCCTCCTTGGACTCCTCCCTGGACGTTCTTGATCCAGCCCTACAAAAGGGCTCCTCGCTCACTCACTCCTCGCCTTGGGAAGGAGCCAGTCCTCCTGGGAGCTTCTCCTCCATTGGTCTTCGCTGCACCTTGCTCCTGACTGGCATCTTCGTTCCTGTGAGTCCTGAGGTCCACGTCCTGATGTCCACATCCTGATGTTCCAGGTCCTGAGTACTGTGCCTCCGGAGGTTCCTTGTTTCTAAGTGCGTGCGTGCATGCGTTCATGCACCTTCGCTGCCTCGAGCGCCCAAATTGGGCGTACAGGCGTGTGTTCATGCACCTTCGCCGGCGGGGGCTGCTGGAAGCCGCCTCGCATGGGGAACGCCCGATCCGCCCCGGGCTGCTGAAGCTGCTCTCGCCGCCGGCTGCCCCCAGGAGGCAGGGGAGCCGCGGTGCGCGCCTTGGGAGGAGGGGAGAGAGGACTGGGGCTGCTCCGGAGCTGTCAGCGCGCCCGCACGGGAGACCGGCACCCATGGACGCCCTTCTGCTGCTGCTGCTGCGGGCTTGCGTGACCGCGGCCAGGGCAGGTGAGCGGGGGCTGGGGGAAAGTTTGTCCGTGAAATTTCGTCTCTCTCTTGCCCGTCCGAAGGAGACGGAAAATCGGAGCTGCGCGCAAAGGTGCTTTGTTGCGCTCCCTGCCGCCGATCGCCGGCTGCTGGGGCTTGCTGGCGCCGGCGCTCAAGGCAGCGGGGTCTGTAGGAGAACCATCCACTTTCCTGGTGGAATGACATTTCAAATGACATTTCAAATGACAGGTACCAGCGCACCCAGGATACTGTATAGGCACTGTATAGCGCTCTATACAGCAAAATGGATTGCGCACGCCTACCGCTTCATGGATGCGCTTTGGACGCGGCTTGCATTTGCGACTCATTTGAATACTGTATCGAGCAGTATGTGATCCAAACTGTGCGCGCGGCAAACGAGGGTGCGCCCGGCACTGCCGCACTCTTTCTTACGCGTCCTTGCTGTATCGGCCTGACAGTTAGCAAAGGTTAGAATTTGTAAATATTAGAATTGTGAGTTTGCAACGGTCATTGGATCCTGGGTAACTAATCACTAGTTTGATTCTCACCCACCCATTCACTTATTTTGCTATATAGATTACCCTCTCCCCTCCAGTTAGGAGGAATGTCATCAAAAAAGAATCAATTAGTGATGTAGATTAACATATTATTAATCTTGATTTTAGGGATTGACGAAGCTTAGTCTTGTTGATGCATGAGATTAGAACAGTTGACCCACAAGTTTGAAAATATGTGTTGTTGGCTTAGACTGTTATTTGCTGAGGTGGCCAGCCAGCTGGCCAGTCTGCCAACCTCATTCTTCTGTGGCCAGCAGGATGGGCTTTGCTGGCTGGCTTGTCTCAACCTCCTCTTCCATGGTGGGTGGGATGGGCTCTGTCAACCACCATACCTTGGTCTCTTCTCCGTAATCTCTGAGACCCAGGGCCGGCAGAAGCACTAGGTGAACTAGGCGATAGCCTAGGGTGCCAGGATCCCAAGGGCAGCAGGTGCGGCATCGACAACCAACAAGCAACCCATCCATCCTCACCCAACCCAGTGCTTCTTTCTCAGGCACTGACAGCTCGCCAGCTGTGCGAAACCTGGTCCCCCACCACCACTAGCACACATGGCTCCCTCAGGCCTGACTCCGGCTCGTGCCGCCTCCCACCATCTTGCTTCAGCTTTCTCTGTGCGGAGGAGTGGGAGAGAGTGCGCAAGCCCGAGCGGGGCAGGACAGTGTGATGGATGCAAGGCAGAAGGCACCTGGGGCGCCTAATACCCTTGCACCGGCCTTGCTGACACCATGTGAATAATAGCCCTGCAGTGACCCCCAACCTTCATAAAAAATTTTTGTAACACCTTCCCCATCATAGTGACACCACTACACCAGTTGCATTCTTCTGCTAGCTAATTCACTGTTTGGGTTGGACCCAATCAACCCACCAAGCTTTGGAGAGGCTGAACCTCCCCAGATTCTTATACCAGGTGCCTGTGGGGAGTAGGGAAAGAAGTAGGCTGAGTTGGAAAGGGGAGACAGGTTAGGGTGAGTGATAAATAAAAAGGAGAGGAAGGGGAGAGATGGAGACTGGTTTGAAGATATAAAGACAGGCTAAGGGACAGGTAGGGCGATGTAAGAGATGAAATAGAACCTTGGAAAGGAAGAAGAGAGAAAGAGAAGGAAGAGAGAAACTGGAGCTACTCCCCGCGAGCAGGCCTCTCACCTCCAGTGCTGCCTCCTTCATCGCGGCATGGAGCCTCCAACGTTCTTCACCGCGACAGGAGCCACGGACTTCAGGGTTCTTCTCCAGCATGGTGGGCCCTGCCGCCGTGTCTCAACGCGGCTGGGGCCACTGGCGGCGTCTGTTTCATCTTCGCGGCCAGAGGCCGCAGTCCCCGGTCTCGCCTGGCGGCCAGAGCCGCCCTCAAATCCTTCTGCAGCAGCAGGAGCCGCTGCTGACGTTGGGGCCTGCCTGCGGGCAGGCCCAGCTTCTCCAGCTCCTGTCTTCAGCGTCTCAGCGGCAGCATAGCCACTCTCCAAGTTCCTGCCCCCTTCCTAAGGGGCAGGCCCGCGTCTCCTTCCCCTTCTTAAAGGGGCAGCGTAGGTGGGGTCCACCTTGCCCCACCGGAAGTCAGCTCTCCTGGTTTCCTGTGCCAGCCCTATTTAAGGGCTTCTACATTTCAGCTTTGCCTTGCACTGGAGTTATTTGCTCCTGGAATTCTCGTCTTCCAGGTCTCCGTCAGGTCTTCGTTCTTCATTGGAGCTCCATGTCTCGTCTGCTTCCTGTGTTCGTGGCTTCCTGATGTTCCATGTCTTCGTGTCCTGAGGTTCCTAGTCTAGGCTTCCTGATGTCTCGCTTCCTGATGTTCCACTTTTCCTGATGTTTCCGAGGTTTCACCCTCCTTTGCCATTTTGAGTCCTCCTGACCCTCCAGCTCCTATGGTTCTACAGATGACACCTTGTTTCGTCATTGAAGTCTCGTCTCAGCTGGATTCGCTTCCTGTGTTTCCGAGTCCTCTTGACCTTCCTGCTCCTATGGTTCTCCAGATGACATCTGGCTTTGTCACTGGAGTCTCGTCTCAGCTGGATTCCCTTCCTGCACTTGTTCTGTTCTCCGTGTGGTCCGTGACCAGCTTTCTCAGGTTGTATAGGGCGCGCTACAGGGACAGGGTAGTCTGTGACTAGCCCATTGGGTCCACCTGTGCCGGTCGGCTGTGTAGTGCGCCCTGAGAGACAATGCCAATGTCCGAACCTTCCCAGCTTCTCGTCTCGTCCAAGACTCTTCCAAATTCCTCGTCTCGTCGAGAGTCTTCCAAGATCCTCAACTTCTTCCAGTGTCTTCTTGTCTATGTCACAAGGCCTCCGTCTGCCCTCATCCTCAGTCCGGCCTGCTGCTTCTTGCCGATACATAGCGGAAGGCCCGAAAGGGCTGGGAACGGTCGGAGGACTGTTCACTAACCAACATAATGTTGTTGGCTTCCAGAAGCATGCTGGTCCGGCAGAGGGTTAGACTTCGCCTATGCGGGGACATGCTTCGCCAACCCTCGGTGCTATCTTGGATTCGTCTGGGATCATGCCGAGGCCCAGGGGCACACGAAATCCCTTCAAGTTGGGATTGCTCTCCTAGCGTTCCCCTAACATAACAGAAGGCAAGGCTTCCTAGCGCTTCCCTTCTGTAAAACTGTGAGGCCTAATCATTTGCTGGTGAGTCAGATCCTGTGTCTAAATTAATTGGAAATGCACAACAAATGGTAAAAATTAATTTACAAAATGAAAACAGCACATTTTGTGACCTGCAAAATAACTCCAGTAAATGTAGAGCCCTTTGTCCGATGGACACAATAAGATGGCAGTTATGGGGAAGGTCTCAAGTGTACACAAAGCTCCCTTTTCTATCTGTAGGTCTCTTAGAAGTATGTAGAAGCACCAAAGCGTAAAAGAAGTGTAAGACCATGAATAACACGCCATCTAATTACCTCCCGGGTCCCAGCTTAAGCTGGCTTTTCAGGCTGACAAAAATATAAAGAGAAAGAGATCTGAGCCATTCCATTCCTGTGCGCCCTAAAAGGGATTTTAATGACTAAGCAGGTTGGTGATGCTCTCCACTCAGGCAAATAATGTGCAGGGTGTGCCCAGAACTAGTGGATTAATTCACCTCTTTGGAAGCAACAGCTTCAAATAACAGGTGACTAATGTTTGAGTGCATGGAAGTAAAGGTCAATAAGCATAAAATACACAGAAGGTAATATCTTTGTACGGACTAACTTAACATGTTACCTGATTTATAAGGAGCTAATATTCTCTTCAGCTTTCAGCTCCTGGTCAAGAAATGTGCTTAAGTTAGCCCAATAGAAAGGTACCAGTTTATTTTGTGTTGACCTTTCTTCTTGTGCATTGAACACAGCAATCATACTATTCGTTTTAGTGAAGATCAAAGGGCATGTCTTAACAGTGCTCCACAAAGCCATGCAGCTCTTAATTCTTTAGCACTGTAGGCCATCCGAGATATTTTTTCCTTGTTTTGTTCTGGCTCCCTGTCAAGCTGCGCTGATCAAAGAGTTTCACTTTCTCTGGCAAAAGTTGATCCCTCCCCCCCCCCCCCCCCACACACACTTATTTATTTGCTTCTTATGTTTTGGAAAGGACCAGTTTTCTTGCGAGAGACCCATCTTAGTTTTAGGAATTTTGTTTTGCAGTAATAAGGATCACATGAAAGCATACAGAGTGCATCCCAAGTGAGATCCCATGGAAATCAGCGAGGGGGTAACTGTAATTTGTCGTGACGCCGCAAGCCGGAAGCAAGTCTTGGCCTTTGGAAATGCCAGGAGCTAAATTCTCTGCCTAGGATGAGCTGCTGTTGCTCGGCTGAACTGGGAGCCCCTTACTCCCCAGATGGACTCATAGGGAAAACCGAACCGCAGCTAAATCATGAACCATCTGAGTTGTGATTCGGAAAAGCTTTTCAATCATTTAATTGGGAAAGAACTAATTGCTTGCCCTGCCTTAAATTCTAGGTACATTCCAAGCAACGTACATAAAAACAAATACATCTCACTCTAGTAGGTTTGACTGGTATAAGCACCTTGCTGCCTGCTGGACCTGTAACCTGGCAAATGCCTCAGCAAATAAGACTGTCTTGAGATTCTTATGGAAGTGCTTAATGTCAAGTTCTGCTCTTAATAATTCAAGTAGTGCATTCCCCATTTCACAAATATGGGTAAGGTATTTTCCAAAATATAAAGTTTGCCTTGCACATGCAAAGATCTATTACAGGGCCTGGATTAAAAAACAAATAAAATGCATTGACAGCACCTGGGAATGGCGGAGCTTACCAATAAATGTGAGAATTTAAATATGTATCCTCCATAAATACTTTTCCAGAAAGTCCATTTATCCTTTTATCCTGGACAGGTCCTAGAAAACCATCCACTCCCCATGTCTCCTTATACTGCTGTCCCTCCCTCAGTGGAGAAACCGGTGGCCTACTGGCTAAAGCAACGACTTAGGCGCCTGCAACCCAGCATTCAAATCCTGCTAAGCCCTCTACTCACATTAGGAGCCGATGCATTACAGTATGCTCAGCCTAGCGCACAGCTTGCCATGCGGCTGGACACATGTTTTGGACGTGCCAGAATAACTCCCGATGCAGTAATGGATTTACCGCTCCAAACCTGCGCTTGGCTAATAGCGCTCATCACACGTGGAATGCCACGTAAATACTGTGAGCCCGATGCGCTCCTTTTAACATGCAAAACATGTCAGCCCCCGGAGCTGGTGTTAAGCTTTGAGGCGCCCCCAAGCTATCAACAGAAAAGCAAATATACTAAGCAGGAGGAACCGCAAAAAACAGGAACACGGGGGGAAAAAAAAAAAAAGTCTCCACAGCGGTCAGGTTAGGAAAACAGACGCTCAGTTTAGCAGCGTGCGTTTTCTGAAACCGCGGCTGTGCGCACCGCCACGTCTCCTGGGTGCCCAAAGCTAAGGACGTGCTGGAGATGCACAATTTCCCCTTGCTTGTAGTTTTCAACGTGGCTGTTCGTTTGCATATTGCATGGTGCGCCCCTGGAGAGGTGGACGGGCGTGCATTAGGGAAATGGGTTTGGATGCCTGTTTCTAGCGCGTCCATATTGCATCGGCCTGTTTGACACAGGGAGTGGGGAATCTTTAGTAAAGTGCCTAACTGCAATGGAACAGCAAATGCAAAGCATTCACAAACACGCGGTTTGAAAAATCAGATGGTCATACAAATAAACATGCATGCATGAAAAGTAAACGCAGGCAGCCTACTATCCATGCACACCTCTTTTGGAAATGTAAGGTACGCTCATATCTAATATACACCCCCCAGAACACCTCTTTTTCTTTTATACGGACAAGTTTGCATGTGTTATAAAAGAACCTGCACAGGAGTCAGTTTTCAGCCTGCTGATGAGAGACCAGGATAACTGGCAGGGTTTTCAGCTGAAATTGTGGCTGCAGCTAGCCTGTCAAAATGTGACTGGCGAGATGTAAACCAGCTCTACGCGGCTGGGCTGCCAGGTCAGACCTAACTGGTTAGCATCAAAAATCAGCTACGTCTTCTTCTGTTTTTAAGAAACTCTTTATTTATTTATTTCTCCAACTCGATTTCTCACCTTTCCAGATAAATCTCTCTAGACAAGTTAGAAGGGAAAAAATTATACAAAATACAACAATAATTATTACTCATCCAGACATCCAAATAAGTAGAAACAAGCTGATGATTCTTCCTTTCCAGCATCAGAGAAGCATTTTTTAAAAAACCCATCTTAAACCACAATTCCCCCCCCCCCCCCCCCCCCGCCCTGCCCTATCCCTCCCAGGACTCCATAAAAAAAAAAACCCGCCACCCTGATCAAGAATCTCCTTTTCCCTCCCTTTCTACTCTATGGGGCCGATGCAATAAATAGTCACTCCTAGGCACCCCCCTTGGGGGCGCCATGCAATGTTTAAATTAGGGGATCGCGTTAGCAAGGAGGTGCTAGGGTCGCTCGTGCGCCCCTAGCGCCTCCTTGCTATCGAGAACCCGATCGGCGTCCATTTCCTGCACCCGACTGCCGGTGTTTTGGTTTTTTTTCACTTTATTTTTTTTCGTTTTTTTCTGCTTTTCTGTACTAGTTCTAGGAGCGCTCAGCTATTAACTCCTGCTCCAGGCAGGCGTTAATTTTTGATCGCTAAATGTGCGTCCTAGACACACATTTATTTTTTTGCATTAGGAGTGAATGCCTAATAGCCTCAGTCACATGAATTTGCATGTGATGAGCGCTATTAGATTCACTCCGCATTGGACTCGCGCTGTAGAGGCGCTAATCCCCTTAGGGGTAGATTTTCAAAGGGTTACGCGTGTAAGATACGCGAGTATCCCCCGAAAACCTGCCCCTGCGCGCCGAGCCTGTCTTGCATAGGCTCAGCGGCGCGCGCAAGCCCCGGGACGCGCGTATGTCCCGGGGCTTCGAAAAAGGGGCGTTTTGGGGGCAGGGCTGTGGGTGGGGGGCCGGTCCGGGGGCGTTCTGTGGGCGGGGCACCGGTCCGGGGGTGGGGTCGAGGCCTCCTCCGTTGCAGCCCTGTATTGCACCGGCCCCTATAAGCATTAAAAGAACACTGGAAACGTGATCTCTTGTTCCCTTCCATCTCTGAAATTCACCTCAAGTGACCTCCAGCGAGCCGGCTGCCTTGACCCCCTTTTGTATAGAAGTTGGTGCATCCTTGCTGATAGGCCACACATGAGTTACATTTTTGGAGTTTGGCATTGAAGTCTGCCCACCTCGGGTGCCCTTTGCTATGGAAACCTGAGGAAGGGGCAGGACTTTGAATATGGGATGGACAGTTTGAGGCTCTCCAATTAATTTCTTTTTTTAAGTTGAGAACAGTGCTACTTTAGGGAAACAACTGGGAGTGGAGTGGAGGGGAGGGGGAGATAACCACCCCCCCCCCCACACTGCCTATGTGCAGAAGCAATGCAAATTTGCTGCTAACCTGTATCTGAATCTTGCCTTCCCTGGTTTGTAGCCTGCTTCTCTAACCACTAGGCTACTCTGCCACTCCCTACCTTATGTTTCACTTTCATTTAACTAATTTTCTCAATCAGTTTGGAACCTTTTTTCAAACCAGTTAGACTGCAGAATGAAATGTCTTCAATCGACATGAAATACACTTAAAAACGGCCAGAAATAGCTTTCAAACACATTGTAGGGCAGTTAAATGAGAATTGTACTGTCTTGCTCAAGGTTACCAGTGCAAATACCTTTCTGTTGCCCTTTCTTTGCTCTTCAATACTCTTAAGCAGTAAGCACCTATACAATGTGGTTTTATGTTTTGTGTGTTCATCTTTTGTGTTTGTCAAGATACAAAAGGATCCAGCTATGTGTAGAACTCAATGTAAACTTACTTTGCAACCGTCATACATAGCCTCAGTAGTATAATGGCTTATAGTGTCAAGCCCTTGCAACTCTGGGCTTGAATAATCATAGGTTGCTGTAAGAATTAAAGAAACAAACACTGTGTCAACACTACAAATGTTTGCTCTAGACGTTTTCCACCAGCCAGGAGAGTAATGTCTTACTTCCTGAAGTGCACGCTCCAACACGGCAGTGTTTCGGAGTGTCAGACTCCTTCCTCAGGGAACTTCAGGGAGGTGATTTGCTGGTGTAATTCTGTGTGGAAATACATAAAAGAGTTCTAAAGATGCCAAAGGCTAATGGTTCAAACAAATGGCAAGGATTTGGAAGCAATAAAAAACTTACTTTGAAATGATGTTTCTGGTCAGTCAAAAAGCGGTGCAAGACACTGGCTGAAATCGCTGAAAAGACAATGCATGAGAAAAACGCATATGGGGTACAGACAAAACCTCCTCAATAGGAAAACTAGTACGTTGAAAAATGTAATTTAACATCTGTATCAGTCTCAGAATCTCTCTATGTTGTCATTACAGTAACCAGGTAGAAAAGTTAGAAACTTACGTGCCCCAAAAGTGAGCAGCCTTGCTGAGATTCTTGCCGCTAAAAGTGACAGAGAACCGCGGGTAAAAACGCCGGTTTTAAAGGGGACCTGTCGACTGGAGTCAGTGCTGGCAGGAAATGACGAATGCACCTCCAAATTTGGTGATGACCATATTAGGTTAATGACGTATGTGGGGAAATACTAGCCCAGCTGAAGTCCATATATGGGCAATGACGTCATGCGGCAGCCATTTTGAAAAAACGAAACAGATGCAAAATGAATCAAAGATGCAGGGCATCGCATGGGGGAAACTCCATACTTACTAGGTAAAAATTTTTTTCCTGGATGGCCCATAATAGAATTAAAAAGGCCTGTGCATGGCTCATGTAGTATGAAAGGGAACCGTGTTATGGTAGTAACTGTATGGTCAAAAATGAAAATCATACACAGATTGTGGTATTTAAAAAACTTTATGAGGTATTGAGAAGGAACGAAAAATTCATGTAAAAGGTAATACTAAGTGAGGGAAAACCATTCTACTCTTTCATTTAGTCCCTGTGGTTCCGTGGAACGCAATTGAAAAATCCAACGATTTTCTTTATAGTTGAGCTGAGATGTTCTATCGCCTCCTCTCCAATGCTGGGGAATGTGTTCCAGGATAGCCCATTTGTATTCATCAAATGTGTGTGTGAGGGCTATGCTATGTTGAACTAATGGAGCTTTGATGTCCTGAGTGTTGATCCTACTCCGGTGTTCCACAAGTCGAATGCGGATCTTGCGTCGAGTGCGTCCTATGTAAATTTTATTGCAGGGACACTGAAGTACATAAATTACAAAATCTGTGTTGCAATCAACATGATGTTTGTGAACAATCTTTAAACCTGTATGAGGATCAATCCAATGGGAACCTGTCAAAGCTTGGTTACAACAAGAGCATTTTCCACATGTTGTAAATGACCCTGGTGAAGAACCACATTGAGAGCGTGGCGCTGCTCTGACAACCTTCTGTTTGATGTTGTGTCCTCGAGAATATGCAAACATGGGGGGTTCGTGAAACAGCGAATGGGGACTGAGAACGTGCCAATTATTCATAATGGCTTGTTTGACGTGAGTGGTGAGTTCTGTGTATGGCAGAACGCAGATGATACTGGGAGATTCATTGCGACGTTTATATTGTAAAAGCTGAGATCTGTCAGAACAAGTGGCCCTTTTATAGGCTCTTCGAATGACTCGGGTGGGATATCCTTTTTCTAAAAACCTGTTGCGGAGATGTCCAGCCTGTATATGAAAGTCTCCAATGTCAGAACACAGTCTTCGAAGTCTGAAGAATTGGCCCACTGGTAAACCTTCTTTAAATTTTCTGGGGTGGTGACTCTGAAAGCGAAGGTAATTGTTACGGTCGGTGGGTTTCCTAAACAGCGTAGTGCTAATACCTTTTGAATCCTTCATAATCTTAATGTCTAAAAATGCTAATGAATTTTGATCATAGACAATGCTGAATTTTAAATGTGGATCAATGCCATTGAGCCAATGGTAAAACTGTAGCAATTGTGCTTCTGTATGAGTCCAGATGAAGAATATGTCGTCAATGTAACGTGACCACAATTGGACAAATTGGAATTGAGGAGATGAATAGACATATTTTTCCTCGAATTGAGTCACATATAGATTAGCGACGTCTGGTGCTATAGGTGAACCCATGGCTACTCCATGGGTTTGGAGATAAAACTGCTGTTCAAACGAGAAAAAATTGTTATAAAGAATGATTTCTGTCAATTCTACCAGAAATTCTGACGGAATGCGCTGCGGTCTCATCCTGTTTTCAACAGTCTCTTGGACAAGCTTGAGTGCGTCCAATTGCGGGATGTTTGTGTACAAAGACTCAATGTCTAAACTGACTAGGAAATAACTACTGGGTATGTGACTGACTGTAGATAGTTTATTCAGCATGTCTGAAGTATCTTGTATATATGAAGTGGCATTTTTGACTGGGACTTGAAGAAAAATGTCCATGAATTTGGCTAAGGGTTCCAAGATGGAGCCGTTAGCTGAGACTATGGGCCGACAGGGCGGGTGTACTAGAGTTTTATGGATTTTGGGAACCCCATAAATGACAGGGGTACGTGGATATTCTACCTTAAGAAAATTGTATTCCTTAACAGTGAGGAAACCTTGTTCAAGTGCAATCTTAAGCAGGTTGCCAATCTTGAGAGATAATGGAGGGGTAGGATCATCTTGTAATAACTGATAATATTTTTGGTCATCTAGTTGCCGTAAGATTTCTGTGCGATAATCCTGTTGATCAAGAATGACGGTAGCTCCGCCTTTGTCAGCAGGTTTGATGATTATTTCCGGCGTTTTTACCCGCGGTTCTCTGTCACTTTTAGCGGCAAGAATCTCGGCAAGGCTGCTCACTTTTGGGGCACGTAAGTTTCTAACTTTTCTACCTGGTTACTGTAATGACAACATAGAGAGATTCTGAGACTGATACAGATGTTAAATTACATTTTTCAACGTACTAGTTTTCCTATTGAGGAGGTTTTGTCTGTACCCCATATGCGTTTTTCTCATGCATTGTCTTTTCAGCGATTTCAGCCAGTGTCTTGCACCGCTTTTTGACTGACCAGAAACATCATTTCAAAGTAAGTTTTTTATTGCTTCCAAATCCTTGCCATTTGTTTGAACCATTAGCCTTTGGCATCTTTAGAACTCTTTTATGTATTTCCACACAGAATTACACCAGCAAATCACCTCCCTGAAGTTCCCTGAGGAAGGAGTCTGACACTCCGAAACACTGCCGTGTTGGAGCGTGCACTTCAGGAAGTAAGACATTACTCCCCTGGCTGGTGGAAAACGTCTAGAGCAAACATTTGTAGTGTTGACACAGTGTTTGTTTCTTTAATTCTTACAGCAACCTATGATTATTCAAGCCCAGAGCTGCAAGGGCTTGACACTATAAGCCATTATACTACTGAGGCTATGTATGACGGTTGCAAAGTAAGTTTACATTGAGTTCTACACATAGCTGGATCCTTTTGTATCTTGACAGTTTCTGATTTTCAGCTATCCTGAGTTGTTTAAAAATACATCTTTTGTGTTTGGCATCATCCCCATCTCTGAGTACTTACTGCTGTGCAACTGACAGCAAAATGTAGCAATATGTGAAAGAATATATAAATAAAAGCATATCAGCACTAATAATAATCATAGTGACAGCAACAATTATTTACATTCCAGCTAGAGCAAAAGCAACCACCATGCCAGGTGATTTCCCTACATGACAGTCGTGCTACATTATGATGGAATCGGTCTTCACTGCAGAATACTTCTGTGTGCAAGGGTGAATTCACGTGCAGCCTCTGTGTAGCCCATGTTTATGTATTTATTTAAAACTCTTATATTCTTCCTAATTCAATATGGGTTGTTCTAAGCGGATTACATCTTGTTGAATGTACATAAAAAAATATAAATAAAAACATCAATGCATTTCAGACAAGCAATATCAAAAGAACATAAAACCCATGGAAGCCCAGTCCATTGCCTGCATGAGAGCCTGGTCAAGTTGTCAAATGATTGAACTGTGTGTCCATCGACACACCGTCCATGCTGCCTACATGGAGTGGTCAGCTTTGATCTTTTAGTAAATGTTTGCCATGTGTTGCTTTGGTGGAGAGTGATGGGACGGTGGAGAATATGAAGTGTCCTTCTGCTCTTCAGTACTGTATGCGTGATAGAGGATCTGGTTGAGTTAGTAGATTGGTGGAATACTAGTATCCGAGAAACGTTAGATAAAGTGGCTCCAGAAAAGTCTAGGAGCAGAAGGAATAGGCCTTCTGCATCTTGGTTTTCCCCAAGTATTATGTGATCAGAGGAGAGAGGTTAGGAGAATCGAAAAGAAATGGGCAAAATCACATAGTTTGATTGATAAGCTTTTGTGGCGTAAAGAAGCACATGGGTATTATGAGAAGGTGATATGTGCTAAAAAGCAGTTTTTGGAAGACAAAATTTTAGCCTCTGAGAATAAATCAAAGGAAATTTTTGCACTAATATGTTCTGCATTGGGGAGTGATTGTAGATCAAAGGAGATTATTCTGGAGGAAATTTGTGGAGATAATTTTATGGAATTTTGGAGTAAAAAGGTTCAGGAGTGTAGTGTTTCTTTATCCATTAAGGGAGGAAGGGAAGGGTTAATCATTTTTTTGAGAGAATAGGTGGGAGTAGTAGGGGTTTGCATTTGAGAGATGATACTTGGGGCTTGGAAGAGTTTGCCCCAGTGGGGATGAAGGAGTTATGGGAGATGTTATCTACCTGTAAACTCTCTCAGTGTCCTTTACACCCTTGTCCTTCCATTCTGATAAAGACTATGCCAGACAATATATTATTGGTTTTACAACAAATTGTTAACGCCTCATTGAATAGTGGTTGTTTACCAGTCCGGTTGACTCCGATGTTGAAAAAGACTATTCTGAATAGGGGGTGTTGTGCTAATTATTGCCTGGTGGCAAACAGCCTGCTGTTGGCTTAGATTATTGCGCATATTGTATGATCTCAGTTGTCTTCGAATTTGGAGGAGACTAATGGGTTAGACTTATGTAAATCGGGTTTCAGACGTGACTACAGTGCAGAGACAGTACTCTTGGCAGTTCAGGAAGAGGTTTTGTGTTGTAGGAGAGAAAGCAGAATCAGTGTTCTTGATTTTTTTAGATTTATCTAGTGCTTTTGACCTTTTAGATCACACTCTTCTGTTTGAGAGATGTGAGAAGCAAGGCCTGAAAGGACAGGTTTTATTGTGGTTGAATTCATTTTTGAAGGCGAGAACTGCAGTTGTACAAGTGCGAGGGGAGCAATCTAAGCTGGGGTTTCGCAGGGTTCCCCCGTATCTCCTTTTCTATTTAATCTTTTTATGCAGCTATTGGGGAAATTGGTTAGAGAACAGGGGTTTGAGGATTTTTTTAATATGCTGCTGATATGAAATTGATCTTCCCAGCAGGATGTAATCTTGAGTAGGCCATGAAGAGGATTAATGGGAATTTGGGTTTGCTTTCTAAGTGCTTTTATAAAAACTATTTAGTGTTGAATAGTAGGAAAACAGAGTGGTTGTATATTGGTAGTCCAACAGATATTTTTCAAGCTTCGGTTATTGAGGAGACTCCGGGCACTTCTCTCTTTGGTTGCTTTTCGGTCGGTCGTACAGGCTTTCGTTTTGCCTCACGATTGATTACTATAATGGTTCGCTGGTAGGATATCCTGCTAAAAGTATCCATAGGCTGCAAGTCATGCAAAATATGGCGGCAAGGTTACCCTCAGAAGGTTAGTGCTGCTTCTTCATTAAGGCATCTGCACTGGCTTCCAGTTCAGCAAAGATCCCAATTTAAGATCACGAGATTAATGTAGGACAGGGGGAGAAGTATTTTACAAAAGCTGGTAGAGATCTACACACCAAGGAAATGTCTTTGTTCAGCATCAGAAACCTTATTTAGAGTACTAACAGTGAAGGAAGCTTCAAGAATTGCAATTAGGAAATAGATGTTTTCTGATATTGGACCTGAATTGTGGAATTCAGCACCAAAAGTGTTGCAGATGGAGTCGAAATATTTGCTTTTTTGGAAGAAGGTGAAGTTGTGGCGTTTCCCATGTTAGAACATGCCTTCCCAAATAAGAAGCATCCCCTAATTTAGGTCACCGTACCAAGTCATACCTTCAGGCCTCTGCAACTGGACTACAATCTTTGAGTTCTAAAAATTCGTCTTATTTTTATTATTTATATTTTCCTCTGCAACTGGACTACAATATCTAAGTTCAAAAATTCAAAAACTCATTTTATCTTATTATTTACATCTGGCATGGTTAATATGTCACTATATCCAAGTTAAATAGTTAAATTATACAGATTATATTACACAATTTTATTAATTACAATGTTAATCTATAATATTTATTATCATTATGTTATATTGTCATCCAGTTATATTGTTACATATGTGCCACTGTTCTATGTAAAGCCCCTTATCTCTGTTGGGCAGTTTATTGTTATATGTAAACCGGAGTGATTTGTAGTCTCTATAAGAACCTCGGTATATAAAAAATTAAAAATAAATAAAATAAATAACAGCGTGTAGTATGTTATTTTATTAACTTTATTTTTTTAATTTATTTTATTAATGCTGTTATAGTTTAATTTTTTAACTATAAGAATAGTTGATGTTTTAGTTATGTTTTAATATTGTGTGGGGATTTATCTGAATAATGATTTGTGGTGTATGAAGTTGTTTGAATTTGTTGTTCACCACACCGATCAGGGTTTACCTGCTTGAGCGGTTAATAAGAATGAATAAATAAATAATAAAATAAATAAATAACCACTGGTTTTCCATTCCTTCTATACTAGCTGGTGCAATGTTATTGGTTGCAGTGCTGGCACTGTGACAAATGCTCTGATTTCTGTTTTCCTTCTGGCGCTCTCTTCTGTGTTACTGTTTCAAGTTTCAAGCACTGTGTTAAGTCAATCTTTTTTTGTGTGTGTGCATGTTTTCTGTGTGTCACTATGTACATACGTACCTGTACAAACTGCTCACATGAGGATAAATTTAACACTCAACCTGCTGATTCTTGGATGTTTTTTGGAATGAGGTTACATATTAACGAGAGAAAGAAATGGTTTATTGTCAAGAAAGTCTAAAAATTAAGGTCAGCAAACAAGTTGTAGGTGATACCAGTTATTGGACTAATAATACCCTTGTGACTAGGTTTCATGAATACAGCTCTTGAATGCTAGACAAAAAAAAAAACATTGTTAGTTAAAAAATATCACCTACGACTCGCTTGTTGACTTTTATTTCTTATTACCTAAAGCATGGACTAACACAGTAACTACGCCACTTAGTTACGAAGTCCAAACAAAAGTCAGATGCCAGAAGGTTTCTTTAAATGGTCAGTCTGTAGACTAAATTGAGAGTATTAAAGAAAAGAGTTTCCACGCTGATGTTTTCCGTCAATTGTAATAATCCTCAGCTAGTGCAGAGTTCTAGTCGCCATATAGAGCTTGGAGAAGACTGGAGTATTATTAGACCAACAAGAACGATTCAAGACCACATACTGTGGGTCCCCACTGAGTTGGCATCTGAAGGGACCTATATTTCCTTGAACACTCACCTACTACATCTTTTACACTATCCTTACCCTTAACACCCTCAATATAGCTTTTCTTCACACATCTAAAAACTCACCATTTCCCAGGGTTAAAGAAACATTTCTGGCAATGGTGCCAGTAAACTGTGTTTAATTTTCTCTGTTTCAAATGCACTTTTAATTAACATATTCCGTTCTTTCAGTGTCAATAAGTAATTGAAAGGGAAGCTGGAAAAAATATTTTTAAAAACTGACAGCAAAGCATGGCACTTATGCTTTAAAATCTTTCTGATCTCCCAGCTCTCTCTGCAATACATATTCTATTATTCAGCGTCATCTGACCTTTGGTTGACTGCTTAACAAACAAAAGATATTAAAACCTACAAAGATTATAATCATCATTGCATAGGTATAGCAAAATGTGGGTAGGTTGTGTTGGAGGACTGACAGCAATCCCCCAAATTAGACAGCAGGGGGTTAATAATCCCCAATTCCGTCACCTGACTCTTTATGGGAAGATGTGGCACTGTAAGACTTACCTATTAGATAGTGTGAGTGCCCATCTTCCTCTCTGCTTATTGTGCTGGGGTCACCAGCACAGTCCCTCTGTACAGACCCTACTCCTGGGGAATTCTGCACAAAAAAATTTAAAATTCTGCACACAAAAACTTAAAATTATGCATATTTTATGTTGGTCAAAATAATACAATTTACACATGATGGTCTTTAAGTAATTACATTTTAAATTAATACAGAAAAAAGTTATTACTTAAAGATGCAGAATTTTAAATATTTTGAGCAGAATTTCCCTAGAAATTCACTGCAAGAGTTTCCCTTCCACTCGCTCTCCCTATTCCCCCGGCCACTTTGGCTCTCAGGCCCCAACTCCTCCACCTGCCAGTATCTCTTCCCTCCACCTCTAGGCTCATCCCCTTCCACTCTATCGCCAGTCCCAGAGTTTGACCCCGTTCTCAGTACTGCCCCTCACACAGGTTCCCTCTGTCCATCCCTCTCTCTCACACACACACACACACATCCCCTCATACAGGGCCCTCTCTCTCGCAAACACAACCACACAAGCTCCCTTACTCTCTTTCACCATACATCCTCACACAGGCTACCTATGTCTCTCTCTCATGCACCCCTTCACACAGGCTCTGTCTCACACATACACAATCCCTTCACACAGGCTAGCACCCTCACATACACACAATCCTTTTTTTTTACACACCAGCTTCCAATCTCTCACACACATACACACTCCTCCTTCTCTTCATATAGGCCTCTCTCTGGCTCCTACACTCAAGCACCTCCCCCCCCCCCCCACTCTCTCTCACACCCCTTGCTTACCCTCCCTGGTCTCTCTCACACACCCCTGCTCTCACACCCTCCTGCTCAAACACTGCTCTCTCTCTCTCATCCCCCCCTGCTCTCTGTCTCTCTTTCGCCCCCTCTCCCTGCTCTCTCACACCCCGCTCCAATCTCTCACCCTCCCCTCCCCTCCCCCACACCCTCTCCCCCTCTCTCACACACACATCTCTACACACATTCACTTTCACTGGGGCCTTCATCTAGGCCGTCAGCAGGGCACGGCACGAGGGGGCCTTCATCTTCGCTGCGAATGGTGCACTGGGGCCTTCATCTTCGCTGCAAACGGCATGCGCTCTGTTTGCGGCATGCTGGGATCTCCTCTGCCATTTTCTGTGCAGAATTTGGCAATTCTGGCAGCTACCAATCTCTCACACACATACACACTCCTTCACATTCTCCTCATATAGGCTCCCTCTCTCTGGCACCCACATTCAAGCACCTCCCCCCCCCGCTCTCTGTCACATCCCCTTGCTTACCCTCCCTGGTCTCTCTCACACCCCTCCTGCTCTCACACCCCCCTGCTCTCTCACACACCCCTGCTCTCACACCCCCCTGCTCAACCCCTGCTCTCTCTTTCTCACCCCTCCCCTCTCTCATACCCCTTCCCCCCCTGGCAATTTTGCGCAGGGGGGGAATTGTGAGCAAATTCTGCGTTCCGCTGTAGCACAGAATTCCCCCAGGACTAAGACCCATATAACCACCTATATAATGTTTATTGTTTATCTGAAGAGTGGTAAGTCATGTCTGCTTCACAGTAAATGTTTTTTCTGGAGGCATGGGGGGTCCTCTGCTGTGCACACCTGGTTCTAACCCTGAGCAACTGGATTGGGCCAGACGAGTACCAGAAAAAAACATTTCTCACAGGTTGTACAAAACTAGTCAACACTGGCCCACAGGAACACATTGGTAGCTCCAAGACACGTTAATTGAATGCAAATGTACTAATTTAAACACATTTCTGTGTCTGGGATTTAATCAGGGTTGGAAACCAAGGAGAAGTGGTGATTCCAATCCTCCTTCCTCCTTAGAAAAGAAATGTAGTAGATATTTAGATTGGATACAATTCACCCCAGGGGTTTAAGCCAACAAAATGACTTTGTGTTTTGCTTTATAAAACAATTAGTTTATTTACAGCTCTTGCCATAGAAAATGCTGTGAGTGGATTATATACTTTATGTAATTGGTTTTATATTTTTAAGG
The DNA here is from genome assembly GCF_901001135.1 of Rhinatrema bivittatum. NCBI lineage: Eukaryota > Metazoa > Chordata > Amphibia > Gymnophiona > Rhinatrematidae > Rhinatrema > Rhinatrema bivittatum. Next base: position 27,914,172 of record NC_042619.1, on the reverse strand, counting down.
CTATAAGCATTTGACATGCATTAAGGTAGAATATAGCATCCATCATGTGGTTAAAAATTTATCAAATTAATTTTATTGAATATGCCTATTTTATTTAATGAAGATCGATACATAACTTGGAAGCATAGATGTAGATAGATAAGGGCCACATGCTTCATCCAATCTGTCCATTTGAACCTGCCTACGATGTTACCACAGAGCCTACTCGAAGGAATTGTTGTATTGTACAAAAGAACCCCCCCACCTCCAAAATCTTACCAGACAAGGGGACATAGCTGGGAGCTGGGCCGTACTGCAACTCATGGGGCTCTCTATGGCTCTTCCAAGGGAGGGGGCTGGTATTGCTTCAGGGCCCTTAGGACTACTGTGACACGCCCAAAAGGCTTACAATGAAGACAGTCCATGTCAGAAGTTGTTCCAACAAATATAGAGCGTTTACTGGCGAATAACTTGCGGGACAGTGACAAGTTAGCAGAAAACACATTTTCTTCATATTGCACAATTACAGGACTCACGTGCACAAATCAAGAACATACAGAGGCCTGTCTAGACTCTAGGCACCTTTGCAGGCTTCTCCAGGGATCTACCTGACGAGATGGCTAGGCCTTTCCATGCAGATATAAGAGGAAACTTCTAGCAATGGGAGTCCCATGGGTGGATAAAGGGCTATAGTGGATATTTTGAGTGATGTTAAAGGTCCATCCCCTAAAGGGTGGATCAGAGATAGGATGTTAAGCGTCCATCCCTTAAAGGTGGATCAGAGACAGGAGGTTATACAAGGAGGACTCCCAGAGTCCTTTGCAGTGGATGTCGATGAAGGAGCTGAGGAGAGACAGCAGGGGGCTGTGTCTCTCTGGGCTTCAACGTAGGAGAGGATGAGGTGCCTTGTCTCCTGCCCGCTGAGAGATGGATCTTGCTTTTTCATCTGGCTGAGAAGAATTTCAAGGGGAGCTGAAGCAAAAAGATTCTGAAGTACTTCTTTTTTCTAAGCTCTATGGGAAAAAAAGAGATTTGTCTGGAAGACTGAGGGCCCAACCAGGCATTTGATACTGTTGGAAATTGAAAGAGGATTCCTAATTCCCGAGGGGGTAGTCAAGGGAAGTCGAAAAAGTCTGTTCTATTCAAGGTACATAAGGCTGTGCCTTTTGCATCTGGGACTGTCTAGAAGGACTTTTCTCTGATCTATTTTTGAGTCTACAACCAATGAGAAACCATTTGTTTTCTCACATTTTTCTATTGCTGAACATCTCCATTTTGATTTTCAGTAAAATTACTTCTTGCTTTGCAGCACAGCTCCTGGTGTCTGGACTGTTATTTTTTTCCACGATACAGAGTGTGATCCCCTGGACTTTACAGGTTAGCACTTCCGCTTGCCATCCACACCCAAGCTTGGGTTTGTTTCTCTCATTCTTCACTATATATATATATATCTTTGATAAATCAGATCCTGTGGCAGTTAAAGAGTTAAAAGAGCAAAAGGAAGCTGTCTGGTTTTTTTCTTAAAGCATCCAAAAATATTGCACGGGCAGCTTCAACAGGCAGAAGATTTCCCAATCTTCCTCCAGTGCACTACCCTGAAACAAATTCATTAAAGACACTTTAAACGTTGTCAAATAGTGCACAGGCATCAATTTGTGATGCCCTTGTCTTTTTTTTTTTTTGCATTTTACTGTCTTAAGTATCAAGACGTTGACCTATCCATCCATCAGAAGGCACAGCAACCTATGCGGCAAATGAACAGATGTTTAGAAAGATTGTCGGTCACAGAAAGAAAAAGAAAGCCAGGGCGACCTCTGCCTCACTTGCCCTGGGCGGAGGAGGAGCACATGTAATTTGTTCTTGGAGGATGAGAGGGATCCGTGTTGTTGCTCCCACTGGTCACGCCATCTGAATCAACAAGAGCACAGTGAGTGATTCAGCATGGGCTGCCCTCGGTGGACCAGCGCCGAGCACGTGGTGCGTCTGCATTAGAGATGTGAATCGGAACTGAAATCCGACCCAATTCTGGTTCCGATTCACATCTATAGTCTGCATTGTGGCACCGTTCGGGTTGATCTGCCTTCCAACTTGTCCCGTTGACCTGCGATTTCAATGAATTCCAGTGACCTCTTAAACGGAGTCCTGCCAATTATGCCGTTTGAGCCAGTCGAAAAGAGAGAGAGAGAGCTTTTTCCCTCCACCTAGAACGGTTGTATAACAGATCTGCACTGAAACATTTCTGTGAGGTCGCACAGCACATGGGAAGAATAAATAAACAATACAAACTCGTGTAGACTAGTACAAGAAACCTATTCTTTTTAGCAAAAAACCAGAAGGCTGCTTCAGGGCAATGCATATTTTTAAATATAAAGTAGAAGGCATGCATCCGATTAGCCTGCCAAATAAAATGTTAGTTGAAAGAAAACCATTAAGGTAGAAGCCTAGAGTCGTCATGATGGCAGCTCCATAAGGGCACAGAGGCTCTGATATTTAAAGATGCACGCCTCTGGGGTCACTTAGGACACTACTTGAGGAGGGTACCTCCAACGTTCTCAATATTCAATCCTAGACCATTATCATCTCTATTCAATTATTCTGTTTTTATTTTTAAGTAGAAATATTTTTTATTGCATATACAAGGGGGCACAATTTTTCTTTTAACTTCTCCATCCATCCAGACTTAGCCCAGCATCTTTGTTCTATCTAAACCTCCTGCAAGCTATTTTTATTTTATTTTTTTTTTTTTTCAAATTTAACCTGGCTTATGATCTTGCATCGGTATTCTCTCAGCTGAATTCCGCTCGATATTTTTGACAGGTAGCCTCCATGAGAGTGCCTGCGCTACTGAAACATAACTGACAAATCTTTCAGCCCTCTGTTATCAGTAGCAGCCAGCCCTCCTTTACCCCCTTGTGAAAGAGGATGACCAAGTCCAGAAACACGCTTTCACTACACACGTTGCAGTTTTAAGCCACTTGTTAACATCTCTGTTCTTGGTTATCCAGATCTTAGGTCATGTCAACTATTTTTGAATGGAGATCTGGAAAGAAATACGAGTGAGATAATCAAATTTGCAGACGACACAAAATTGTTCAGAGTAGTTAAATCACAAGCAGATTGTGATAAATTGCAGGAAGACCTTCTGAGACTGGAAAATTGGGCATCCAAATGGCAGATGAAATTTAATGTGGATAAGTGCAAGGTGATGCATATAGGGAAAAATAACCCACGCTATAATTACACAATGTTGGGTTCCATATTAGGTGCTACAACCCAAGAAAGAGATCTAGGCGTCATAGTGGATAACACACTGAAATCGACGGTTCAGTGTGCTGCGGCAGTCAAAAAAGCAAACAGAATGTTGGGAATTATTAGAAAGGGAATGGTGAATAAAATGGAAAATGTCATAATGCCTCTGTATCGCTCCATGGTGAGACCGCACCTCGAATACTGTGTACAATTCTAGTCGCCGCATCTCAAAAAAGATATAATTGCGATGGAGAAGGTACAGAGAAGGGCTACCAAAATGATAAGGGGAATGGAACAGCTCTCCTATGAGGAAAGACTAAAGATATTAGGACTTTTCAGCTTGGAGAAGACACGGCTGAGGGGGGATATGATAGAGATGTTTAAAATCATGAGAGGTCTAGAACGGGCAGATGTGGATCGGTTATTTACTCTTTTGGATAATAGAAAGACTAGGGGGCACTCCATGAAGTTAGCATGGGGCACATTTAAAACTAATCGGAGAAAGTTCTTTTTTACTCAACGCACAATTAAACTCTGGAATTTGTTGCCAGAGGATGTGGTTAGTGCAGTTAGTATAGCTGTGTTTAAAAAAGGATTGGATAAGTTCTTGGAGGAGAAGTCCATTAACAGCTATTAAGTTCACTTAGGGGCGGATTTTAAAAGCCCTGCTCGCGTAAATCCAGGCGGGCCTTGCGCGCCTATGTTCCATAGGCCTACCGGCGCGCGCAGAGCCCCGGGACTCGCGTAAGTCCCGGGGTTTTTTGAGGGGGGCGTGTCGGGGCGTGTCGGATCGGCTCGGTGTTTTGGGGGCGGGATGCAGCGTTTCGGGGGCGGGCCCGGGGGCGTGGTTTCGGCCCGGGGCGGTCCGGGGGCATGGCCGCGCCCTCCGGAACCGCCCCCAGGTCGCGTCTTGGCGAGCTAGCGGCCCGCTGGCGTACGGGGATTTACTTCTCCCTCCGGGAGGCGTAAATCCCCCGACAAAGGTAGGGGGGGGGGGGTCTAGATAGGGCCGGGGTGGGTTAGATAGAGGATGGGAGGGGAAGGTGAGGGGAGGGCGAAAGCGAGTTCCCTCTGAGGCCGCTCCGATTTCAGAGCGGCCTTGGAGGGAACGGCGGCAGGCTGCGTGGCTCGGCGCGCGCTGGCTACACGACATCGGCAGCCTTGCGCGCGCCGATCCTGGATTTTAGCTGATACGCGTGGCTACGCGCGTATCTACTAAAATCAAGCGTACTTTTGTTGGCGCCTGGTGCGCCAACAAAAGTACGCGAAGGCGCACTATCTTAAAATCCGCCCCTTAGAGAATAGCCACTGCCATTAGCAATGGTAACATGGAATAGACTTAGTTTTTGGGTACTTGCCAGGTTCTTATGGCCTGGATTGGCCACTGTTGGAAACAGGATGCTGGGCTTGATGGACCCTTGGTCTGACCCAGTATGGCATGTTCTTATGTTCTTACATCTGCCCACCTGATCCAGGTCCTCCCTGGCAGGCTGCACTAGGTCTGGTTTTGCCCCATGCCTAGAGAAATTAGAACGCAATGGAGGCAGCCCAGGCTATCACATACAGTACATATCTTTCAGAGGGTGTTACACAAGCAACTAAATCTTGCATTGTTATGCAGCCTTGTCTCCCTTTCTTCAGTCTGTTTGCTCTTTTACAATAATTTTGCCTCTGATGTTTCTACTTTTCTTATATCATGTAATCAGTCTTTCTGGGCTTTCTGTCCTCTGCCTTCATATGGATCAATTTTTCTGGCGCTAGGCACAAGAAACGGTTCCATTTGCAGTTCATTTGCATATTCTTTGGGGGTTAGTTGTCATTCAGCAGGGTCTGCAGATTAAAAGAATCTAACAGAGGGAACATCACATGAAGATTTCAAACACGGCCCTCGTAATCAATGAGCAAACTGAACACTGAAGCACAGTAACATAGTAAATGATGGCAGATGAAGACCAGTAAGGTGTTTAGGACTGTAAATGCTGCTCTGTGCAGGTGAATCCCCGCCACCCCATGTCTTGGAAGCACAATACAGTCATCTCACTGCTGCTGTGGGCTGAAACGCCGCTCCGTGCAAGTTACCCAGTGCTTCCTTACTGGACTCTTGCTGCTAGGGATCCTCTGCGTTTATCCCACGCCTTTTCACGTTCCGCCATCATTTTTTTTTTTTTTTGTCTTCACCACTTGCTCCCTGCAATCAGATTTCAGAGGAGGCGAGACGGCTGCTACCATATTGCAGCCCCCGACTGAGGATGCACCTTGGAGGAGAAGCCCCCTCCAACATTGGCAGTCTGAGCAGGGGTGGGGGGGGGGGGTGACGGATGCTGCTGAGGGCAATCATTTTGCAGATTCTGCTGCACTGGATCGGGAAATACTTCAGATTACAAAAATAAACAGAGCATTTGGGGGGGGGGGGGGGGCTCTCTAGGATCAAACAGTCTCAACATGGAAGCCGTTTGCTGCGTGAAGGCCTCGTGTCCTGCTCAGGCCTCGGTCGGTATAGCGAGCAGTTTCTCCCTTTGTAAAAGATTCATGAGAGGGGATGCTGCAGAGAGTGGCCTTCTGCTCACGAAAACTACTCTCTCCTGTACCTTTTGGGGTTTTTGTTTTTTTTTTTGTCTAGATACTAAATTTCAGGCAGTGAATTTGCATTGCTTAAAATGTAACTCCCATCGGGACTTACTTAGAAAATGGGCAGCTTTGATGGGTGATGTCGAAACAATACAAAGAGCAGCACATCCCTGAAGAAAGAAGGACCCATCTAGTCCGTCCATTTCCCCACCCAGCTGAGCCGGTACCGCTGGGCCTGTCTGGTGGTGGCTCTGCTTTTGCTGACATTTTCCCCCCCATCTGCCTCCTTCCGCACTAACAATCTGTGTTTGTTCCCTGCCGTTTTTATGATTTCTGCTCATCCTTCTGCCACCCCCCAACGGGGGAAAAGAAGAGACGGGTGAATCGATCCTGCAAGCCGAGCGAGCACACACTACTGTGCAAAGTAGTTATCCCTGTAACAGTTCATCACTATTCTCCTTCAGAAACATACTTTGCTAATTTCTTTGCTCGCTGGCATCGCCAAAGCAGTAACTGCCTAACCATCTGCGTGCACCTGATATTTGAAACGATCATGTAGTATTAGTGCGACTATTGATCTCTGGAAATGAATTGCTGTATGTTCTGACCTTAACAGTGAGAGCGAGACGGGCAGCACCTGCAGCTCACATTGCCGCCAGTAGCTTTTGTCTTCACGTTTACAAGTCCTCTCATTTCACACTGGCTTAACCATCTTCAGACAAAAAAGGAAGGAATTGATCCCTTGCAAATCAATTACTTTTTGTAATGGCAAATTCAATAGAAGGAGACAAAGTGGAGGGCGAACGTAAAGATCATCAGAATATTCAATGGGAAACAATGTGAAGCCACCCGCTCTTCCCCTGGTGCACAGGTCACTTGCAAAATGCTTTTCTTAGGTACCACGTGGCACTGAACTAATTTATTAATGAATGATTAATAATCAAGTTAATTGTACTACAAATGTTACTGAATTGTGCCACTAAGAAACTGGCAAGAAGATTAAATAACGTTATGTTCCCTGAGATCAGCAAGTCTTATTAGAGGTTTTGATGTCTTAGAATGGTTGTTTTCTGAAATAATATTCTCCTATGCATGAACTGTCAAACACACGGCGGCAGCTGCATGCCATCAAATATTACTTGCAAAGGGACATTTCTCTCTTGCTGATCAAAGTACATTTCACCTTCTCTGGGGCCGGTGCACTAAAGCTTAACCTGTACGCTATAGGTTCTTGTGTGCATGCTGAAAAATAGCGCGCTATGCGGTAAGACCTTAATAAGCACGTTAAGATTACATTTAATTAGGTTTAATTTCAGCCTTTATGAACCGTTTCATCAGGTTACAAACTCACCCAAAGCGGTGCGCCACCATCAAGGACAAACAAACCGCCTAAGCTTGCTTGTATGCAAATGAGAGAGCATCACATGCAAATAAGGCTTCACCAGGCCTACAGGCAATAGCCTGGCAGGCTCTCCACCCTTGCCCTTATTTGTGGGCTCAGCACAGCCAGAAACTTTAACGCCTGCCGAGGACCAGATATAAAAATGTTACCGGACCTGGAAAATATTGACATCCCCCCTTGCTGACTGGCCTGAATAGAAAGGGCTGTTTGGCGGGGATGGGTGGGAGGAACGATTCATTCCTTCTCCCCTGTGTTACCAGATGGGCGGTTTCCACGCTCGATTGGGCTACTTTGGAATGAGCGCGTGCGGGGACATTTTTCAGCTTTTTCGGCTGCAGGATTTTGGGCTTCTTTTTTTTTTTCTTCTCTTGGGCGTCTTTCCGGACGTGGAATATGTGCTTAAAGCTGCAAAGCACGAAGTTATTGAAGATCCAACCTTTCCCTGGTGCGTCACAGTCGCAACAAGTTACTGCAAGCCCTGACTGCAGAGCATCAACACAGGCGTGAGTGAAACCGGTGAGAACAAGGTTGTGCCTGCTGGGGGGTTTCTCCCCCCCCCCCCTTTGTTCTGCACCCACACCATTACATAAAAAAAGAAAATCCCTTACAAGCACCATTTAGAGTCAGGAGGAGAATCTGCTGGAAGGGGTAGGGGGGGTTGACCAGCATATCTGCAATCGGTATTGATTTGAAGTACAAAATTTTGGAAAGTTTTAAATAAATCTCTACAATTTTATCTAACTCTATCTTCTATACCTCTAGTCGCTTCCAATTTAGCTTGGTGATCTCCCTTCCCCCCCCCCCCCCCCCCCAATGCTGATTGATGGCAGACGGAGGAGAGTGATGATGATACCTCCTCTGCTGCCTGGCCAGCTGCTGCTTTTAACTGCATGGCTGTACGAGGTGTCCCGTGTGGTTCAAAGCTGCAGATGGGCCAACGGCTGCAGGAGGGACATAGCCTGATGCACCACTGCTCTCCTCCTCCTGCTTTCGCCAATCAGCTGCTGCCTGCCTGCACTAGGCCCGGATCTCTTTCAGTAATTCTGCAGGACGGGGCCAGATTTTGCAGCCCTCCCCATAGTATTGCTGTGCTACCTTGCCCAGAGATGGCCAGATCATGGCCTGTGTGGCAAAGTCCCATGACAGCTTGGCCAGCATCATTTTGGAAGATGTCAGGAGTGGCGTGGGAGGGAGGCTTGCCCACTCTGGCCTCAATCCTTCTAAAGAGGCGAGGGAGGCCTGCCTGAGGGGACGGAAGGGATTCAGTGAACCGCTGGGCCCCTCTCTCTTTTTGTCCCAAGGGGGTGAGGGATCACACCTTTCTGCAAAAAAACATAGCGCACGTTACAACGTGATAAAAAAAAACAAAAGAAAGGATCACTTTGCTATCTAACAAGTTAAAGCTGGAAACTTGTTCAGCTTGGAAGTGAACAAATGCCATGACTACTTGGAAGTCAGTACTATGGGTCGGTGTCACCTGAAAGCTCTGTGTGACCTGTCTGCAATAGGAGTTATCATTGGGCAGGTATCAATACCACTACAGTTCACTGTCGTACAATTCATGCCCTCATTCACAGTGTCAGAGATCCAGGGTGAGCAGGCGTAGAGAATGAATTACCCTAGTACCCTCGCAGGCAGGGAGGCCAACAAGCGCCACATTGTATGGGAGAGGCCGAGGCAGTGCTGGGTTTAACCTTTCGCATTTGTGGACCTTGTAATTCACTTTTCTGGCTCAGACTCACAGTCTTATGAACTGGAGCTCGCTGGGAACTCTACTTACAGACGACCCCCCTCTAGAAAGGGATTGAGATACATTAGCTTATTAATTTCATAGCCCAATTTTTCCTTAAGGTGTGAAGGCAGTTAACAAAGCAAAGAACATGTAGTAGATCATAAAATTAATAACTACAACAAAATGTAGTATAAAAAAGTGAACAGTAGACAATTCTGCAATAATCACATTCGAGCAGATACAGTAAAAGTCGTGGGAGAGCTGGCAAGCACCCGCTCTCCTGGCACGCGCCCAGGCCACTCTCCTGTGCACGCGATTTAGCATTCAAACGAGGGCCCGCGGTAGAAAGAGGCGCTAGGCACCCTAGCGTGTCCCTAGCGCCTTTTTTGACAGGAGCGGCGGCTATCAGCGAATTTGACAGTTGATGCTCAATTTTGCTGGCGTTGGTTCTCAAACCCGCTGACAACCACAGGTTCGGAAACTGGACGCCGGCAAAATTGAGCGTCCGGTTTTCAACCCGCGAGCCGTGGGCTGATTTAAAATGTTTTTTATTTTTATTTTTAATTATTTTTTACTTTTGGGACCTTTGACTTAATATCGCCATGATATTAAGTCAGAGGATGTACAGAAAAGCAGTTTTTACTGCTTTTCTGTACTACTTTCCCGGTGCTGACAGAAATTAACGCCAGCCTTTGGGTAGGCGCTAATTTCTGAAAGTAAAATGTGCGGCTTGGCTGCACATTTTACTTTCTGTATCACGTGGGAATACCTAATAGGGCCATCAACATGCATTTGCATGTTGCGGGCGCTATTAGTTTTGGGGGGGTTGGCCGCGCGTTTTCAACACGCTATTACCCCTTACTGAATAAGGGGTAAAGCTAGCGCGTCGCAAATGCACGTCCAAACGCGGGTTAACAGTGCGCTCCGCCAGAGCGCGGTGTACTGTATCGGCCCGATTATTTGAAAGAAAGACTGAGATAAAGAATATTATTTAGATCAAACTAATAGCAGATGTTAAAAAAAGGGAACACCATGGGGGAAGCGGAGACTGTTGAGTGGGAAAATGTGGACTGGTACTTTCCAGTCCGATGACTCTGGGGCCTTTCAAAATGTGCACCGTGTTCCAGTCGTGGTGCTTACCCTGCCACTCTTGTCTTCGGGGCCGTTTGTAATCGTTGTCCGCTGTGCTTTGGTTCTCAGGTGCGTTAGAAAAAGTCAAGGAGAAGCAGCAGGTCTCTTCCCCCTTCCCCCTCCTCGCACGCCTATCTTTTATGAAGCAGGAGAGGGCAAAATGAAAAAGGCAGGGAATCGACTTCCGAGCTGAAGCGAAAAACATCAGCTTCGCTCATCACAGCCTGCAAATCATGGGAAGGGGCAGTGCCACAGTAAAATGGCCTCCTCCAGGGAAAGGGTTGAACAGCTGAAGCACTCGCTTTCAGATCGGGTCCCTGCGGCCCATAAACAGGTCTGCTTTTTGAGGGCCACGAGGACCAGAAGTGATCTACAGATATGGACACGGTATCCATAAAACATGTAAAGGAAACACTGAACATTTTTTTTTTTTTAAATAATTAATAATGCATGCGCTTATATTTATGTACAATAAAAATGATCAATATTTCTTAAGGGATGAAAAAGCCAGTACATCATCTGCTGCGGCCAGCAGCAAGACAAATCTTTGCTGTTCAGGATGGCAAATGGCTTCACGGCCACTTTAAATCATCACCGGCAGAAAAGCATCCTTAAACCACCTTAATGTCTTTTCATTGCAAATAGTGAGAACTTATATGTGGCAGCCGCGGTGTATCACGCTCACATTATATATAATTTATCGACTGAATGGGAAGCTTTTTTTTTTTTTTGGGATCATTTTTTTTGATTGCTTCCATTTTCTCAGTTCTATTGCATTCATCTTGCAGCCGTTTATCGCAATTATTTTCCAGTGTGGCCAGGCACAAGAAAAGGTTTAATGGGCTTCGGGACCGCCATTTTGTTAGATGAGAAAAAAAAAAAATCTTTTACGAGTGGTGGGGAGTAATCAGATGTGCGCCTGGCTGACCGCATTTTTTTGTAAATTTTGCCAGTTGTAGAAAAGTTTCCTTGACTTTTTCGCATTCAGATATTTTTGTATTGAAACATTTTTGTTACAGCTTTAGCTGCGGTGGTTTGTTAGGCGATGAAGTGGACACTTTCCCGATAAGTGGTTTACATTGGTTGAGCTATTACCCCACCCCCCAGGAAGCCATCAATTTTGTGCAAAACTAAAGCCTTAAGTTGGGGTATTTTGTTCCTATTCAACACCTGAGTTCTGACCGTGCTGTTCACTGGGGCCACTTTGTTGCAGGCTGTTTTCCTCCCACTTACAGGAGTCTGATACTCTGCTACTGTGTTCACAGATGTTTTTCCCGCCAGAGGTGACTAAGAACGACCGTGAAGCCATTTGGCATATTTAAAAGCAAAGACTGGTCTGGCTGTTTGGTGCAGCAGATTACGAACTGGCCTTTTCATCTTTTAAGAAAAACCTGATACATTTGTGCCCAGGTTTTGCCTGTTACTAATATTTTGCCTGTGTTCATCTAGGGATTTTTTTTTTCTTCTCATTTTTAGGGTCTTTGCTCTGCTATATTCCCCTCTGCACGTATGTGTCTCAGGGTTATAAATGTGCCCCTGCGCATGTGATCAGGTCACTGCCTCTCCCCTAAGAGGACTGATCCAGAGAGGGTTCTGTCTGCTTCCCTGGCAGATGCCCGGTACCCAAGGAGCGTGGAGTTCTGGAAATTGAAGCCTGGAGGATTTTTTTAAAGTTTTTTTGGATTTTGTACCAGTTTCCTGAGAGAAAGGCCTTCAAGTCTTGAAGGGTTGGGTTCTGCATCTTTTCCCTTTGCCACCAGTTAACAGCAGAGCTTGGAGCTCGTGAAGTATTTTGGATTTTTGTAGAGACTGCTGGAGTTACCTCTTCTGGAACATCTTGTCATCTTTCCAGTCCTTGTTTCATTCCAGAACTTGAATGAAGTTTCCCTTCCCAAGGGGAAGGGATTCTAGAAGTGGACCCTGCTTCAGTTGGGAGAAGAACATCTTGGGGATTTACCATGGACTAAAAAAAAAAAGACTATGGTTTTTTGTGATTATGATCTTTTTGATGCTGTTTCTCATTTTTTTTCCATTCTGGCCTGGATTCTAATTTTCAAACTCTTAAGTAACTTTTTCTTTGCGTACCGTTCTCGGACTCCGTGGTTTTTTTTGCTAACTGAATCCCCAGTGGAAATACTTTCCCACCTGAGAATACCACTGACCAGTGACAAGGAAGAGTGGCGTGAGTGTGATTTTGATGACTGTATCCACAACTGCACCGATTATTTTCAACGTTGGGATTTTGAATGCAGAAATGAAAAATGGACATGTGGGTGAATGGGACTGCTCCATTCCTGTATATAGTTCATGCCTCGCTGGGGGGGTTATGTTGTGCCTTTCAAAATGTGAGATTTATTGTTATTGATGCTCTTATTACTCATTTTAATTTCAGTATTAACGTATATTTTAGGGATTAAGTTTTTGATTTTCTTATTTTCATTTTAGTTACTATTTATAATTATTGGTATTTCACATAAAGGCGTTTTTATGATTGTATTTGTTATTTTATGCACTTCTATGATTTGTAAACCGTTACGATGGCTTGTCTTAGTGACGGTATAGAAAGCATGACAAACAAACAAATAAATAAATAGATAAAATACACTGACAGTTTAAGTGTAGTTTTAAAATACTTATGAATGTTTTCTCTTTCAGAAATTGAGAACTTTGGTGTCCTGAAGCAGCCTGTGGCGAAACCTACACACCTCAACACAGCTTCTTTGTGGTCTTTTAAAGATAAGCTATTAAAATTTTCACTTTTGATTTTGAACATAATGGGGTAGATTTTCAAAACAGCGCGTGGGCGTGTATGTGCGCACGCTACCCGGCGCGCACACATGTATGGACGATTTTATAACCTGCGCGCACAGGGGTCGGCGCACGCAAGAGGGTGCACCGAGCCGCACTGCCTTCCCCCGTTCCCTCCCAGGCCGCTCCGAAATCGGAGTGGCCTCGGAAGGAACTTCCCTACCCCCCCACCCCACCTTCCCTTCCCCTTCCCCTACCTCCCCCGCCCTTCCCCCTACCTTTTCCTTGTTCTTTTGTTCTAAAACTTACTTCAGCCCTGCCTGCTGTGTCTGAGACCTCTATGTATGTTAATGATCGGATTAGCTATTCCCTCCGATACAGTAACACATGCCCAAAATATCGCATCTTTAACCAGCTTATTTACCGCATCTTTAACCTCTATATTTACCGCCTACCCAGACCCTGGCATTAGTGTGGTGTTCAGTCAGCTTCGGACCGGACAGCGTCATGGACAACAGGTATATATTGGCTCTGGCGATCTTTTACATTCGGTTGGATGTCTGGCCGGGCGCTCAAGGCAGCGGCCATGGACGTTGGAAGGCAACGGGGCCTCCGATCATGGACGCCCGGATAAAGGCGGGAACGTCCATGAATGGAAGCCCCAACCTTGGACGTCCAGACCGGGCACTCAAGGCAGCGGCCATGGACGTTGGAAGGCAGTGTTCCCCTCTTTCCGGGCGTCCATGCTCGGAGGCCCCAACCTTTACAGACATCCTTGCACGTCCTTAAGCGCCCGGACGTGGAAGGTTGGGGGTGGCCTCTGAATAAGGACGTACGGATGCTCAGGGCAGCAGCCCCGGTGTCCATGCGGGGTCTGTAGAAAAGAACCATCCACTTACCTGGTGGAATGACATTTGAAATGACAGGTATGGCACCAGCGTACCCTGGATACTCTCCGCTCTATACAGTAAAATGGATTGCAAACGCCTACTGCTTCTTAGGCATGCTTTGGACACTCATTTGCCGCCGCTTGGATTTGCATCTAATTTGAATACTGAATCGAGCGGCTTGTGAACCAAAATGTGAGAGCGTCAAACGCGCGGGCACCCGGCACTGCCGCACTTTTTTTTATGCGTCGGTACTGTATCGGCCTGTTAGTATTTTTAGCTCACGCCTTTTCATTGTACCTCTGGAAAGAGCAGCAAATGAAGGGAGAAAAGTTGGAAAGCTGGGCAATAAAATTGCAGACCTGCAGGCCTTAATAGTGGAGGCAGATAGGGACATTGCTGCTGTTATGGAGACCTGGTTCATTGAGTCTCATGACTGGGATACAGCCATCCCTGGCTATAACTTGTTAAGGAAAGACAGAGAGGACCCAACAGCTTGACTTTGAATAACCCAACAGCTTGACTTTGAATTATCATGACTCCTTCCCATTCTTCTATTGTAAATATTAATTTATTTATTATATATAGTAATCTATCTTCGTTCTCCCCCTCTTTTTTTCCTTCTCCCAGTTAAGGCAACCTTGTTAGAATGTAACTTTTATGCTCCTTCAAATTGTCTCTTGTTATATGGTTGGTTATAGTTCTGCTTCGTTTGATGTAAACCGAGTTGATTTGATCTGTATCAAGAAAGTCAGTATATAAAAGCCTTAAATAAATAAATAAATAGGACAGAAAAGGGGAAGGAGTAGCTCTTTATGTCGAATACATTATCCAGGCAACTGAACTGTAAGGGTCATGGGGAAGAGAAGAATCATTATGGATCATCCTATTAAAAAGAAGGAGGTGCTTCCATTTTTACTGGTGTGGTCTGCAGGCCTCCGACTCAAACAGAAAAACTGGACAGAGAAATCCGATTGAAGACCAGGCCTGGATTTACCAATAGGCACACTAGGCCTGTACTTAGGGCAGAAAAAATCCAGGAGGAGGGGGGGCAGCAGGCCAGCTGAAGATTTCCTGCCACTCACCTATGCTGAATCTCACTTAGCAGAGAACAGCCCTCTGCTTTTTTGCTCCATCCCCTCCCCTTTCAGTGCAGAGAACTGGAGTTGGATGGGCTATGCAGGCTGGGACAGAGCAAAGAAATGGCTCCACTCTCTATTCCAGCCTCTTTCTTTCTGATCAGTGCAAGGGAAAGTAGGAGAGAGTTATGGCCAGAGCACACAGCAGGCAGCAAAGAAAAGCCACTCTGCTCCCTAATTCAGCTCGCCTCCTCTTGTCCATCAGGGATATGAAAGGGGAGGGTTGAGCTTGGAGCAGAAAGAGCAGAGCAAAGAACAGCTGTGCCTTAGATCTTCTGCTTTGTTGTCCCTTGCCCGGGAGAGGGAGGAGGGGCGACAGTATCAACAATGCCTAGGGGGAGCAAATTCTTAAATCCGTCACTGTCAAAGACATCTAAAAAGTGGGAAAGGAAGGAGAAGCATTGCTTGTGGGAGATTTTAATCTGCAGGCTGTGGATTGGAGTATCCCTTCTGCGGAATCTACCAGAACTAGAGAGACAGTGGCTGCCATTCAAGGGGCTCTGCTCAAACAAATGGTAATGGAACCCGTGAGGGAGGGTGTGATCCTTGATCTAGTGCTCATTAATGGGGATAACGTCTCTGTTCTCTCGGTAGGTGCCCACCTGAGAACCAGCGATCATCAGGCAGTGTGGTTTGATATTGCAAATATAAAACCCCGACATACATAAGAGACGGAGGGTTGAGCATGCTGCCATTTAAGTGAACTGTAAGAGGGGAAAAAAAAGGGGAGGACAATGCAGCTGTGTAACTTGAGCCACCAGCCCAGGAAACACAGAATGAAATTGAAAAGGTGGTCAGACCCCCTTAGTGTGAAGGTTCTTTACTGACTATTGAATAGATTAGTCAGATATTCAGGTAGGGGATTTGCATGTCACAGCCCCCTGGACTACTGTTGGTAATTTTGCAATGAAATATTCCTAAAACTCAGAGAATTCAAACTCCTAAATTACAGAACTATGACAGGGATTTATGAGAGAAATGTACTGAAGAACAGTCTTAGGAAGCAAACAGATTTTCATCCTGACTAACACGGGGTATTCAGACACGTGGGTACCGAGTTCCCAGAGAATAGAGGGGATAGCCAGGCAGGCTAGAGGGGTGTGCACATGTGCTCTCTCTGTGGTGTTGCCCTTTTGGCTGAAAGGTGATACATACAGGGTCAGACAATAGATAAAGCAAAAGCCAGGCAGGGAGAAGGTGACTTATCCAGGCTGGGTAATAGCACAGGATTGGCCATGAGCTTAGTGGAGCTAAAATCACTAAAAGCTGAGACTGTGGAGGACCAGAACCACTGAATTCTAAAACAGCCATGAGTCCAGTGAGCTGTAAACCCAAGTCATGGAAAAGGGACAGCAGCAAGCTGGGAGGAGGAGTGGTTCCCCCCCCCCCCCCATTGAGTGAGGGGACCCCAGCACCAGATCTGGAGATCAAGCAGACCCCCTTGAGCAAGGGAACCCCGGGTCCCCCAGGAGGGCAGGGACCCCAGCGGCAGACTGGGAGGCAGAACCAGGTCTCCCTGGAGGGCGGGGACCTCTGCGGCATTCCAGGAGGCGGAGTTGGGTCCCCCAGGAGGGCGGGGATCCTAGTGGCAGACCGGGAGGCGGAGTTGGGTCCCCCAGGAGGGCGGGGATCCTAGTGGCAGACCGGGAGGTGGAGTCGGGTCCCCCAGGAGGGCGGGGACCTCTGCGGCATTCCAGGAGGCGGAGTTGGGTCCCCCAGGAGGGCGGGGATCCTAGTGGCAGACCGGGAGGCGGAGTCGGGTCCCCCAGGAGGGCGGGGACCTCTGCGGCATTCCAGGAGGCAGAGTCGGGGCCCCCAGGAGGGCGGGGACCTCTGCGGCATTCCAGGAGGCGGAGTTGGGTCCCCCAGGAGGGCGGGGACCTCAGCGGCATTCCGGGAGGCGGAGTCGGGTCCCCCAGGAGGGCGGGGACCTCTGCGGCATTCCAGGAGGCGGAGTCGGGTCCCCCAGGAGGGCGGGGACCTCTGCGGCATTCCAGGAGGCGGAGTTGGGTCCCCCAGGAGGGCGGGGATCCTAGTGGCAGACCGGGAGGCGGAGTCGGGTCCCCCAGGAGCACAGTGGCAAACTGGGAGATGGAGTTGGGCCCCCAAGGGGTGTGGACCCCAGCAAAAGACCAGGAAGAGGGGTTGGGTCCTCCAGGAGGGTATGGACCCCAGCGACAGACAAAGGTGTAGTCAGGTCTCCAGGAGGGCATGGACCCCAGCATTGGCATGGACCTTTCAGCGGAGCAGACCTCTCAGCTGAGCGGGAAGAGACAGTTTGCATACAATGGACCCCCCCCACCCCCAAAGCCAACACTGCCCACCAGCCCAGCTGCATCTTTATCACATGGGTGAGACTTGGAAAAAAAAGGGGGAAGAAAATAATAATACTTGCTTATTTATTTATTTATTTATTTATTTATTTATTTGAATGTTTTTTTATACCGAAGTATTGGTGTCAGCCTTCACTCCGGTTTACAATTATAACAACGATTTACATTAAAACATCAGAGAAACAATTATAACAACGATTAATATTAAAACATCAGAGAAACAATAGAGAAACAATTATTTATTTATAGCTTTTATATACAGGCATTAGTGTGCAGACATCATACCAGTTTACATTATAACGGAACAGCTTGGAAACAAAGTACAATGAACAGGGCGGGGGGGGGGGGGGGAGCAATAACGTGCAGATTGCACGAGAGAAAAGCAGAGCAATAGGAAGTATAGCATAACTCAAAAAATGTAATAATAAGAAGTTGAACAAGAGGGCAGAAAGATAATTATATACACGGTACAAATTGTATTATATACAAAGAAGCGGCAATAAACACAGTTCAGGTATCAAAGCAAGGTTCATGTAGACAGGGAGGTCCGAGATCCAAATAGCCATTGGGTTGCATAGAAGTGGTGTGTAAGGGAGGGTATGGGAGGGCAAAAGGGAAGGATCTAGTCAGGGTAGGCTCGTCGAAAGAGCCAAGTCTTTAGTTTCTTTCTAAATTTGGCATAGCATGGTTCAAGTGTGAGCAGAGTAGGAAGGGAGTTCCATTGCCTGGGACCCGCGACTGAGATAGCACGGTCCCTTGTGGAGGAGAGGTGGGCTTTTTTGATGGAGAGTACTATGAGGGTTCCTCTGTTGACGGCCCTGGTGGGTCGGGCAGAGTGTGTGAACTGGAAAGGTTCATCTAGCCAGTTGGAGTCATGACAGTAGATGGATTTGTGAATTATTGAGAGGGTTTTAAAGATGATGTGTGATGAGATGGGGAGCCAATGTAGGTTTTTGAGTATAGGAGTAATGTGGTCGGATTTCCATGTGTTTGTAATGACCCTGGCTAAAGCGTTTTGGAACATTTGTAAGGGTTTAATAGTGGAGGAAGGGAGGCCAAGCAGGAGAGAGTTACAGTAATCGAGCTTGGAGGATAGGGTGGCCTGGATGACAGTACGGAAATCATCATAGTGTAGGAGGGGTCTGAGCTTTTTTAGGACGTTAAGCTTAAAAAAGCCTTCTTTGAGGATTGAACTTATGTATTTTTTTAGGTTGGTCAATGATGACTCCCAAGTCTTTTACAAATAGTTGGGACGAGAGGACTTTGAAGGCTGGGTCATTGGCAATCAAGGGGTTGGAAGGTAGGTGTTGGGATATGAGGAGGAGTTCCGTTTTGGACATGTTTAATGTGAGGTGCATATTGGTGAGAAAATTGTTTATGGAGGAAAGGCAAGTATTCCAGAAAGCTAGGGTGTCCGAAAGGGAAGTATGAATGGGGATGATAATTTGTACATCATTAGCGTAAAGGAGCTGACAGAGAGGAATGAGATATATATTGAATAAGGTGGAGGATAGGGAGGAGCCTTGAGGGACGCCTTGGGATAGGGAGTAGAGGGAAGATTTGGCATTACCTATTTTGACAGCAAATTTTCTGTTGGATAAGTATGATTTAAACCATAGGAGGGCTGAGCCTGAGATGCCTATTTCTGACAGCCTTGTGAGGAGGTGGTTATGATTGATGGTGTCAAAGGCCGCAGATATGTCGAGCAGGGCAAGCAGAAAACAGTTACCCTGATCCATGCCTCTGATAACGTGATCAGAGAGGGTGAGTAGGAGGGTTTCAGTATTAAGGTGTTTGCGGAAGCCAAACTGGGTCGGGTGTAGTATCTTGTTATTTTCAAGGTATTCAGTGAGTTGGGAATTCACTATTCTTTCCATAATCTTAGAAATGAGGGGTAGGTTCGAGATGGGGTGGAAATTGGAAGGGTCTTTGGGGTCAAGCGACATTTTTTTAAGGAGTGACTTGACAACTGCTAGTTTGAGGGAGTCTGGGACGGAGCCTGAGGAGAGGGATGAGTTTATAATGTCAGCAATGGGTTTAGCGATGATATTAGAGATGGAAAGGAGGGCTTTTGTGGGGATAGTATCGGATGGGTGACAGGCAGGTTTAAGTTTTTTGAGAACTGATTCAATTTCCATGGCTGAGGTGGGTTCTAACAATTTGAAAGAGGAAGTAATGGGGACTAGTTGAGGGAGAGAAAAGGAGAGGGTAGTAGGTGGGGGGTGTTGGAATCTGAGGAGAATATTAGTGATTTTATTATGGAAGTATTGAGCGATTTCTTCACTTCTGGTGGAGGCCTCATTATCAGGGATTGGGGGCTGGGTAGACTTGGTGAGGTCAGCCACGTATGTGAAGAGAGCCTTAGGGTTATACATATACTCATGAATTTTAGTAGCGTAGAAGTCTCGTTTGGTGTTGAGGGTGGAGATCCTGTAATGATGTAGGGCAGATTTATAGCTCGAAGTGTGTTGGGGAGAGGGGGCTTTACGCCAGATTCTTTCACGCTGCCTGAGTTTGTTTTTTAAGGTTTTCAGCTCAGCTGTGTACCAGGGTTGATGTTTTTT
The DNA here is from genome assembly GCF_901001135.1 of Rhinatrema bivittatum. Classification (NCBI taxonomy): domain Eukaryota; kingdom Metazoa; phylum Chordata; class Amphibia; order Gymnophiona; family Rhinatrematidae; genus Rhinatrema; species Rhinatrema bivittatum. The sequence continues at coordinate 27,894,440 of NC_042619.1, read as the reverse complement.
ACAGTTAGGTTGCAGTTCATGTTTGGATATGGGACAAAGTTTGTTGGTGATTTCAAGTGTGATTTTTGTCCAGGAGGCGAGGGCAGCCTCAGGATTAGAGCAATCGAGGTCATGTATGGAACTGGAGATTGCCTGGGATAGTTCCTTGCCCGTAAAAGGTTTACAAAATACAATAGTGGTGCTTTGCGCTGGATTAGGGTTTGTCAAGGTATTAATGTGGAGGGACGTTTCAATAAGGAAGTGGTCTGACCAAGGAACTGGGGAACAGGTAGGGGAGTGGGAGGGTAGGATGCTGTGATTAATAAAGATGAGGTCTAGAGTGTGTCCGGCTTCGTGGGTGGGTTAACAAAGTAACATTGTAAATGCTTGATAACATTGCTAATATAAGAACATTAAGTAACATTATAGGTTGATCGATAAGTATGGTAGAATTTTATGGGTCATTTAGCTTAATGTATTAGATGTAGAGGGGATTTCCTGGTCAGGTTTAGGAGTACGATGGGGGTGATATACAGGAGGTAGGATATTGGTTATAATGAAGATGGAATGTTATAATGATAAGTTAAAATGTAGGGAGAGATATTAGGTGAATGGTTTGACTGGCGGGTATTGTCATCTTGATAGGTTTATCCTATCCTATCCTTGTAGACTTGTTTGAAAAGCCAGGTTTTGAGTAGCTTCTTGAACATTTTGGTGTTGCTTTGTAGTCTGACTGTCTGGTAGGGTGTTCCAGAGATGTGGTCCAGCTATTGAGAATGCTCTTTTTCTTACAGTGGTAAGTTTGGCTGTAGTGACTGATGGGATCTCTAGTCGTGCTTTGTTTGTTGATCTGGTGTTGCATTGATTGTAGTGTTTTTGGATTAGGGTGTTAAGGCAGTCATAATCATTGTAGTGAATTGAGTTGTGAATGATTGATAGTGTTTTGAATTTGATTCTTTTTTCTACGGGGAGCCAGTGTAGTTCTTTTAAGACAGGAGAGATATGGTCTGTTCTTTTATGCCCAGTGAGGTTTTGAGCAGTGGCGTTCTGTAGTATTTGTAGGGTATGTAGGGTTGATTTGGGAAGTCCTATCATAAGCGAGTTGCAGTAGTCAATGCTTGAGAATATCAGGGATTGCAGAATGGTTCTGAAGTCTGTTAGGTTTAGTAATGGTTTGAGGTGTTTGAGAATTGAAAGAATTAGGCAGGAACATAAGAGGTCCCTTTTATTCCATATGGTGGTATACTGTGGGGCCCAACAACCCCAAACAGCCAAATATTAGATGTTCTTGTTATCTTGAAGAAATGTATATAGTTGCATGGCCTTCTAGCCACGAGTAAATTAGTGTGCTGTTTGACATCCTATTAGCAATGTACATATTCATGTAGAAATGTATATGCCTGGATAGTCTAATAAACCTGTATATATTTGTACATACTGCCAGCCTTGTTCTCAGTTCCATTTGTTTTCCTGGGTGAAGGGAGGGAAGTCCCACCCACTAACACCTTCTTCTCCAGGTGGAGGCCCCAGGCGCCAAGAACGTGAGGACTGACAGAGTCTGCCCTAAAGGGGGCTCCTGCCAGGTCCCGGACCCAGGAACGCCCCGCAAGGTAAGCGGTCAAGGGGACGTTACAAATAGAATACAGAGAAGTCACACAAAGACCTGAGTTCTGAATTTCAAATTTATGGATTTTGTCAAAATCGGAATGTTCCTGGAAATGGGTGAGGTGGAACAACAGTGGGCCAAATTAAAAGGAGCTTTACAAAGGCAACAAATCTGTATGTTGGAAAAGTAAACAAAGGAGACGGCTGAAAAAATACAGGCAAAAAGAACAGTGTTCAAGAAGTATAAAGGATCCCAAAAAAAGGAACACAGTGAAGAATACCTGGTGAAATTGAGGGAGACGAAAAAGATATCAGGAAAGGAAAAGGTCAAACAGAAAAAAGGATTGCCAAAGAGGTAAAGTGAGGTGACAAAACATTTTTCAGATATATCAGAGAAAGGAGAAAAGTCCAAAGTGGTATAGTGAAATTGAAAGGTGACAAGGATCAATGTGTGGAGAGAGACGAAGAAATGGCAGAAATATTAAACAAACTCTTCAGTTAGGTATTCATAAAAGAGGACCTTGGGGGGAAGGACCGTTGTTGGTTGACAAGCCCGCAGATGGGAATGGGGTAGATGAAACGCCGTTTACAAAAGTGAAGCTAAGAAAACTGAAAGTGGACAAGGCCATGGGACCGGATGAGTTACATTCTAAGATACTAAGGGAACTCAGAGATGTGCAGGTGGGTCTGCAGAAAGACTTGTCCTCCCTGGAAACGGGAGTGGCACTGTGAGATTAGAGAAGAGTGGTTGTGGTCCTGTTTCACAAGAGTGGTAGCAGAAAGGAGGCTGGAAACTACAGGCCTCAGTGGTGGGAAAATTAATGAAGAATGCTGAAGGAAAAGATAGTCTACAATCTGGTGGATTGCTGCATCTGAAGCAGCATGGATTCATTATGGGAAGGTCCTGTCAGACCAATCATATTGATTTTTTTGATTGGGTGGTTACAGAATTGGATCAAGGAAGAGCGCTCAATATCATTTATTTGGATTTCAGCAAAGTTTTTGATATGGCCCTGCATAGGAGGCTCATGAATAGAATGAGAAGCTTGGGAATGGGTGCCAAGATGATGGCATGAATTATAAACTGATTGACTTACAGGAGACAGTATTTAATGATAAACTTAACCTACTCTGAAGAGAGATCAGTGTTAAGTAGAATGCCACAGGGATTGGTTTTGGGACTGGTTTTGTTCAATATCTTTGTGCTCCCTCGATCGCTGCAAGGTAGGCCTGCGCAGTCGGCGCCCCAGACCCGCCGGGGTAAGGCTACCTTTTCTGCACACCTCCCCCAGCGGGGCTGCCGCCGACCACGAGCCCACAGCTCCGATCAAGCCACTCACTCACCTCGGAGACGCTCGCAGGCAATTCAGCCGGCCTCTGGGAGCCAGCCAATCGCGGCAGCTCCTCCAGCCAGCCAATCAGGAGCAACACAGAGGGGTTTTAAATTTCTTCTCTCTCAGGCGCCATGTGCCGAAGGAGCGCGCCGAAGGAGCACAACAAAGGGGCTGGCCCCTTTGTGCGCCCCTTAGTGCAGCCCTGCAGGGCAGCCCCTAAGCTAGATATCTCATCCTGAACGGTCTCTAGAGTTAGGCCCAGCACAGCATTTAGCTGCCTATTTAACCAGAGCCCGGATCTCCGGCCGCTATCATTGACCCATAGGCCCATTAACATATCTTCCACACTCTGCAGGCCTGCACACTTAACTCCAGTTCCCCACAGGGTTAGGCCCGCGCCGAGACCTCCACGTCCATCAGGATACCGACAACCAAGAGACTCCACCTATTCCTCACTGCCATCTGGCTATCTGCCATCTCTACCTACTACCATGCACTGTCTCACAATTCCCATCATCCACAACCACATGTGGAGAGCACCTAAGCCCCCCACTCCCCCTCACAACCTCCAACAGAGGCTCAGGCCCATACTGCTGACACCCGTCACCCAGCTACTCGGCCTGGCCCTCTTCTCGCTCACTCTCGTCAACGCACAATCCATCTCCAGCATTCTCCATCTTCCAGCATTCATCCAGTCTCATCTGCAAGCTTCCAGCATTCATCCAGTCTCATCTGCAAGCTTCCAGCATTCATCTGCAAGCTTCCAGCATTCATCCAGTCTCATCTGCAAGCTTCCAGCATTCATCCAGTCTCATCTGCAAGCTTCCAGCATTCATCTGCAAGCTTCCAGCATTCATCCAGTCTCAACTGCAAGCTTCCAGCATTCATCCAGTCTCATCTGCATGCTTCCAGCATTTATCCAGTCTCATCTGCAAGCTTCCAGCATTCATCTGCAAGCTTCAAGCTTCCAGCATTCACCTGCAAGCTTCCAGCATTCATCCAGTCTCATCTGCATGCTTCCAGCATTTATCCAGTCTCATCTGCAAGCATCCAGCATTCATCTGCAAACTTCCAGCATTCATCCAGCATCGCCTGCAAGCCTCCAGCATTCATCAAACCTGCACAGACAAGCCTCAATCTTTCACATAGCCCCTCTCATTATCCTTCTAATCTCGCAACTTAGTTCTTACAAATGGCCCCATTTTTCACAATTCCAATTCTCCAACATAATACTCCACCTAAAAGAATTTCTTTCCGACATGCCCAACAACACAACCTTAAATCCCTCTCTTCAATTTCGATCACTCCTACCTCACAACTGCTAGGCCTCACCCTCTTCTCTTTAAGCCTTTTCAATGCTCAATCTCTAACGAAAAAGTCTGTAATCTTAAACGACTACCTCATCGACGTGAAACCGGAGATTTGTGCAATCACTGAAACGTGGTTAAAACCTTCAGACACAGCAATAATTAATCAATTACCTACAGAGGCTTACGACTTCTTCTCGCTACCTCGTCATAAAAAAAAGGGAGGAGGTATTCTTTTAGCAACTAAAAAGGACCTCAGATTCTCTCTACAGCAATCCAATTCCAATGCAAAACTTGAATTCGGCCTTTTCACCTCAGACAAGCTCCAAATCCTTCTCGTATATGCTCCCCCAGGACTCCTGGAATCAGATGCTTCACCCCTGGTAGAATTAACTTCTTCCCTCATCAACTTTGACTCGCCAGCTATCATACTAGGTGATTTCAACATGCACGTAGATAACCCTACCCCATCACCTAACTGTGAATCACTTCTCACAGCCTTCTCAGCACTAGGCTTCACTCAATTAGTTAACAAACCTACCCACAAAGCCGGCCACACGTTAGACCTGATCTTCGTTAACGCTGCAATCAATCCCGTATCTATCCCAGATTGCACAAAGGTCCCATGGTCAGACCACTACCTCATAACAACTTCATTCTCTATAAAAGATACTAGCCCGGCTTGCATTCCTGCGCCCTCCTTCACATACAGGAAAACTTGCTCCCCAGAAGACCTCAATAATCACCTATCACCTCAACTCCACCAACTGGACCTTACAGATCCGAACTCAGCACTTCGATCATGGAACACAATCACCGAAACTATAGCTAACAAGCTATGCCCTTCAATTACAAAAAAACCACACCAGAATTCCTCCAAAAGACAGCCCTGGTTCTCCTCAGAACTAAGAAAGCTCAAACTCCAACTAAGACAAAATGAGGCTAAATGGCGCAAAAACCCAGGAACCAACACCCTTTCAATCTACAAATCATCTCTGCACCAATACAAATCAAGCACCCTAAGATCCAAGAGGGACTATTACGCCTCGAAGATACATGACCTGGTATTCGATGCCAAAGCCCTCTTCAGCTATGTAGCCAACCTCACACAATTAAACCAACCAGAGATTCCACATGACCAAGCTCAATCGAAAGCGGAAGAATTAGCTCTATTCTTCAGCAACAAAATCAACACTCTTCTATCTCAGCTCCCCACTAACCATACTGTTCCACTAACCACTCGTCAACCCTCAATCAACTACACTCAGTTAGAAGAACTTGACACAACTTCATCCATGGAGATCCAAGGAATTCTAAGGAAAATGAAACCTTCCTCCCACCCTTCAGATCACATCCCAGCTAAACTACTACTATCAATTCCAGATTCTATCGCCAAAACACTGGCAGATATCATAAACTGCTCCCTCACTCAAGGACTCTACCCGGACAACCTCAAACTAGCCTCACTCAAACCCCTTCTCAAAAAACCAAATCTGGACCCAAACGATCCTAACAACTTTAGACCTATAGCCAACCTCCCCTTCATAGCCAAGATAATGGAAAAATTGGTAAACTCCCGACTCTCAAACTACCTTGAAGACAATAACCTACTTTTCCCATCACAATACGGATTCCGTAAAACCTTAAGCACGGAAGCCCTTCTCATCTCTATGACCGACCACATCATCCTAGGCTTAGACAAAGGACAATCCTTCCTTCTGATCCTACTCGACCTTTCGTCTGCATTTGACACGGTCAATCACTCTCTTCTCATCAACCAACTAACAGCCATAGGTATCTCGGGCACCGCCCTATCTTGGTTTAGAACCTTCCTCAGCAACAGAGGATATAAGGTTAAGATTCATAATAAAGAATCCTCTCTTCACCCTGCGTCAGTAGGAGTCCCTCAGGGCTCATCCCTGTCTCCTACCTTGTTTAACATTTATCTGTTACCTTTATGTAAACTTCTCACTGACCTCAATCTCAAACACTTCCTCTACGCTGACGATATTCAGGTCCTGATCCCCATCAAGGAGTCACTCGCAAAAACACTGTCTCACTGGGAAACCTGCCTCCAAAATATCAAACAGCTTCTCACAAGTCTCAACCTTATACTAAATTCTTCAAAAACGGAACTTCTACTCATCACACCAGAAAACAGCTCCCTCACACCCACTCATCCAGCCTTACCAAATACTACACAAGTGAGAGACCTAGGAGTTCTAATTGACAATCACCTAAACCTGAAAGCGAACATCAACAAAACCACCAGAGACTGCTTTTATAAGCTCCAAGTGCTGAAAAGAATACGGCCTCTCTTCCACACACATGACTTCAGAACGATTCTACAATCAATCATTTTCGCAAAGCTGGACTATTGTAACTCCATCATGCTTGGTCTCCCTTCTTCACACACCAAACCATTGCAAATGGTCCAAAATGCCTCCGCCCGTATACTCACTAACACCAGGAGAAGAGAACACATAACCCCTATCCTGATGGGCCTCCACTGGCTGCCTATCCACTTCAGAATAATCTACAAGACCATTCTCACCATTTTCAAAAACATCCATCAATTAGCCCCAATCGATCTCCATATCCCCCTCCGATTACACTACTCAACAAGACCGACAAGAGATGCTTACAAAGGATCTCTTCAAGTACCTCCAGCCAAAACTACCAGACACATCACGCTTAGAGATCGGGCCTTCTCCACAGCTGGTCCAACTTTATGGAACGCCATTCCCCCGGATCTTAGAATGGAACCCAGCATCTCAACATTCAAGAAAAGACTCAAGACGTGGCTGTTCACGCAGGCCTTTCCTAACTCCAACATTACTTAACCTCCTCCAATCAACATTCTTCGCTAGTAATAGCATTAATAGCCAATCAACATTCTTCGCTAGTATTAGCATTAATAGCCACCTCTTATAATGTTATTATATATATATATATAATTATTTAATCTTCATTTTCCTTCTTACTCCTAGTTATTGATTCCCTGTTACATGTAACTGCTTTTCTGCACCATTGTTCAAATTGTAAAGTTTATTGCACCCCTGTTTCTTGTGAACCAGCATGATGGGACTACTGTCTTGAATGTTGGTATATAAAAAAAACTTAAATAAAAAAAAATCTCCAAGAAAACTCATATACTCAACGACTTCCTATCCGATGCAAAACCTGACATCTGTGCCATCACAGAAACCTGGTTAAAACCTACCGACACAGTCCTAATAAATCAGCTTCCCATCCAGGCCTACGATATCCTCTCGATTCCCAGACTCAAAAAAAGAGGAGGAGGGCTACTCCTGGCAGCCAAAAAAGGGCTAGGTCTGACATTACAGGCCTCCAATAATCTAGCAAATATCGAACTTGCTCTATTTAACTCTAAACACCTGGCAATCGGATTAATTTACGCTCCCCCGGACTTCTGGAAGCAGACCCATCCCCAATCATTGAACTAACAGCAAAACACCTAAATTCCGGAAAACCAGCCATCCTGATGGGAGACTTCAATCTTCACGTGGATGTCCAACCTCAGTCTTCCAACTGCAAAACTTTTCTCTCCTCTCTTAGCCATATGGGCTTTAGACAAATTGTGAAAGAACCCACCCACAAAGCAGGTCATACATTAGACCTTATCTTCATTAACGAAGGAATTTCACCCCACACCAGCCCAACCTGCCTTCCAGTACCATGGACAGACCACCGAATCATTTCCTCCGTGTTAGAGATCAAGGAGCTTCCTCCACAATCAACACAATCAATTACAATATCCGTCAGGAAACAGTGCTCAGGAGATCGCCTCAGCGAACAGCTGGCCAAGGAACTAGTGCATCTGGACCTCTCTGACGCCAACTCAGCCACGTCATCATGGATCAACATCACCAACAAGGTTGCAGATCAAACGTGCCCCATGACAACAAAATCTCTTAACCCAGACAAAGACAACAGGAAATATTATTTAATATTTAATAATTATGTTCTTATGTTCAGAAACTCTGTTTAATGTAACGCCTCAACCGCGACAGTTTTGTTCTATGTAAACCGACCTGATTTGATATTTGTATTGAGAAGGTCGGTATATAAAAATCCTAAAAAAAAATAAAATAAATAAAATCACCAACAAGGTTGCAGATCAAACGTGCCCCATGACAACAAAATCTCTTAACCCAGACAAAGACAACAGGAAACCTTGGTTCACCCCGGAGCTGAAATCACGTAAACAGGAGCTTAGATGTAAGGAACACAAATGGCGAAAAAGCCCATCTTAAGAACTGGCTTTCCCGCCAAGCCTTCTCAGATACCCATGACACACAATAGTCGACAGAACTTCCTTCAGGAGCAATGGATCTCCATATTACCCATGTCCAGAATAAGAGCCCCCTGACTCTGCTTTGTTTATACTAATAATTCCTCCGCTATCTCAAGCCTTTCCTTCCTTCCAGCAGCCTATGCTTCCAAGTTTAATTTACCTGTTAAATGTAACTTTGTTTTTTCATGCTCAACCTATTGTTTTTGGTTACTGTTCTTGGTTCAGTTCCCCAATTCGATGTAAACCGATCTGATATGGTCTCTACCATGAAGGTCAGTATAGAAAAGTGTTAAATAAATAAATAAATAAATCTACAACAATCCTCCTCACCTACAAATCGTGCCTCAACTCATATAGAAACGACATCAACAAAACCAAGAAAGAATTTTTCTCCAAAAAGATACACCATTTCATATTTGACTCAAGAGCCCTATTCTCTTATGTATCAGCCCTCACTAAACCACCTGCACCCGTCATACCAGATGAACAAGCTCTCACCAAAGCTAATGAACTGGCAGACTTCTTTGATAATAAAATCACCACACTCGTAGCCCCCCTCAAGGGGCCATCTCCGCACCCAAATGACTCAATCATCCACAGTTCTCAATCTGCGCACACAACCATTCAACAACCCAACACAACCCCAGCAGCGCTTGACTCCTTTGAGCCCACGTCCACCTTAGAAATTGAGAACATCCTTAGGAAGATAAAACCATCCTCCCATCCTTTAGATCACATTCCATCCAATCTGCTGAGATCAATTCCTAGCATCATTGCCCAAACCCGTTGCTGACATTAACTGCTCTCTCGCCCAAGGCCAAGTCCCTAACCAACTCAAGTTGGCAATGCTCAAGCCGCTCCTCAAAAAACCCAACCTTCCCACCTCAGACCCAGCTAACTTCAGACCCATAGCAAACCTTCCTATGATTGCCAAAATTATGGAGAAAGTTGTTAACAGACAACTTTCAGAATTCCTTGATGAAAACAACATCCTCACCACAAACCAATATGGTTTCCGGAAGACCAGGAACACCGAATCGCTATTAGCCTCATTATCAGACACTATTATCTTTAATCTGGAAAAAGCCAACCTTGCCTCCTCGCACTTCTGGATCTCTCATCAGCGTTCGACACCGTGAACCACTCGTGCCTCCTTCAGCGTCTAACTGACATCGGCATCACAGGAGCAGCACTCAACTGGTTCAAATTGTTTCTCGAGAACAGATCTTACAAGGTCAAGATAAACAACAAAGAGTCTCACCCCATTGAATCCAAGATGGGGGTACCGCAAGGATCATCTCTTTCACCCACTCTTTTCAATATATATCTTCTCCCACTCTGTCATTTACTTACCAACCTCAAGCTAACACACTTCCTATATGCGGATGACATACAAATTCTCATCCCTATAGCGGATTCTCTACACAAAGCTATGTCATTCTGGAATAATTGCCTCTCAGCAATCAACAACCTACTCGCCAACCTCAACCTGGTGTTAAACACAAACAAGACCGAAATCCTCCTCATAGCTCCTGAAAATTATACCCCACCCACCTCTCCCACCGCTAGCCAATGTCCGGATACCTCCATGAACCTCACTTCGCCTTATGTAAGAGACCTGGGTGTACTTCTAGACAGCGGACACAGCCTCAACAAATTCGTAAATAACACCACAAAAGAATGTTTCTTTAAATTACAAGTATTAAAGAAATTAAAACCACTTCTACTCTACAGAGACTTCCGCATGGTGCTACAATCCATCATACTCCCGAAACTGGACTACTGCAATTCTCTCCTTCTGGGCCTTCCCGCTTGCACAACCAAACCACTTCAAATGGTCCTGAAAGCTACGGCAAGAATTCTCACAAACGCCAAAAAAAGGGATCATATCACCCCTATCCTCCAGCATCTCCATTGGCTACCGGTTAAATACAGGATTCAGTTTAAAACCATAATGATGATACACAAGGCCCTACATAACATCTCTCCTCTCAACTTAACTTTTCAACTCCAGCTACACACCTCCAAGAAACCGACTAGAAGTGCGTACCAGAACAGGCTAATCACCCAGCCGGCAAAATCCTCCCTGAGGAAACGAGCACTATCCACAGCGGGCCCTTCACTCTGGAACTCGCTACCTCCAGACCTTCGCCTTGAACCCTGTCATAGTACTTTCAAAAAGAAACTTAAGACTTGGTATTTCACACAAGCATTCCCTGAGAGCTAGGAGCAGGAAGAAGGACAATACAAGCATAGTCGTTATCCCCCAGTTCCCCTTGTACACGAGTTCCACAAGAGTTCATTATTGAAATGTAAATAATCATGTTCTTTTTGTTCTATATAAGTTACACTAAGTTCCTCCTTGCATCTTCATGTTCTTGTTAATTGTTCAGCAAATAATCGTTAACTGTTAACTGTTTCAATGTAAACCGCCAACGAGGCGACAGTTTTTTTCCTTGTAAACCGGTGTGATATGTATATTATACAGGAACATTCGGTATATAAAAACCAAAAATAAATAAATAAATAAATAAATAAATCTTTATCAGCAACATTGCAGAGGGGATAGAAGATAAAGTTTGTGTATATGCAGATGATACTAAGATCTATAATAGAGTGGATATGCCTAAAGGAGTAGAACGAATGAAAAGTGATTTAAGAAAGCTTGAAGAGTAATCAAAGATTTGGCAGCTGGGATTTTGCTGGGCTGCATAGAGAGAGGAATAACCAGGAAGACAAAGGAGGTAATAATGCCCTTGTACAGGTCCTTGGTGAGGCCTCACCTAGAGTATATGTTCAGTTCTGGACCTTATTTCTCAAAAAGATTAGAGACAGGCCAGAGGTGGTTCAGAGAAGTACAACCAAAATAGTGAGGAGACTGTATCGGAAGATTTATGAGGAGAGTCTGAAGGATCTGCATATGTATACCCTGGAAGAGAAAAGGTTCTGGGAGATATGATATAGACCTTTAGATACCTGAAAGGTTTTAATGATGCTTGAACATCGAACCTTTTCCATTGGAAAGCAAACAGTAGAACTAGGAATCATAAAATAAAACTCAGGGAGGGGGGGGGGGGAGGAATCTGAAACAACATCAGTAAATATTTCTTCACGGAGAGGGCGATGGATGCTTCAAATGCCCTCCCAGAAGAGGTGGTGAGGGAAAAAAAACCCAGAAAATGAATTCAAAATAACATGGGATGAACGCTGTGGCACCCTAAAGGTTAGAGGTTGGTATGGGGTAACCTGCATAGAGCAGCAGTTACTACCCTTAACAGAAGGTGTGGATATTACTACCCTTAACCAATTAGCCTTGATTGTTTTGACACAACTCCAACATCGCACTCTGCACCAATAGTGGGGGGGAAAAAGGGAGAACTGGATTCAGATGAGAGCCAATGCTGGGCCCTGACTTTTAAGGTCCAGGGTACTGATACGCAGACGTTAGAGAAAAAGCGCAGGACTGCTTCCACAAAGCAAGTTCAAGCAGCATTGTTTGACTTGTCAGGAAGGCTGCTCACCCTGTAAAAATGTTGCTAGCAGTAATTTTGTTATGGGCTTGACAGTTGCTTAGTTTTGATTGTTAATATCGCTACCCTTCACATAAGGCCTGGGAGGTAACTGCACAGAGTGGCAGTTACTGCCATAAAAAGCTTGCTGGGCAGACTGGATGGACCATTTAGTCTTTTTCTGCCATCATTACTATGTGTCATGTTACTATATTTAAAAAAGCTTTTTCATTTGCACACTAGCGATTTAAAATAAGATAAAATAAAAATTGTGAGAGAAGTAATTTTTGATTTTGATGGCTATTCCCCTCGTTTCTTTTTCTTGTTCTTCTATTTGGTGATAGCGCAGCTTATATATATATATATATATATATATATATATGTAGCACCGCAACTGCCTTCTGAAGGTCTGTGTGAAATTGTATATGTTTATGCACAAATAATGCTAGGCCCAATTATTAATGTAAACATATACCCTCGAGGGTTATAATGAGCTCACTAATAATGAAAAGGTATGCGAGGCCTTTGCATCAGGAGATTTGTTGTAGTTACTGCCCTAAGGCTGAGTATCACTGAAAACCGGTTGAACCGAGTTTGTATATTCATACCTTTTGATGGATAGCCCTTTACGTATATTTCTTTTACTGCAGCCCTAGTTCTTGAAATAACAGAAACTGCACTGTTTTACCCCAGCGTGTTCATTGGCTCACAGGTAATACTCATGATAGGAGCAGCTCCCCTCGGAAGTCTAGTCACCGAGGGGGAATCCATCATTATACAGATCATACCTCTGAGTAGGGCTAGACATTCCCGGTGAATATCTTGAAAACTAGACCTGTTTTGGAGGCCTTGAGGATCGGCGCTGAGAACCACTAAATGAAACATAAGATAAGGAAAGCCATGAAAAAGAGACAAGACAAGAGGGGAACCTGGGGCCTAAAACTTGGAAGTTTGTGGCAGAGCTCACTAAGAAGTATTTGGTTTCTACTGAGGTGTGCGTCGTGCTCTTGTTTTTACGCACTGCTGACAGAGATGAGCACAGTTTACTTTTTAATTATTTACAGAGCATTATGAAGCTGGGTCTTGGCCAGCAATGGCCCTTATGTTCCTGACTCTTCAGCTGCACGTACATCCAGCTGAGTAAAAATGAGATAAGCAGTAGAGCTTTCCTGCTCAGTAATCGCATTTCCGAGGTGTACTGTGAGGCATGGGGAGAAAGGGCTGGTAATGTAAACCTAGGAAAACACTGCAAAATGCCACCTCGTTAGAGACCCAGAACATTTTAGCATGGCACTTACATGACTGGAACATAACCCAGTCGAAGAGATCAAGCAACATGAAGCACTACAAACCACCATCATACTAGGCATCATCAAAAGTGCTATACACACTATTTCAGCCTTATATTGGTCAAATTATTCCACATTTCAGACTCCTAATAGTCCATATATTTCTAATTTCTCTTTTAAAAAAAATTATGAAAATAAAAATAAAATGTTCAATACTTATCTTTCTTCTTAATTTTAAAATGATTTATCTCCTGTAAGCTCTTCTCGTTGTCATGAAAGCATTCTGATACAATTCACCATATTTAAATCAGAGAATTCTTGATGCCTGTGTACTCAGCTCATATGCCTGACACAGATCTGTGTTTCAAACATAGTGTTCTTCTTTAGGGGTGTGGTCACTGTTTGAATCCTGCAAGGTGGACAGTACTTGTAAAGTTTTATAATTTTATGATATCATTCTTACCACCTAAACAAATCAGACCAAAAAAAAGAGAAAACATACCTCAGCACTTTTCAGCTGCTATTTCCGCCATTGTTAGAATACAGGAAGTGATGTTACTTTGCATTGTCACTTTGTGGCAATGACAACCTGTTTATATTTACTTATCCCGTCCCAAACATATACTGGATACCGGAAGTGTGATGTCATAGAACACTTCATCATAGACTTTACATCCCAAAAATACAAATTCTGAAACATATTCAGTTCAGATAAGCAAACACCAATCTAAATCAATCTTCATTTAAACCTGCTGGAGATATAGTTCCCAAATAAAATATCCAAAATTGCTCCCTTATGTTTAACCGGGATTCCCTCCTCTTGGTGTAATCTCCTGTCCGCTCACTCACTCTCCATTTTAAATCTTGAGAAGCATGGGAGTTATTCATGCAATGTTGGATGATTGGAGCCTGTAATTTGCCAGTGAGCAGGCAACTTCGATGTTGCATAAGACATGACAGCTGTTCTGTGATTGGCTTACGGATACCGAGCCTTTCACCTCATATTTATAGGTCCAGGTTGATAGCAGCAAAGGTCATAACTATCCACAAGTTATTTTGTGGGCTCTATCAAATGAGTCAGTGGTCTTGGTTCAGTTCCCAGCACATAAAAGTCCATATCACTGTAAATAAAGTAAAAAAAAAAAAAAAAGGAAAGACGCATAGGTTTTGGCAAACTTGTCTGTTTATCAAACTTATGCTCGTTCATTTCCAGTTATCTCTTTGTGCTATTGTAATTTATGCAGACAACCATGTAATGTCAAATAAATAAAAAGTAAAAAAAAAAAAAGCGCAAAATAATTCTATTTAAATGAGCATCTATGGGTCCGCCATTTTTCTTCATTTTGTTTTGAGACACATAGCCTGCTTGCTACTGTAAGTTTAGATTTTTTTGATGTTGCTGTAACACAAATTTTTAGGGAGTGTGCTTAGCCCCCAAAGCAGGCAATAAAGATGCTGAAATGCCAGCATTGGTCATTTGCTGTTTAATTTCCTCCTTCTGGGTATCTGTGGCCGTTTCAAGATTGTATTTTTGAACTGTGGAGTACTTGTTCAAGGTTCTGATTCAGATAAGTACCTTTTTGGGAAGTTTTGGTTCTATGGACGCTCTCTATTTTTGACACATTTTCTTGTATATTTTAGCATGAAATCATGACCAAAATCCACATGTCAATGGTTGAATTTTTTTTTGTTTCCACATAGATTTTATTGAGTTTTCATTTACAATACAATACAATGTTAACCCATGTACCCATACAAAGAGAAAATAAAAAACATACTATAATCAAGGTACATGGATACCATATTCACCACATAGAGATGTAAACATCCATCCCTCCCACCCCAGTATGATCAGGGAAACAACAAAATTGTGGATATGAAGCCTGTTGCAGGAGCACTGGGAAGTAGTCCCATTTCTTGGGAGATGAAGTGTATCCTTGGGCCACGACGCGACTGGAGAGCAGCTCCGGGGGAGCGCCGTGGCAGGTGAAACGTGCCCCAGCACGGGCCAGCAGGCTGGAGATAGGGAGTCCTGGCCTCTGCCAAACCTGATGCATCAGAGAGACCCAGCAACGCAATGTTGGTCTCTGAAATAGCCCTCCGGCCACTCGATAGCCCTTTCGGACCTGCTGTATGGAACAGCAGATGCGACAGGATGGATAGAAGCTGTGGGCGGAAACGAACAGACTCAGACGGAGACTCAGGGTGTCTGACGGACTCAGACGTAGATACAGGTTGGTTGAAGATTCATGATTGTGAAGGGTGTTGCTTGAAGATTCAAGATTATGAAGAATGCTGAGTGCTGCCTCACCACGCTTCCTACACAGCCACTCAAGGTACGTCGCGGACCATGCTGATGGCGAAGCAGACTCCAGGCGAAGCGATGGCTTCGAATCAGGACATGACGAAGATTCAGATGAGGCCTGCACTGAGACCTGCCCTCCACATCCAGTCAAGGCAAGGCATGGGCCACGCTGGGACGGAGCAGGTTCAGGCGGAGACTTAGACATGGACAGAAGCAGACACGAGGAACTCCGGAGACCAGGTATGGATGAGGATTAAAAACAGAACCTCAGGATCCAAAGCTCAGAGAAAGTAACTCAGAGCAGATTGTTTGGAGAAAGGAAGCTCGGAGTGACGACTCGCAACAAAAAGAACTCGGAACTAGGAACCTGAAGCTTGAGGATTAAAAGCAAAGGTCTTCTGGAGACTTGCGCTGCCGAAGAGAAGAGGATCTGATTAAGAACATCAGGAGACAGCATCTGGGTATGAGGACATCAGGAGAACATCCGGACCCAATGAGACGAAGACACAGGACACAACGAGAGACCAAGACAAAGACACGGGATCCCACAAAGAAACAGAGTGCCTAGGAGGAGCTGAGAAGACAAGAAGTCCTAAGGAGGACTGACTCCTTGCAAAGGCGACGATGGACTGAAGGCAGAGCCCTTTTATAGGGCTGAAGAGGAACTCCCATGATGAGGTCATCAGGAGGACTGGCCCTTTAAATCCAGAGGCGAGGCGTGGCCTCGCGCCTAAGGAGGAAGGAGGCAGGACCCTGGAGAGTGGCATCCATGCCACGAAGAGGAGCAAAAGCAGGACCAGGCCACAACCAGGCCCAGCGATGTTGGCGGCTCCCTGCTGCCACGGAGGAAAGCTTCAGGGCGGCCTCTGAGCAATGCGGGAGGAGGCTGAGGGTGGCTCCCCACTGCCGGACAAGGGCAGGAATGCTGGCAGCCTCCGGGCCACGTGGGGATGCCGTCGGCGGCTGCCTAGTTGCAAGGGCTGCACCAGGGCGGCTCCAGCCGCGCGGGAGAGGAGCGTCGGAATTGATGGCCACCAGGCTGCATGGAAGCACAGCGGCCCAGCCCGCCGTGCAGAGAGGTGGCATCGGGAAAGCAGGCAGGCTGGCGCAGAAGGTGAGAGACTTCCCGTGGCCCTAGCCGTGGGCAGAATCATAACAAAGCCTAAAACAACAGGTTGGAAAGGAAAGAGAAAATGAGAAAAAGAAAAGAAACACAGAAATTTAGGACGGACTTTGACAAATAAGTCTATCCATAAGGCATGCAATACATGTGATAGAAATGTAACATACTTCTGGAAGCCATCAGGAGTCCTATTTAACTACTGGCGTTATATCATGAGTGATAATAGCCTTAACATCCGAGGGTAAAGTGGAAATAAAAGGCAACCAAATAGCATTGAATCACTGCAAATATGAAAGGGATTTCAGTTTGATGGACTTGGATTCCAAACATAACAAGGCAAGCAAGTTTTTATTCCGAAGGTCTCTAGTGGGAGGAGTCAATTCCAGCCACCTGAGGAGAATACACTGCTTCCCTACCAAACAGCATTTATAAAGAAAACATTACCTGCTGTCCCCAAGCCCCTATCCTCTGAAGGCGTTCCCAGACGACATATCTCCATCGTATTGCAGATAGATGTTCCCCCACCAGTTCCCCACAGAATGAAATATAGTTGCCCAAAGCTTCTGAATGAAAGGACATTCCCAAAATCCATGGCTCAATGTTGCTGCCATATGACCACAATTAAGAAACCTGTTATGAGCAGCGATTCCAGCCTTAAAAGCACGGTCAGAAGAATATACCACTGTAAAAATGTACACAATCCCGACAAAATATGGTTTTTATTGATGCATATCAAATAAAAGCACCGGAAAGCCCCTGTAGTATACTAGTCAGTTTGTAAATGAAAAATGGACATAATATAGCTTTTGATTTGAGTGGTTCATGTAGTATTCAAAACTTACACAGTTCAAAATGGAGGAGTTAGTTTGCTGGAGTTTGAGCCATGGGGAGTTTGTCCTAAAGAATTTGTTGGGACCTACTTTAGAAAAATGTAAGTTTTTGGTCTATTTCTTTTTAGATGATATATGTTGTTTTGTGCGTTATTTATTTTATTTATTTAAATATTTTTATATGCCAACATTCGTGGGAACATCATGCCGGCTTACATCAAACAGTGATAACAGTGAACGAAAGTTTACATGGATAACTCATGTAATCTGTCTAAATGGCAATGGAGAAAATGATGGGCTGTAAGCCCCAAATGAGAGGCACATGAACCTTCCTAGTGCCCAGATTAATAAAGGGCAACAACAAGGCTCTATGAGCTCCTTCAAGGTCTCTAAAAGAGGTCTCCCCATCCTCAGGAGGGAGCCCAGGTCTACCTGTAAGTGGCATTAAAAACGACCATTCCCATGGGAATTTCAAAGAACTTTGTAGAAATTTCCAAGCAGCCCGTGTCGCTTTAATCCATAAGGAAGGAAGTAAATATGCGGGTAAGGATTTCCTCGGAGAATGAAGGACATGCATTAACGAAAAAGGATCAAGCAATGCCTTTTCTAACTCCAGAAAGTGAATGCAATCCCACATTACCTTTCCAGTCCCCTAAATGGCACAAATTATAAGCAAGGTTACAGAAATGGATGTTGGGAAACCCCCCTCCCCCCCCACCCCATCTTCTTTCAGGATCATAAGGTTTACACGAGACATCCAGGGTTTCTTTCCCTTCCAAACAAAATTCAACCAGATTCGGGAAATCAGCAATACATCCCTACGGGAGAGTATAATTGGAAGCATCTGTGATAAAAACAACAATTTAGGAAGAAGCATCATTTTTATGAGTGCGATACGACCCATAAAGGAAATAGAGAAATGCATCCATTGGTCACATGTCTTCTGAAACCCTACAATAAGAGGTGTAATATTCAAAGAATACCACATAGCCAGGTCCCTGTGGATATATAGTCCCAAATATTTAAGAGTACCCGGGGCCCACTTTAAAGGGATGTCCTGCCAAAGAGGTTGTAGAGTACCTGAAAGATCAAGCACCTCCGGTTTCTCCAAATTGAGGCACTGGCCAGAGAAACTGGGTCTATAACTCCCAATCTTTTCCGGTTTTCCAGTAAAGTAAGAACCCGTCGAACATTCAAAACCGCCCTTCTGCCATATACAAAACCCACTTTCCCTTGTTAATTAAAGTAGGTAAAATCAATTTTATCCTGTTGGCAAGCAATTTAGCATAAAGCTTGATATCTAGATTCAAAAGAGAGATGGGATGGTAAGACGTCACCAAGGAGGGATCCTTCCCCGGTTTCGGTAGGACTATAATGTTAGCGCTCTTAAGGGAGACCGGCATCCACCGCAACTGAACCATTGTTTCAAATAACATCTTAAGAGCCATGGGTACTTTCCCTTTAAGAATTTTATAAAACTGGGCCATCAGTCCATCAGGACCTGGGGATTTCAACATGGGAAGCTCCACAATCACTTGCTAAATTTTCTGAATATGTATGGATTTATTCAGAGAATCCATGCGTACTGGGGACAGTTGAGGCAAATTTATACGTCCCAAAAAGGATTCCATAGCCTCAATATTACTAGCCTCAGCTGAATACAAGTGCTGGTAATATTCCCCAAATGCTTTGCTAATCTTGAGAGGAAGTAACTGAAGCGCCTCCAGAGACTTTAATATTGGTGACAAACAAGGAGGAATATTTGGTTTTCACCAAGTTCGCTAACATTCTCTCCAGTTTGTTTCCAAATAAGAAAAATTTATGTCATAGATTAGAGAGAGAAGAGGTGGCCCTTTGATGCAATTTATCATTTAAAAGTTTGGGGGTTGCCCAGAAGTCTTGTTTAGTTTGTTGGGATCGGTCACTAACCAATTGATTCTGAAAAACTGCAATCTAAAGGTGAGAGATAAGATATCATTATTAAGCTCTTTCTTCTGTTTTATCGTATACCGGTAGCTACTAATAGCACCCCACAAAACCCTTTAGCGGTCTCCCAAAAAAGAAGTGGATCATCCATATGAAATTGATTATTTTTCTCATAATCATCCCATTTTAGACAAAAATTCCTCAAATGCCTTATCTTGGGCCAACCATCTGGGCATCCTCCATTCCACCTTTCCAGAAAAGGAAGTGAAATTTGTTAGAACACAGGAAACAGGCCCATGATCTGAAATTACAGTGGGGCTAATATCTGAAGAACTTAAATGAGGAAAATAAGTCTCAGAGATCAACAGAAAATCATTTCTGGATTTAGTGTCATGAGCCCTAGCTATAGGAGTGAACCCCACCTCCCCTGGGTGTAATATGCGTCAAGAATCCAAAAGATGTAACTGCTCGCAGAGAAAAGGATTACCCTTATGTGCACCCAAGACAGAAAAGGAGGAATGAAATTGTTTATTTAATGTCCCATGGACTATACAATTAAAATCTCCTCCCATAATTAAAGGAGCCCTCCCCAAAGAGTCCAATACTGTAGCTATATTAGTAAAAAAAACTATGATCATAATGATTTGGGGCATAGATAGAGGCCAATCTAACCAGTCTGCCAAACAAAGAGCCACTAATAGCCACATATCGGCCCTGAGGATCAATGCAGGCTTCTGACAGTTGAAAAGCCACATTACGGTTAATCAAGATGGCCATAGCACATTTTTTAGAAGTCCCTCATGCCACAAAAAACTTGACACACCCTGCACTTGTGAAGTTTATCGTGTTCAGGAGTCATCATATTTGTTCCCTATAGAAATACGATATGACATTTTGATCTGTTTGAGAAAGCCCCTTTCTCCCTTTTATCGGGCGTTCCCAAGCCAGCTACATTCCAAGTAATAAAATTATGAGACCTCCCTTTGTAAAAAGAAAAATACAAAGATAAAAACACACCCAGCCAGAAAAAACTAATAGCTGAATTTTATCTTATATGGTAGATGGTTACAATGTATGGGCCAGATTTCAGTACTTATGCGCGGGCGTGGATTTGTGCGTGCAACTCAGCGCATACAAATTTACACCCGATTTTATAACATGCGTACGCATCCGGGCGCATGTTATAAAATCCAGGGTCAGCGCACGCAAGGGGGTGCACAATTGGGCAACTTGCGCGCGCCGAGCCGCGCAACCTTCCTCCATTCCCTCTGAGGCCGCTCCGAAATTGGAGCGGCCTCGGAGGGAACTTTCCTTCCGCGCCCCCCCCCCCACCTTCCCCTACCTAACCCGCCCCTCAGCCCTACCTAAAACCCCCCCATACCTTTGTTATGCAAGGTGCACCTGCCTCTGGGCAGGCGTAGGTTGCACGCGCTGGCACTTGGTCGGCGCGCGATCCCCCGGCCTAGAGGCCCTACGGAGGCCTCTGTCCATGCCCCCTCCCCGCCCCTTTTTTCAAGCCCAGGGACATACGCGCGTCCCGGGGCTTGTGCACGTCGCCGGGCCTACGCAAAATAGGCTCGGCACGCGTAGGGCTTTTAAAATCTGCCCCTATGTGCCTATAAAAATGGGTCTTGTGGCCTTTGGCACCGTTTTAGGATACCATATCTTGAAATGTTTTAATATTTGCGTGCCTTTTATGCACGTTGCGGCATTTTTTCCTTGTCTTTTGCTTGGGCTTCATGTTAAATAAAAAGCGCACTGACGGTTCTGCCTATCAGCCACAGGCTCTGGTGTACTAAGATCCCTTCGTCCCAACGGCAGCCACGGAGACCCTTGCAGTGCTGTGGCCAAGCAGCTCCAGGATGGATTAATTCATGCACCTTCCTGTTTGAATGAGGGGACTGGACAGAAATCTGGGCTGGAGCCGTTACCAGGAGGCAGCTACTCTCAAGTCTCGCATTTGATAAATGAACTAAAGAACTAAAATGTTACATTTTTCTTACGGCAGCAACTCAGATCCAATCTGGACTAGTCACAAAAAAAGGCAGTGTGTATTGATATCCGCCAATTGCACCTCACTAGCGAAGTCCCTCCTTGCTGGCTGCGTGCCCCATACCACACCCGAGCTGTGCTTTGAAGAAAACAGTGCACACCCTACTGCTCTAATAAGGAATGCCTTGAAGGGATTTATTACACAATGTTAAAAATGCTCTTACACAGTTTCTTGTCTGTAATCTGACAATGTCTATGAGCCTAAAGACCACATTATCACCAACCAATTGCAATGAGCTCCAGGATTACATGCACTGCCTCCATTACATGCATGGGCATCAGCTGCAGGCACATGGGACATAAGGCCCCCCGAGTCTGCTCGACAACAGTGCCCTAAGTCTCACTGCTACTGTTTGTAGTTCAACTGCTTTACACTTATAATGGGAGGGGGGAGGGTGTCAGAGAGCCAAACCTGGCCTTGAACCAGGATCTGTTCTTTTGGAGGGTCCACTGCTCTGCCCTTAAGCCCCAGGGGGAGTCTGCCATTTGCAGACAAGTAAGCTGAGAAGTTTGTTTCCAGTATGACAGCCCTGTAACCCCCACCTGCCCCTGGAGGACTCGGAGTGGTCCTTGGGGGGGGGATTGTAAGAGATCACTTTTGGGATATCCCAGCAACTTGAAGGTTGGAAGTTGTGCTGTAGACCATGGGTTGAGGAAGATTGGTGACCCTAGGCATCTGTTGGTAGTATGTGTAATATACGTGAAAGCTACTGGAATATTCTGACTCAGACTGGACTGACTGCGAGTACAATGATCCTGCTGTTATACGGTTATGTTAACAAAGATGAAGAGAACCCATTGCCTTTTATGTTATGAATAAACCTTGCACTGTGTTTTATATCCTGAGGTTAGCAACCTGACAAGGCTCCAGGAAGGGAAAGGTCTGCATCAACAGGGAGAAAGTGAGATGATGGCCACTGAAACATGAAGGGTACGGCCAAAGCAGATACTGTGCTACTAATATACTCCAACCCCCCCCCCCCCCCCAACACACACACAGTTCTCAGCATGAATACCCTCCTACCAGCAGGAGGAAAGCTATTACAGTGCTTCTAATCTGTGACTGCCTGCTTCCTCCTCTGTTGGCTTTAATATAAAATCTGAGTCATATGAGGCCCTGTAGTCTTGCAGGCCCAGGCTTGTGCAGTTAAATTTCATTCTTCATGGGCTGCGAACCAGGGAAACCAGGGTTCAAATCCCATTTGCTGCTCCTCGTGATCTTGGTCGTCACTTTATTATCGTGAGCCCTCTAGGGATAGGGACGAACCTGCAGAACCTGAATGTAATCCACTTTGAAGCGCCTGAAAAGCAGAATATAAATAGATTGGACTGGATCCAGAGATGGAAAAGCAGGTAAAGAGCCACCGATGCCTACTTTCCTCCTGCCGGTGGAAGGGGTGGATCTCGTGGTCTGGTGTGTGGCAGGAAGGATCACACAGGAGAGAAGGAACGAAGGGAAAGTGGGGAGGGGAAAAGGAGGAAGAAGGTGAAGAGAGTGGGGAGAGAAAGTACAAACTGAGGCTGGGGGATTAAATGGTGAATGAATGAATGAGTTCCTAAGCACTTGATATTCTGCATTTTTCCAAAAATGGTTTCAAAGCAGATTACAATCAAATAAGGATAAGCTAACAGGTATTCAAGTGACACATATGTTCTAGGGTTGTCATTTACTCAGTGCAGAGGATATTTCTATCTCATTAGCAGTTTCAGGGATGGCCTGACTGAACAGCCATGCCTGTGCTTTCTTTCGGAATGTTAGGTAGGATGGTTCAAGGTGAAGGGGTATTCGAAGCTTGTTCCAGGTTTCAGGTTCATAACAGCTGAAAGCCCAAAATCTTGTACAGGCCAGGTTTTCAGAAGTAGGGAGGTGAGAAGGGGCTGGGTATTTAAGTAAGAGGAGCAAGATGGCTGAGATAGTAAAGGGGAAGTGAGGTATGAGGGAGGAGTCTTCAGGGGATGAGAGACTGAGGAGGGCTAGATGACAGCAGAGGAGTTAGATACTGTAGCAAGAGAGAGGTGCTGGAGGGGTGAGGAAGTGAGTAAGGAGGGCTGAGGATAAGAGAAAGAGGAGTTTTGGGGGGGGGGTCAGAGTGAGCAAGAGGGGCAGGGGTTATGAGATAGCAAATGAGGAAAAAGCTTAGAGTTTGTGTGTTTCTTATAAAAAGAAAGCCAAAAAGTAGGGAAAAAAAGAGAAAAAGGTAGGTAATAGCCTAGTGTTGTGTATACAAAAGTAAAAAGATTGAAAAAGGTCAGTTACTCACCTTGAAATGGTGTTAAGAGTATACTGATTGATTTGAGTGCCAACATTTGTTAAACAGAATAGAATGAGTCACTCAGGCTAACTAACTGAAGCGTAAATCACCAAAGAGATTGTTTTATACTAACTTGCCTTAGAAGCACAAGATATATTGTAAGAGAAGAGCTCAGTAACTCACAATCCAGTACAAGCACTAAGAGGAAAGTATCATCTTGCTGGTGGATGAAGAGAATCGGTAGGTATTACTTTGGGAAATTTTAGAATTTAAAAAGTTCTGGGGAGAGTTAAACAATTGCGGTATATTCTTTAGCCTGTATGTGTGTTTTTCTTATAAAAAGAAAGCAAAAAGGTAGGAAAAAGCTTAGGAGTTTGTGTGTTTCATATAAAAAGCAAGCCAAAAGACAGGAAAAAGCTTAGAGTTGTCTGTGTTTGTCTTTTCCTCCCTCCCACCCAACCCTAGCTCATCCTTTGATTTATAGGCAGGAAACACCTTCATATTAAAAATCAATAAGCCTTTTATCTAAAACCCAGGATTGCCCCGGCCTTACGAAGACTTTAATTATACCATTGCAGGTCACTACCAGATTAATTAATGAATATAACAATAAATTTAAAGGACTCTTATTTATAAATTCCTACTACTTTACAACCTAAACTTAACTAAGAACTAAACAAAATTTAAGATGAAGGCAGCAATCCAGCAGCAAGAAGGGGGCCTTCCAGTCTTCTGCGTCAAATCTCACATGTATGAAGAGCTCCTGGCTCTCAGAGAACAAGTCCGATCTCTGCAGTCTAGAGTGCCAGATCTGGAGGAGCTGAGTCAGGCAGAGAGGTTTATAGATGAGACCTTCAGGGACATAGTAGCCAAATCTCAACTCCAGACTGGAAGCCTTGGTGCTACCTTGGAGAAGGAAGGTCTCCTAGTTGGAAAGCATCAACCTGATGCAGCAGGAAATGATCCTGCAGCAAAGGCCTGCTCTCCAGATGATGCATTGTCCTCTCGCACCAAGGATGTGTCTCCCAGGGCTATTAACCTAGGAGGGAAGAGTTAGGTCAGCCATCATAGTTGGTGATTCGATTATTAGGAATGTAGACAGCTGGGTGGCTGGTGGACATGAAGATCACCTGATAACATGCCTACCTGGTGCGAAGGTGACGGTCCTCACACATCACCTAGATAGGATTTTAGACAGTGTTGGGGAGGAGCCAGTTGTCATGGTACAACGACATAGGAAAGTGTAAGAGGGAGGTTCTGGAAGCCAAATTTAGGCTCTTAGGTAGAAAGTTGAAATCCAGAACCTCCAGGGTAGCATTCTCTGAAATGCTCCCTGTTCTAAGCGTAGGTCCCCAGAGGCAGGCAGAGCTCCGGAGTCTCAATTCATGGCTGAGACGATAGTGCAAGGTAAAGGAATTCAGTTTTGTAAGGAACTGGGGAACCTTTTGGAGAAGGGGGGAGTCTTTTCTGAAGGGGCGGTCTCCCCCTTAACCAGGAATGGAATGATGCTGCTGGTGCTAAACTTTAAAAAGGAGAGAGAGCAGCTTTTAAACTAGAACAAAAGGGAAAGCCAACAGTCGCTCAGCAATGCATGGTTCAGAGGAAGGGATCTTTGAAGGATACTAATGAATCAGTAGAATTAGGGCATCCTAACAGAGAGGTTCCAATAAAAAGAAAAGTAGCCCATGTGCTTACAAGTAAAGAATTACCTGAGCTAAAAGATTCCAAATTATCCCTGTCAACTGAAAAGATTAATAAAAACAAAAAAACCCCAACACTTTGAAATGTTTGTATGCCAATGCCAGAAGTTTAAGAGGATGGAAGTGTTAGAATGTATAGAAGTGAATGATGAGATAGACTTAATTGGCATCTCAGTGATATAGTAGAATGAGGATAACCAATGGGACAGTGCTATATCAGGGTACAAATTATATTGCAATGATAGGGAGGATCAACTTGGTGATTGTGGTGGGGGGTGACGCTTTATGTCCGGGATGGCATAAAAAATCCTACAAGAGACTAAATGCACAATCGAATCTTTATGGGATGAAATCCCTTATGAATTGGGGAAGAGTATAGAGACAGGAGTATACTACCATCCACCTGGCCAAAATGATGAGACGGACGATGAAATGATAAGAGAAATTAGGGAAGCTAACCAAATTGGTAGTGCAGTAATAATGGGAGATTTTTACCCAGTATTGACTGGGTAAATATAACATCATGACATGCTAGAGAGATAAAGTTCCTGGATGAAATAAACAACAGTTTTATGGAGCAATTGGTTCAGGAACTGACTAGAGAGGGAGCAATTTTAGTTCTAATTCTTAGTGGAGCTGGCTAGTCTTAGGTGGGCCTCTGCGTGTATGATCCTAGGGAGTAGACGAGGGAGCACGGTGGGGATTTGTGGGGGTTCTCCCTACAAGTGGCGCCAGCTCCACTTTGGGCCAATTGGAACTTATGCATCACAAACTACTGTCCTAGCCCCTAATTAACATGTATCTGATGTTGTGCTGACCTAGAACATGTATTTGTTGTAAAGACCTAGATTATGAAAGTTGATTTGTGGTTGTCTAGATTTAGATTATGAATGCTGAACTAGAATATGAATGTTGCTTTTGTAAACTGTTGTGATCTTTTTTCCACAATTGAAACATGATGGAACAACGGAGGGTTTCGTTTGCGATGTAAAGTCCAGCCGAGTCTGCAGTACTAGTTGTTGGGGCCTCTGATTCTTAGAAGTCTGTCGACCTCTCCCTGGGTCGGGCAGTGTTTCTGGGAGCCTTGTGCCTCTAGCATGGTCTTAGCCTGCTAATTGACCTCTGCCACTTCAAGTCTATCTCCAGCACAAGGTCTAGGTGTTGGCAGACCCATTGTCACATTGGTCATGCTAGGCTGTCCTGGAATTGCTCCAGTAGCACTGTTTTGGCTACCTCCACCCCTGTATTCCCTTCTGGGTGCAGCCACTTCCAAGCAATGTCTTTTAGTCTGTGGAAGAGGTTCCTGGGATTTTCACCAGTCTGAAGAATTGCCCACTGAAACCGCGGTGGGTACGCTTCCAGGGTGAGTCCTACTCGCCCAAGAATGGCTGCCTTGACTTCCTGGTAGGTGGCGCTCCCGAGTTATCTGTTTGGCAAGCATTTTGACCAGCCCTGATAAGTAGATACCCCAGATAGGTAGCCCACCTGTCCTCTGACCAGCCTTGCCACTCATGCTGTGCACTCAAAGTTTTTCAAAAACTCATCTGGGTCTTCTCCAGGGGTCATCTTAAGAAGTGTTGGTGGCACTGCAGTTGGACCTGTTGTGGCTGTTTGCACAGCTTGGGTGATCTGCATTAGCACTGTTTGCAGCTTCACCACATGCTCTCGCAATGCCTGCTATTGGTCAGTTTGGGCTTGCAGGGCATTTTGTAATTGTTGCTGTCCTGTAGCAAGAACCTGGGTCACCTGCTCCATCTCTTCAGCTTAGGGAACTGTCTCCACACAATGTATCTCTGCGGGAATAGAAGAGCTGGAGAAAACTAAAGAAAACCTGCTGGCCTGTCCGTCCCTTACTCACTGCTTGACCCCTGACTATATAGGCAGAGATAGCCCCCTTGACCTGTGGTGCAAAAGCTAGGTAAGTGGAATAGGTTTTTTTCCCCTCTTCTCTTGCTGTGGCTGTGGGCCCTTGTCTGTGCTTCCTGCTCAGGCAAGAGATCCCAGTGCTATCACCATATGTGGTAACTCAAGCGGTAGTGGCTAGGGGACAGCCAGAGGAAAAATGGAGGTGGATTCTGACTGTTCCTTAAGTGCGTTTTATTTACAGTGAAAACATCTAACAGTGTAATGCACAGCAAAACAAAACAACTTAGGCAGCTCACCTTGGCTTCAGGCACGTTCCAGACTCAAAGCTAGCAGGTCTTGCCACTCTCAAACCTTAAATGCAGCAGGTCTTCTCACACTGAGGGACTCTCTTTCCTCCTTCTAACCCTTCCAGGCCCTGAGGTCTTCTGCTCTGGTGAAGGACTCCTCCCTCCACACAGGACTCCCTGCGGGTCTCAACCTTAAGGAGGACAGGGCGAGACAGCTGTGCCCGGTCCTCTAAGGCAGTCTGAGGTCGTTTTCTGTACAGCTCCCTCACAAGGAGACTGCCTGGATGAGCGTGAGCGAGAGGGGCTGGGGTGAAAAAGAGAGAAATTGACAGAAGAACAAACCTGATAGTGGGCCAGCACGTCATCACCGGAACCAGAATGGAAGATCAGGAACAGGCAAGCCCCCCCCCCACTCCCATAACACATTAAGGGGTAGATTTTCAAATCTACCCCTTAATGTAATTAATCTACCCCGAAAATCTACCCCAAACCCCCCCTGCGTGCGCCGAACCTATTTTGCATAGGCTCGGCAGCGCGCGCAAGCCCCGGGACGTGCGTAAGTCCCGGGGCTTGCATGGAGAGGCGTGCCGGGGGCGTGGCGGTCGTGACGCGACGTTTTGGGGGCGGTGCCGTGGGCGTGGTTTCGGCCCGGGGGCGTTCCGGGGGCGTGCCCGCGCCCTCCGGAACAGCCCCCGGGTCGGGTGATGGCGCGCGCAGATTTACGTCTGCCTCTGGCAGGCGTAAATCCGGCGATAAAGGTAGGGGGGGTTTAGATAGGGCCGGGGGGGTGGGTTAGGTAGGGGAAGGTTAGGGGAGGGCGAAAGAAAGTTCCCTCTGAGGCCGCGGAGGCAGGCTGCGCGGCTCGGTGCGCGCAGGCTGCCCAAAATTGGCAGCCTTGCGCATGCCGATCCCGGATTTTAATGGATACGCGCGTATCTATTGAAATCCTGCGTACTCTTGTTCGCGCCTGGTGCGAACAAGAGTACGCACCAGGCCCGACTTTTATTTTACCTTCTGCGCCTGCCTTTTTCGAAGCCCCAGGACTTAGACGCGTCCCGGGGCCCGACACGCATAACCCGATTTACGTGCATAGAGCTTTGAAAATCTGGCCCAATATAAATATTGTGCTTTAGGAGAGGAGGCTGTGATTCTTCAGTTTAGTTATCAAAATGCTGGGGAGAGAATGGGGAGGGAGGAAGGATCTTTTCAGTACCTATCTGTATTAGGATTAGGGAGAGTGGACTGGAAGAATTCAGATGTACGTGCAGGGAGAAAATAGCCACCATCTAAAATCAAAACACTGAGAGTGGGAATTATGATTTGTAGCTTAGGACTGCTTGAAACAAAGAAACTTGAGCTGCACAAGTCTGTGTACTACACAGCATAAAATCCCTGTCCCCTTCCCTAATCGCTGCAACAGACTGAAGACAGCTAAAAGCAGATCTGTTCCCTGTGCAGTGTTCATCCTCATACCCGGAGGAGAGTTCCTTAAATCTTATGCCAACTCCTTGCGGGGACATCATCAGGCTGCACCACTTGCCTGTCAGGGACCGGGACAGGGGACGTGAGCCTATGATTTAGTTGTGTTGTTATCTTATGTGTTGTTATGTTAGATTAGGTTATGTTATCTCTTTTTCTTGCTATTCAGATTATGTGTGTTGCTAGCAATAGTTTTGGTTTTCTTTTATTACCTTTCTATATGCACATATCCTATAGTCTCTGATATATTGCCGGTATCACTTATTAGTGTAACTTCACCCATCCTGATATTATATTTTTCCTACCACGTACCTCCTATACTACTGCTTTTATACAGTAACCTTTCTACTCATCTCCGGTGACATGTCTCCTTCCCCACACGATGCACTCATTACATTAGCAATGCCTCTGGTTGTATGTAAATATATCTCATGCATTTTCGTTGTGGATATCCTGAAAACCAGGCTTGTTTGTTGTTCTCGAGGACTGGAGTTGGCTAGTTCTGTTCTAGTCTCAGAGACAGCATGAGAGAGCCTGTGAGAGATTTCAGGTGTAAGCAATCTGCATAGAGCAGATGACAACCCTCGAGCTCATTAGCTGGGTGACCTAACATTCCTGGGGAGGTTCATGCACAGCAATTTTGTGGACTCTTCACTCTGGAGCAGCACTTCTCAGCCCAGTCCTCCGGGCACATCTAAGCCAGACAGGTTTTCAGAATATCCACAATGAATATGCATGAGAGAGATCTACATGCAGTATGCAAATCTATCTCATGCATATTCACTGTGGATAGCCTGAAACTATGCCTGTATGTGATTCTCAAAGGCCGAAGGTAACCCTCCCATTAGATGCAGAGAGCAGAGTAATCTGAAACTCAAGTTGGGGAGCTGGGTGCAAAGTGAAACCTTTGTGAAGAGGGATCCTATGCACGCTGAAAATGGATCCTCATATTGTGCGCCTGTTTTCCTAACATGCACAGCTACATCCCCTGGGTGCATAAGAGCATAAGAAATTGCCAAACTGGGTCAGACCAAAGGTCCATCAAGCCCAGCATCCTGTTTCCAACAGTGGCAAATCCAGATCGCAAGTACCTGGCAGGATCCCAAATGGTAAATTAGATTCCATGCTGCTTATCCCAGGGATAAGAAGTGAATTTCTGCAACACCATGGCATCATTTTCATAAATACCAAAAAAGAATATCTCCACTGACAACACGAAAGCAAATTGAGACCTGCTCCTTTGTGGTAATACCAGGCCTGTTTGTTGTTCTCGATGCAATATTTAAATGAGAGGCAGCATTAAAAAGGGCACGCTAACAGAGAACCGAGTGTCCATAGCTCTCAATAGTTTATTGCATCGGGTGCCCAACTACAATGGAAGCTCAATGGGAGCGTCAGTTTTGATCCCACTTCTTTTTCTGCTATAATTCACTTCAGTAACCTCAGCAAAATACTAGGTGCCCCTTGCTATGGATGTCCAAATTGTGTGGCAATAAAAAAAGTGGTTTTGTTTTTTTTTAATGAAGTGAAAATATAGAATTATTTTTCTTCACCAAAAGCAGTAAATTAAAGTGTCACAACGATACAAAGGAGGACTCACTTATCACAACACAGAGAACCTTTGTTTTAGTGTTCTTCATGAATCCTTGACTTTACTCTACCTCTGAGGCGTTGAACATTAAAAAGCGTGTGTTGAACATTGCTTCAGCAGAGAAGCAAGATGGCCGCAAGAGTGTTAGATGTGTTGCTGCTGTGCTCTGTACCTTATTTCCCCAGTCTTCCCTTGTGCAAATGGCTCCAAAGAGGAAAGGAAAAGTGAGAGTTTACCCTATCAAACCTTCTCACTTAACCGGCCAGCAGTCGATTGTATCTTTCATGTCTTTTCTTCCTGCCTCTCTCGGTGGAGATATCCCCATTGGTGTTCTCAATGAAGGAGATTTCCCTCAGCCCCCGAGACCAGGACTTCCCGCTAATGGAGAGATGCAATTCCTTCCGGGATGCCATTGAGGCACTGATAAATGTTGTGGTTTCAGGACTTAAGCGGGTGGGGGCTGAGGAGATATTGGCGTCTTCGGAGTCATCTTTGTTGGTGTCCAAGGGATCTACCAGTTTTGTTGGATCCTTGCGGGTTCATGAGCAATTTTCACTGTTGGACTCTAGGCTGACAGGAGGCCAAGAGTGCCGTGATGCTTCCTCTGCTATTACTGATTCAGTTTTTCCCGCAGACTTGGTGTTTGGTGAGTTGCCTCATTTATCCGATAAATAGCGGTGATTACACTTGAAGTAATATGGAGGCTTATGGAGAAGTTCGGTCAGATTCTGGTGGACTCTGTCATTTTAAGGTTAGACATTTTGGTTTGCTAGTCATGAAAATCTACTCCAAGAGCATGAGAGTCAAACAACTGTCTTCAGACAAAACATTGTCAAGATTCAAGGGGTTCAATCTATTCTGGTTCAAGAAAGAAGGCTTTTATCCCAGGGAATTGAACTATTGGAAAATGCCTCTTGTAGGCATTTTGTAGGCACCCTCTTGTAGGGTTTTAAATTTCCCTAAAATTATGGGAGAACTTCCTTTGGACACTCTGAAAAAATATTTCACTGAAGTTCTTTGCATTCCATTGGAAGATTTTCCTTCCATCAATTAAATATCTTTTCTTCCTTCTTCATCTCAAGTTTTGAGGAGCTGTGTCAGATCCTGGAGCTATTAATTATTTGGCTATGTTAAATGTCACTGAATGTTTTGAGACATCAGGGCCTGTTTAGATAATGGTAGGAATTTTTCTCACTAATGTCTTTCTTTTTAATTTCTTTCCTCCTTTTTTCTCCATGTATTTCTCTCCTCTATTCCTTATTGTTTTCTTCTGTTTTAGAGGATATCAATTCTGGTAGATGAATAAGGTTTTTCTTTTTGTTATTACTTTAACATTTTTATATTTTGTTATCTTTTTTATTACAGTACAAAGTTTTTTTTTTTGCTTTACTAATATATGAAATTCATAAATAAAAAGATTTTTAAAAAGTGTGCATTAGGCGCCCAGCGCTTTACTGCATTGGGGGCAATAGATAACGTCCTCCACTACATGCAATTAATAACATCTGACGGGCACTATCGGGTTCACGCTTATTAGAGCGCGTGTTTTGGACGCGCTGATCTCCTTTCTGCATCTGGTGCTAGTGTGGCATGCCCAAAAAGTGCATCCAATCACGTATAAACCCGTGCACGAGGCTGGGCGCATTTTATTGCGTCGGCTCTGAAGAGAAGGAAATGCCCACATACTGAGATTCCTCAACTCAGTCCTACTTAAGAAGTTCCCCATTGAATTCTTGTACGATAGTTCAACTGTTTTTCACAGAAATTGAGAACTGTCAAATGCTTGTTGTTTCCTGTGGCTTGCAACCTGTTTAAATATTGCCTTGTAAACGAGGTCAGAGCAGTTTAGAACTGCTCCAGTCGAGTACTCTGTGATTATTTGGCATCACATGTAACAGTTACATGCACCAGTAGCCACAGAGAGCAATTCTTCTCTTACGGAAGATAAAGCCATAGCTAGCTTTTGGACAATATAGCCTGGGCCATAGGTGCCACTGCCAGTAGGGTGCCCTGCTCCTGTAGTCCAGAGCGGGAGAAACAGCAGGAAGGGAGGGATTAGGGAGCACAGCAGCTCTTCTTTGGTTTGTTCTGCCCCTTCCACTCTAAATGCTCCCCCTCCTCTCCTGTTCCCTGCACGACATGAGGGGAGGGGCTGGATTAGGGAGCAGAGTGGCTCTTTTCTTCTCTGCTCCAGCCTCTGCCTCTCTTAGCTGCTCTCCTACCCTGCAGGCTGCCTGGTAGGGGGCGAGGCTGGAGCAGGAGGCAAAGGGTTGCTCTCTGCTGAGTGAGATGCTTCACGCAAGGTCTTTGTGCCTATAGCTAGGGAAAGGGCAAGTCCTGAGGCCAGAGAAGGAGGAAAGTGCTGGGGATAGAGGAAGGAGTCCTGGCGCCATCCCTAGAGGGGAGGTGGGCAGAGAGAGAATCATGCCGATGCAATATCGGCATGGCGAAAACAGGCACTCATGATTGAGCTTCCACTCTCCTAACACGTGCCGACTGACCTCTACGGGGCGCCCGATTTAATATTTATATCGGCTGCTGTGGTAAAAAGGAGGTGCTGGGGAAATTGTGTGCCCCTAGTGCCTCCTCGGGGGCTGTCAGTGGGCTAGGAAAGTGGACACTCAATTTTACGAGCGTCCATTTTCCTAACTTGACTGCCAGCACCCTTTTTTTTTTTTTTTTAAAGATTCTCCTCCTTTTTGTTCCTCTGCCATGATATTATGTCAGAGGAAGTATGGAAAAGCAGTATTTTCTGCTTTTCTGTACACTTTTTGGGCTGCTCAGAAATTAACACCTGCTTCGGGCATGTGATGAGTGCTATTAGCTTTGGGGGGGGGCGCGCTTGGACGTGCGTTTTGGATGCGCTAATCCCTTTATAGCACAAGGGGTTGTGGACGCGCGTCCACAAACGCGCGTTCAGCCACGGGCTCACCAGTGCGCTCGGCTAAGCGCACTGCATTGCATTGGCCTGATTGTGTATATGAGAAAGTGCGGGGGGAATGGGAGAGAGAAAGTTGACATGGGTGCCTCTCCCTCCCATACGCACTGAATCTCAGGGTGATCACAGCTCTAAAGCTCCCAGGGATGGCATTTGCAGAAAGGCAACTGGCTGGGGAAAGGGGATGCAGAAAGGGTTTGCTGTGTCAGACTACTTGCAAGCACCTTGCACTGGAAAAGTGCACAGGCCTGGCAATGTCATCAGAAGTGGAATAAAGGTTCACCCCATTCATAATTAAAGAAAAAAGAGATTGCGTTAGAAAACTATCCAGCTGTGAAGGAGAAGCGTACAGCTGACAAGACACGTTGGCCTTATGACAAACAGAGAAACCTAGTGAGAGATTAAGCGGTGAAAAGTATTTAGAAAGTAGGCAAGTAGGTCAGCCAGGTGTGTGAGGAGCTGACCCTTGTTGTACAAAGAGCTTTAGCTAACAGGAGCTGCAGGCCCTGCAGTAACTTTGCTTCTGGAGGAATTCTGTGCTACTGCGAAGCACAGAAATTGCGCAGAATTCCCCTCCTGCGAAGAATTAGCATGTTCTGCCCAGAATTTGGAGCAGGCCCCGGTGTGACGTGAGCAGAGCCTATTCCACATACAACAAGGGTGGTGCAGGCCCCGGCGGCCACAAGTGGAGCCCATCACACTTGCAGTGAAATTGTGAAAGCCCCACTCACAGTGAAGATGGAGCAGGCCCCGGTGAGAGTGAGTCTGTGAAAAGGTGTGCGTGTGTGTGTGTGTGTGTGAGAGAGACTGCAAGGTTGTATGTAACGGTGTGTGTGTGTGCTTGTATAAGACTGCAAGCCTGTGTATAGAGGGGATGTGTGTGTGAGAGAGAGCATGTGAGGGTGCGTGAGTGTGTGTGCAGAGAGAGGGAGCTTATGTGAGGAAATTGTGAAGGAATGTGTGTAATTGTGAGAGACTGGGAGCTGGTGTGTGTGAAAAAGAGATTATGTGTATGTGAGGTTGCTTGTTTGTTTGTGAGAGAGGGAGCCTGTGTGAAGGTGTGTGTGTAAGAGAGAAAAAGACCTTTTGTGAAGAGATGTGTGTGTTTGTGTGTGAGAGAGAGAGGGAATCAGTGTGCAGTGGTGTATTGTGTGAGAGAGAAATAGGTAGCCTGTGTGAGGGGCTGCATGAGAGGGAAAGTAAGCCTGTGTGGGTGTGTGTGCATGAGAGAGGGAGTCTGTGTGTTTGTGTGAGAGAGGGACAGAGGGAGCCTGTGTGAGGGGCAGTACTGAGAAAGGGCTCAAACTCTGGGAGTGGAGATAAAGTGGAAGGGCCTAGAGGAAGAGGGGAGAGATAGTGGAGGGTGGAGGAGTTGAGGCCTGAGAACAGGGGCGAATTGGCCTACCGGGGCTTTGGGCATGCTCCAGTGGGCCGGTCCAGCCAATCACATGGTTAGCATTGGTCCCAGCGGCCACATGCCTGCGAGACCACTGTGACCAACCCTGTGCCTCAGCCTCGCTTCTCCCCTGGTGGAAGCCTCCTCTGAGGCTTTCCATCATTGAAGTTTCCCATGGCGGTGGTGGCTTCCTAATCTTCTTCCTGCTGCTGTCTCAGACGCGCCCTCCCTACGCTCACCGCGGAGGCAGGAAACAGTGCAGCTGCCTCCCCTCATGGCTTGGGTTCTCTCTCTCCCTTCGGGAGGTAAGCAGTAGGCCTCCCACTGCTGCCTCACTGCCAGGTCCATGCTCCATATTCCTCACTGCCAGGTCTACTGCTGTCCATATGCTCCTCTGCCATGGGTCCCCTAGTTCTCTGGCCATGGCAAAAAACAAATGAACAAAAAAACAGAATTTTGAGGCTTACAGCCTGCCCCTTCCTAAGGCAAAGGATGCCTTGTTTGAGGTGCCTGGGCTGAGCTCCGAGGGGGCAGATGGCTGTGGAACCAGTGAGCCTCCTGGAGACTGGGGGTGGTGAGAAGGGGTGGGAAAAGGAGGGGGTGCTGCAGGCTTGGGGGGAGGGGGGCTGCCGGCAGCAAGCAAGAACTTTACATACTGATGCAGGGAGCACTCACTAGGGGGGTAATTTTCAAAAGGATTTACATGCTTAAAACTGGGTTTTACTCATGTAAATGCACTTTATGTGTGTGGGCTTTTGAAAATCGTTACAATATATCCTATTAAATTGTCTATAGGTCTGAAATGCATAAGTGCACTGTAAGTGCGTAAATAGGCTTTTGGAAATTGCTACGATAATGTTACATTTACATGTGTAAATCCGTTGACAATTACCTCTGACTGAGCACATGAGCAGCAGCACAACAGCAGAATGTGTCTGAGCCACTGGTTGGCTGTGTGGTTGCATCATCACTTGACAACTTGTTCAAGAGCTGATTGGTTGGCAAGAGACTCTAAAAACAGGTCAGGAATCCAGGATCTATATACATGAGAGAGAGCGTATCTCAAAAGAGATAGACAGGATGGAAGCAGCCCAGAGAAAGGCAACCAAAATTGTATGGGGGTCTGCATCAAAAGCCACATGAAAACAGACTGAAGAACCTGAATATGTAAACCCTGGAGGAGAGGAGAGATAGTATGCAGACCTTTAAATTCCTGAAAGGCATTAATGATGGAAAGAAATCTGTACAACTAGGGGTCATGTTATGAAACGCTGAGGAACAGTGTTAGGAAATATTTCTTCACGGAAAAGGTGATGGATACATGGAATGTCTTTCTGGAAGAGATGATGAAGACAAGAAAGGTAATGCAGTTCAAAAGGATGTGGGATAAACACAGAGGATCCACAGTAGCTAAAGGAAAGAAAGAAAGAAAACAAGTAACCTGCACGGAGCAGCAGTTATTACCCTAAAAAGAATAAAATAAAAATAGAAAACTTGCTGGGCAGACTGGATGGACCACTGGGTCATTTACTGTGTTAACCTGACTTGTGAGGGGCACAGGGCCAAGCAGTTGACTGGATGGAAGGGGGACTGCAGTTCAGTTTGCTCATCCCTGGTCTAGGGTGTGTTGTGCTTTAGCGTAGTGGTCCCCAATCCTGTCCTGGGGGCCCACCAGCCTGTCGGGTTTTCAAGACATCCACAATGAATATGCATGAGAGAAAATTTGCATGTTATGGAGGTAGTGCATGCAAATTTTCTCTCATGCATATTCATTGTGGATATCTTGAAAACCCAACTGGCTGGTGGACCCCCCAGGACAGGGTTGGGGACCACTGCTTTAGAGATATTTTGGCTCCTCTCAAGGGTCAGCTTGCTATGCTTTTGGGAGCTGTTGAAACATGAGCTGCACAGACAACCCACAAAGGTGTTGAACAAATAACCGGTGGGCCTGCTTGGAAAACGTCCTTCAGGCTATTTTCTTACAATCCATCTCTGCCTGAGAGGGCAAAGCGAAAGGAGGCTGTCCAGGGGAGTAGGGAGAGAGGGTGGACGGAACACTTACACTGTACTTCTAGGGAAATTCTGCTCAAAATATTGAAAACTCTGCATCTTAAAGACTTACTTAAAGACTGTCATATATATTGTGTTATTTTGACCAATATAAAGCAAGCTGAATTTTGCAGAATTTTAAGTTTTTGTGTGCAGAAGTTTTGCGTAGAATTCCCCTAGGGGTAAGTAAGATTGTTGCTGTACAAGTCCTGAGTGCTAGTGCTGTTACGATGTGGTAGGTGTGCTATAAAGGTTAGGGATGTGAATCGTTTTTTGACGATTTAAAATATCGTCCGATATATTTTAAATCGTCAAAAATCGTTAGGGCCACGATACAATACCAATTCCCCCGATTTATCGTCCAAAAATCGTAAATCGGGGGAAGGGGGAGGGCAGGAAAACCGGCACACTAAAACCCCCTAAAACCCACCCCGACCCTTTAAATTAAATCCCCCACCCTCCCGAACCCCCCCCCAAATGCATTAAATTACCTGGGAGTCCTCCGTAGCGGCGGTCCGTGGCTAAATCAGGGGAAGGGGGAGAGCACGAAAACCGGCACACTAGATCGTGAGGTCTTCAGCCGGCGCCATTTTTCAAAATGGCCGTCGCAAAATGGCGGCGGCCATAGACGAAAACAATTCGACGCAAGAGGTCGTTCCGGACCCCCGCTGGACTTTTGGCAAGTCTTGTGGGGGTCAGGAGGCCCCCCCAAGCTGGCCAAAAGTTCCTGGGGGTCCAGCGGGGGTCAAGGAGTGATTTCCTGCCGCGAATCGTTTTCCGTACGGAAAATGGCGCCGGCAGGAGATCGACTGCAGGAGGTCGTTCAGCGAGGTCCGGAAATCTCGCGAGGGTTCCGGACCTCGCTGAACGACCTCCTGCAGTCGATCTCCTGCCGGCGCCATTTTCCGTACGGAAAACGATTCGCGGCAGGAAATCGCTCCTTGACCCCCGCTGGACCCCCAGGAACTTTTGGCCAGCTTGGGGGGGCCTCCTGACCCCCACAAGACTTGCCAAAAGTCCAGCGGGGGTCCGGAACGACCTCTTGCGTCGAATCGTTTTCGTCTATGGCCGCCGCCATTTTGCGGCGGCCATTTTGAAAAATGGCGCCGGCTGAAGACCTCACGATCTAGTGTGCCGGTTTTCGTGCTCTCCCCCTTCCCCCGATTTAGCCACGGACCGCCGCTACGGAGGACTCCCAGGTAATTTAATGCATTTGGGGGGGGGGTTCGGGAGGGTGGGGGATTTAATTTAAAGGGTCAGGGGTGGGTTTTAGGGGGTTTTAGTGTGCCGCTGGACCACCAGGTAATTTAAGGCATTTGGGGGGGGGGTTCGGGAGGGGGGGGATTTCATTTAAAGGGTCGGGAGTGGGTTTTAGGGGGTTTTAGTGTGCCGGCTCACGATTTTAACGATTATGACGATACTTTACACACACAAACGGCAACAATACGATTCCCTCCCCCTCCCAGCCGAAATCGATCGTTAAAACGATCGAGGACACGATTCACATCTCTAATAAAGGTTCTGAATGTGTTTTTGGTAGGGTTTTCTGGTACATCACAATGTACCTGGTAGTGGAGGGAATTTGCTTTGCTGTTCCCGAGATCTAGAACCTAATTAGTTTAATACAATAAAACATAATGTATTTCATTAGAAATAAAAAAAGGCTTGACAGCATCATGACTTAAAGGCATATATATCCTCTTTTCGCCCCTACTGCTTTTGATACGATCTGTCAGGGCTTTGACTCAGGTACAAAACTGAAGATATCGTCAGCGTTTGTCATTCTCAATCATGAGTTATTGCTCATTCTTGATTCTCTTCATTTCTTTCTTATCGGCATTATCAAGTGTCAATTGGGGATAGCTCATCTGCTTTATACCTCTTATTATTGGTGTTCCGCAGGGTTCCTCTCTCTCTCCTATTCTCTTTAATATCTATTTGGCCCCTCTCTGTACGGTTCTTTCTGATCTGGATGTTTCGTTCAAATTATATGCAGATGATATACAGGTTTTTTTCCCCCCTATTTCTTCTTTTACTTTAGCACTGGAAAAATGATCAACGTGTAAGACAAGAATAAAGGAGTGGTTGCAGAACAATAGAGTATCCCTTAATGTTAAGAAAACAGAAGTTGTACTCTTATCTTGGGGATGGCTGGAGGAATTTCCATCGCATTTCTCTTTTGAAGGACATGCCATCCCAATTCAGTTGAATGCAAGTAATTTGGGTGTGGTCATTGACTCCTCCTTGTCCATGCAACCCCATATTGCCAAATTAGTGCACTCGTCTTATTATAAATTCTGTTTACTACGTCCTTTAAAGCCGTTACTTAGCCACTCTGACCTTTGTACCATTACATAATCTCTGGTACTATCGTCTTTGGACTACTGTAATGCCTTGTTCTTAGGTCTTCCTAATTCTCACCTACAGATACTTCAGCTTATACAAAACTCTACGGCTCGCCTTATCACTGGAATACCACTGTGGGACCATATTGCCCTGGCTACCTATTAGCTGGCGGGTAAAGTTCAAAACACTAATTTGGGTTTTCAAAGCTCCCTCTTGTTTGACTTCAACAATTCAGAGATATCAACCAATTCAGAGTTCTTTGTTCTTCTTCACATTTGCTTCAGATTCCAGCCCTCAGTCAAGTCTGATTGTCAGCGTCCAGGAAACATTTTTCTTTATGGAATAGTCTTCCTGATGAGTTGCGTACTGAGACAGATCTGCTTCGTTTTAGAGAGCTTCTGAAATCTTATTTTTTTCATTGGCTTATGCTGTGTTATTTGTAAGGGTTTTGGGTGGATCCCTGGACCCATGGCAGGTGACCATGCCCACGGGGGGAAGTCCCGTGAGGGGCCACAGGTCAAGCTCAGAGTAGGAGATACACACACACTAGTTCTTTTATTAAACAGGATTGGTAAACCACCAGAGGTGGCAGTAGTGAGCTGGAAAGTAGCCCGGTTGGGCTTGTGGTCCCTCAGGCTCTGGCACAGCGATCCCACAATGGCTGTGCTGTAATAGAGAGAACTGATATTGTGAGTAGTAGCAAGATATGCAGAGTTCAGGAATGGAGCCTCGTTGGTAATGTACTCATGCAGCGGTCTCTCAGTGTGGAGCACAGGAGCTGGAGTAAAGGCAGGCCCTCGAGGAGCGAGTACCTGGTTCCAGGGAATAGCTCTGAGAGATAGAGATGGTAACTCACAGATGTTATAGGCAGCAGTGTCTTCCTGGCAGAAGTGGAGTCCAAGTAGCGAGTCCAGGAACATGGGCCCTCGAGGAGCGAGTACCGGTTCCAGACTGCGACCTGAAATATAAGAAAGAGAGAGAGGCCCCTGAGGAGCGGGTACCCCAAATAGAGTAGGTCCAAAGGAGGCAGAGTTGCAAGGTACGGAGAGCGAAAGCCATCCGTAGGGAAACCTTTGCTAACTCGATTAGCTAGCAATCGCATAGGCCTTTTATATCCAGGATGTGTGACATCATCACAGGGGGACGCCCCTGAGGTTCGCGTCACTGAAGGTACTTGAATCAGGCGTGCGCACCCTAAGGCAGCTGAACAGCATGGCGAGAGGCAGCGCCCAAGCCGGTCCGGGGACGCCGGAGAGGACGGCAGGCAGACGCTGCGACAGCCAAACATCCGTCAACCGCAGGAGGAGTCGCCAGAGAGGTAAGGAGGGTGGAGTGGAGACGTCAGGCAGCGACAGTCGCAACATGCTGAGTGTGCATTTTAGCTTTGGCCTGGGATCTTTCCTATGGGACTTTATCATTGTGGGGGGGGGGGGGGGTGGTGGCAGGTGTACTGTGTAACAACTAATGTAGTTTTGTGGTCGTTTGCTGTTAGTAACTGTTATTGTTGAATGTGTATGTTGGATTGTAATCCGCTGAGACCGGTGGATCAGCGGAATATAAGGTTTTAGAAATCAATTAAATAAATAAACAAGGTCGAAAATACTAATCAGTTGGGTAGAGGTCAAGAATCAGTCTGATAAAGTTTAAGCATTACATCCATACATACAGACCTAAGGTTCACATTTTTGGGACCCGGGTCACACCTGTGTCTACTTATAGGTTCTAAATAATACTAATGTTCTGCTTTAAATAACACCTTCCCTCCCCCCACATTTAACAACGTCTCCCAGCTCGTGGTAGTGTGAGTTGTGTAGAGGGTGAGGGTGCACTTTTTCACTTTGTCATAGGTGCCAAATTGCCCAGCTGTGGCTCTGCAGTGAGACCCCACTTGTCCTATGAAATTCAGAACTCTATAGCCAGCTATGCATTTCCCCTGAAGTTGCCAGCTACACCCTTGTTATGTTATTTTGGTATTTTTACAGCATCCCAAACAGGGCACTGTACAAGAGATCACATGCACGCAACAAGCCCCTTCCCCTTCGAGCTTACAATCTGGGTAATTTAGGAAACGGGAGAAAACGTGACGAACAAAGTTGCAGTAAGTGTAAGTGGGAGAAGCAGGATTTGAAACCTGGATTCCGGCCTTCCAGCCCAGTAATTCTAACCCAGGGTACGGCCAATTTCAATCCGCAAGAGCCTCGAGATATCCACCACAAATCTGCATTTATTAATTTATTTAACACATCTTATTAACCTCCAAGGCGGTAGACAAAATAACATGCAAGATTTCATTAACTTCAGTGCCTGCAAATGAATTAATTTCAGGGTAGCCAAATATGTCTCATGGATATTCATGCTGGATGTGCTGAAAACCAAGAAAACCTGTTTGCGGCTTTTGAGAAGTGGAGTTGGGCCACCCCTTCAGCCACTAGGTTACCCCCTTGCAAATAAGATCCAGAAATCCAACATGAACCATTCTGTATTGTAATTCAAGCTGTAGCATTTTTATTACAGTGAAACAGTCAGATCTCTTGCCAATGGAAACTTCCAGAGCGAAGGTGAATTGCAGAATCCTTAACCAGTTAAGAACATAACCTGAGAGTTAACGGTTCACTTTACTGTAGGATCAGCCCTTCCACTTGCTGTGTGAACTCTTTCAAAG
This sequence comes from Rhinatrema bivittatum, assembly GCF_901001135.1. NCBI lineage: Eukaryota > Metazoa > Chordata > Amphibia > Gymnophiona > Rhinatrematidae > Rhinatrema > Rhinatrema bivittatum. The sequence goes on along the minus strand of NC_042619.1, from coordinate 27,852,297 downwards.
TTGCTCCTTGCAGGGTCAGCGGAGTTTTCTGGCCAGGTGACGAGGCTAATGATGTCATTACTTCCATCACCTTCGCTCCATATTCTCATTAAAATTTGATCGGATTCCTGCATCTTTTTTTTTTTTTTTTTTAACATTTCAACATATTGAAGTCTTGCAAGAGAACTAGAAACGGATCCCATTAGGAATGGAAATAACACAACCAGGACTGGCTTATCTTCTTAGGGTGGCAGGGAGTTAAGCTGGCAGCTTTGCATTTGGGCCTGCAAAAGGCTTATTATCGCCGCAGTCGGATCAGTGGTTTGGAAAGTTACATTTTACAATAGGTAACTCGGGATCAGGATCGGCCTACAATGGTTACACAGTATAGAAGATTCGTTACCAGGTGGAGACAGAAGATAGAACTCAGGGTCCTTTCACCTTCTTTCAAGCTAACCTATTACATAATTATGTAAAAAAAAAAAAAAAAAGTCTGCCTTACTTTTTCCCTACAAGGTAGAGCAAATAACATATGTTTCCTTAAATAAATGACTCTTGTGTAACTATTAGGTGGAGTTACTAAGTGACTCGGATTCCAATGGCAGGATTTTGGATTTATGTTTTAACCATGTAGTTTTCTCCTGCATCTTTTGCGCTTCCAGCTCTGTAGGAACCGGCCTCTTGTGGTGTCATGAGCCTTCATTCACAATTCCTATTTTGTTTTATTTTTTTTTTACCAACCTACTTTTATTCCCCTTTCCCAGCCTAGTCCAGCCATCTCATCGACGGTCCTCAGCTAGGGGCCACAGACGTCGAGACCCTCTGAACCCTGTGCTCTGGATGCTAGGTGCTGTCATCATGCGATGTCTGAGACTCCCTCAACAGCATCCTCAGCCTGAAGAAGCAAAGAAAGGCAGGGCCTCTTCCCCATGCCAGGGTGCAGCGCTGCCACTGAGCAAGCTGCATTTCTGCTTGTGCCTTTTGAACTTCAAATACTTCTAGTGACTGTTCTGTCCAGGAGAGGTACTAGATTGGTGGTCCTCACGTGCCACAAACAGCTCTGGTTTTCAGGAGATCCACAATGAATATGCATGAGCTCCAGCTTTGCGTCCTGTATTTATTATGGAACTCCATGATTCTTTAATCTTTGGCCTCTCTGCTGAGACTGCCAAAAGGATGCAGATTAGTAGTACTAAGGTGGCTAATTTGCGACCTGGATGCCTTTCTCTTGGGAACAGGGCCGAGATCACCAACTTGAGCCAGATCTGAACCAGTGGCAGAGCCTTTTGAAAAACTATGTAGTTTGTTTTTTTTTGTATTAATTATGATTTGTAAATTGTACTGTTCCTTGCCCAGAACATTTTTAGGTAAGCGAGTAATAAATTACCAAATAACTAAAAAAAATGAAGGGCCAACAATTTGTAGGTGATACCTTTTTTGTTGGGACCAACTTAATACATCTGTGACTAGCTTATGAGAGGCCAGAGAAGTCAGTTGAATAAATAAATCAATAAAACTGTGTAACCTGTAGATGTGCACTGAGTTATCTGGTCTCCAGGTGAGACTTGTATTTTATTTGAAATCAACTCTATAAATCCCAAAATGCATCCAGAAGGGGTGTCAAAAACCAGAATCAGCCTAGGGTCTGCTTCCAGAAAGTGGGTCACTTGACAGGTTTGACTTTGGGGCTCAACTTTTCTCTCCCTGTAAATTAGGTTTCTCAGTTGGATCCAGTACAGGTTTTACCCTGCTGCTGGCACTGCCTTGATCACCCCAACGTGTCTGAGCTGAAGGCTGGAGCCCTGGCAGGAGAGGAGCCCCCTGCCTGCTGTAAGTTCAGACAGCTCCTCCTCTGATGCTCCTCCCCCTCCTGTTCTCTGCCCCCCTCCCCATTTCCAGAGATCCCATTCCCTAACCCTTTCCAGTTTCAGAGCTCTCTTTCCTGTTGCTCCTCGTTTCCAGTGCTTTTTTTTTCTCTGTCCTTCCTTCCTCTTTCCCCCTGTTCCTGGGGCGCGCTCTCTCTCTCCCACCCAACCCCCAGCTTCCATGCGTTCTCTTCCCTCAATCCCTCACCCCATTGTTCATTGTAATTTCCTTTCTCAGTTACTTGTAAACCGACATGATGTGTCCTACGAATGCCGGTATAAAAAAGTGTTAAATAAAATAAATAAATCCCATCCCCCCCTCCAGCCATGTAGTTTCCACCCAACCCATAAAGGAGGGGGAAGAGAGAAGTTGGAAGAGAAAACCAGACTGGACAGACAGTATAAGAGAGAGAAGAAAGAAATTGGGAGAAAGAAAAAAAGGCATGAAAAGTAAAAAAATAGAAGCAGAAAAGAAAGGAGAAAGAACTAGAACAGAGTAAGAAAAGAAATAGCGAAAGAAGAGAGAGCTTCCAGCTGCACACGGCAACAGGCCGTACGCGACGGTCAGGATCATACGCCTTAAGCATATTGCATAGATAGTTGGGGCCCTACCCTCTCATTACCCGAAACGTCAGGATCATCATTTTAAACATCCTCCTTTCTTTTATTGGCAGCCGATGAGGGCGAACCAGCAAAGGCTTTGCACTTTTTCCTCTGCGTGGACCTGCAAAAATGAATCTCGCCGCCATCGGCAAGGCAACTACCAAATCACGTAACGGGAGGGCCTAAGCCTACACCGCAAGGCGAAACGCCACAAAATTCCTTTACCTCCCACAAGCGACGTGGCTTTAAAAAAAAACAAAAAAAAACTTGTTTTGCTGCCACTGAAATCTGGGACTCGAGCACACAACTCCTCATCAAACTGTATACCCAAATTTCTTATACCCTGTACATTTACCATCGCAAATTATTCACCGTAAAGCATCTCATAACTGTCTCCAGTGCTTTATTCACGCGAGCCAAAGATATAGCCAGATCTGTACCCTCCTGGACACCCCAGTCAGTGCAGTTTGCAATTCTTGTCTGCCTCCAGCTGGTGGCAATTTTTTCCACCTTACATATCGGACGTTATTATTCACAGCCTACTTTCTTGCAATTTGGCACCTTGAATTACACAATAAGTTTCCATATGCAGTAACTTTTATTGTGGCCCCCAACCCACCCCTCTACCATGTGCTTCCTGCCATAAGTCACCCTAGGCATGATAAAGAGGGGAGAGCGGTTTAGTGCTTGACCTGTGAGGCTAAGGGTCAAGGCACAGGACAGTACTGAGAGGCAAGGGGCGCGTTATTTTCGGAGAGAAACGTCTTCTGCGTGCGTCTGAACGCAGTAATCCTCAGCTTTAAACCTAGTTGTATCTCCAGCCAGTACTGTCGCGGTCTGTGGGAGTAGGTGGTTCTTTGTACCACGATTCGCCGGTATATTTGCTGGTTTATGCCAACCTCTTTGCTGGGTTAACACTGCCAACTTCTTCTTTAGTGTTGCTAATGCTTCCTTTTCTCTCAGTGAAGTCCTCTGGCCCTGACATTCTTCTCTGCAGGCTCCTCTCCAGATGGTCTCTAGTTCACGTTCACAAACACTTCAGCTTGCTTCCTTTTGCAGCCAATTATTACAGTACCCACTTGGTTCCATTCATTTCTGATCTGTTATTTAATGCTTTTCTTTTTTTCTTGCTCAGCAGTTTTCTCCTGCAACTTTCAGCTTCCAGAACAATCAAAACCAGACACTACCGGACTGCAATACCCTGCCCTTTCGTTTGAAATGACACAAGGGGCTTTTTTCTTTTTTTTTCCTCTCGGTTTTTAAATGCCCTCCTCCCCAGTCTGGCCCAGTCCTCGCAGCAACAGCTCTCAGGCAGAGGGCAAAGACCGAAATTACCTGGTACACAGGTGATGGGCGAGGCTCCCTCCTCAGCCCTGGCTTTCCAGAGGAGCAGAAGCCGGACTTGGGGAAATCAAACTCACATCTCCCGCAATGATGGGTGGGGGGGAAACAGCACTGCGATTAATGCATCAAGCTGTCCTCGCTTCCTCTCCTGACCTTGAGACCATTCTAGCCATTTGTTTTTTTTTCTGTATCCTGGATATTCTCAGGTCTGAAATGACTCATGGGTTCTTATCTCTTGCCTGTAAGCATCCATCTTCCAAACAAAGTAATAGGTCGAATCAATGCTGGCACAGTCATTACCTTCGTCTTCTGTTATGTTCAGCGAGGACAAGAGCGGCGAGCATCAGAACACACCGTTTGGACCGGGAAAACTGTAGGTCCTTGGTGCAAACCCAGGTGTCTCCAATAGTATCCCCTCCTCTCCCGGGGTACCTCCCCTGGGCTCTAGGTCTGGGTTTGATGGACACTCTGGACTAGGCAGTGCAGGGGCAGACTAGCTTCCAGTTTCAAGGGTTGATTCTCAGGTCCCAAAAACCGAAATACTGCTACAGTTTGAAAATTGTTGGTCCAATAAAAGGTATAACAACCTAGATAGAGTCCAACGTCCTGAGAGAGAGAGAAACAGCCTCTGAATGCCATCCCTGTGAAGATACATCAGGTCAGAGAAAACTGATCTGCCATGAGCCAAAACATTAAAAGGCAGGGTTAGGGAACCATATTACGGCCTTTGTTTGGTGGAATACAGAATGCCACAATGTGATGGGGGTTGTAGCGACGTGCTCAGAAGGACGACGGGATTGGCATAAGTCCGAGTTGCATGCTGTAATAAGGAGAAGGGTTACCAATTTGTTTTTTGCAGGACAGGAAATATTATTTTGGAATTTTTTGATTTGCATTGCAGACATCGACCGTGATCAGCAAACAAAAAGGAGTTGCAATAGTTAGAAACAGACACAGATCTGACTTTTGAAAATCAAACTCTACAAACAATCATCCTTAATTCCCTAGAATTAAGCCCCTTTGAAATACTATATCTACATTTTTAAAGATTAATCTGAATAATATGCAAAGGAAAATGTGAGCTGAAAGCCAAGAGGGACTTTAGATTTAAAAAAAAAGAAAAAAAAATGTAAAAACACAAATGTTTTGAGGGAGGATGCAAAAAAAAAAAGTGGAAAGCAAAATAGTAAGGATTTGGTCTGTCTTTTTTTTAAGTGCAGCATCTTTTATTTCCATTCTTCATGTGCAAGGAGGTTTAATGATGTAAAGCAGCAGCAGCCAGCTCTAACCCTCGCGCTGCTGTAATCCACCTGCGTTTTCAAGATCTCCACCCTAAATATTCACAAGTGCATTTGCCAAGACCGCCTCCATTGCATGCGGATGTATTTCATGCATATTCATTGTGCATATCCTGAAAACCTGGCCAGCTTGTGGTACTCAACAACCGGAGTTGCCTACCCTTGAAAGCAATGGTTCTTAACCCAGTCCTTAGGGACCTTCTGGCCAACTTGTTCAGGACAGCCACGATGAATATGTATGAGAAATATTTGCATACAATGGAGGCCGTGCATATAAATATATCTCATGCATACTCACTGCGGAAATGATGAAAATCAAACGTGATCGGATGAATACTAAAGGCTATGGGGGTCGATATTCAAAAGCCATGTAGACAGGTAACTGAAAAGGAAGCAGACTGGCGCTGGATCGAACCACTTGGGCGGTGCACTGATGGGATCCATTCTGCCAGAATCAAACAGATTCCTGTTGTGCCCTCGAGCCTGAAAGGCAAAACTTGAACACATCCCTTTGGAGAATATTCCCTCTACTATACAGGAGTACAAAATCTGTTCACCTGAGCAATGGATGTGAATAGACAGTCTTGGTTTTGAATCTTTGTGACTTATCTACCGTTAGTGCAAGTCCTTTGGAACAAGCCATGCACCACGCAGAGTTACATTGTGTAGAGCTAAACTTGAGGAGTGCAGAGTTTCTTCCACTGGATGTCCAATTCTCCATCTTTTCGGCTGCCAAAAGGATCTTTGAGCCTGTGTTTCGGCCTCTAACCTAACACCCTGCTCCATATCTACTGTGCTTCCTACTTGACTTGAGGACCTGCTTGGCTATAAATGTCTGTTGCATGCAAATCCCAGCATTATGCTGGTTGGGATGCGATGAAAGCTTCACAACCACCATCAAAGTATTGAGTCATTAAACCAGTAGAAAGGGTGACATTCTAGATAGCCTTGGTTCAACTCCCCAAATGTCTTATGGGAATAATTAACAACTTTGCCCCTTCCTGTGCAACCTCCCCCCCCCCCCCCCCCCACTACTAAATCACTGACCAAAAGTGGAAAAGCCTGATGGTTCAGCTAGGTCCAGCTGTTTAGAAATTCAAAGGCAGGGGGAAGGGGCATACAAAGAGACTTAACTCAGTGATCGGATAACCCTCTACTCAATCAGAAGCCCAAAATGGCACCGCCAACAGTTCACAAATAGGTTACATTTTATTAGACAACTTTACTTCCACCCATTACATTTGTACCTGCTAAAATCAATGTTGAAATTAAAGTCATTGCTGAACCGGGGCCACTGGACAGGATAACTCTGGGCTGGCCTGGTGGCTCCATGCCAATGCCATGTGGGTCAGCTGGGGCTAGGATTGCTATGGAGGCAGCGTTCCTAGCGCCCCCCCCCCCCCCCAAGGGGTGGGGGTCATGGCCATCGCTTAAAGGCGACATCTAGTGGCCGGATTCAGGGCCCATGATTACAAGGTTCCAGAAGGAGTTGTGACGCATGGCCCCCAGCTGAGGACCCTCCCTGCAATGACCCGCTGGGAGGGGCTGCTCATAGGGCCAGGATCCAAGCCCTGGTTCCAACAAAGGAGCAACAGGAAACTGCCAGGTTAAGAAGAAAAAGGATATCATTGCCAGTGTTTTAATTATTACATTATTCTGAATTGGTAATTGTTCCAGCGTTCGACTGAAGATGTGTAATAAAAAGATTTAGAGCAGCTTTTCCTTAAAAGATCTGTTTCCTTCCACATGAAGAGGGAATCGGACTGTTGGTTAAAAATTCAACAGTGCATCCAAGAGATTTGCCATAACGCTGGAACTGAATGGGACCTTTTTCAGCAGAGAGAGAGAGGACTATTAATTATAGCATCTTACTCTGAGCTAGTCGCAAGGAATAAAAAGCTATTATCGAGCTGGCGTGATAAATAATTAGACTGAAATCTAGATCACTGTAATCGGGATGAGCATCTCTTTATCCCAATGCGCCCTGGCATGAAATAGCAATCTTTAAGTTAATTAAAAGCTAGCCGTCCCCTCCGGGAGAAGGAGCGGCCCAGATGGTTCCTTTCGGCAGGAGCCGTGCCCCGTGCTCGCCTGCACGCGGAGGACCGGGTCGCGTCCGGGTTCCATCAGCTGTCATTTACCGAGCTTTTTGTAAACGCCCCCCCCACACACAAAGCTTGCACTAACAATCTCACGGAGATCCGGAAACGCTGGCATGACCCCCCTGCCGTGAAAATAATCCTCGCCTGTGAAGTCCAGAATCCAAGCTAAGCTGAGCACCCAATACCTTGCTCTCTCTCTCTCTCTCTCCCCCACATTGTAATTTAAGACTTTTTTTTTTTTTTTTTTTGCAGTTGTAACCCACTCTGGGTTTCCATGAGCAGGCAGGAAGTCAAATCTGTATTGCATTCTCTCTACCCCTCTTCAGTTTTCTCTGTTTCTTCCTCGCTTTATTCTCCCTCTTTAACCCCCCCTTTCTGTGTCTCCCCCCATAACCCTTCTCTTCTCTGAACCTGGGGTGGAGCCTCTGCTCTCTTCACTTCCACTGCTTTCCATCCTATTTTGGGGGAGCAGGGGCTGCGAGTCTCAAGGCGCTGCTCCCACACCATTGTACAGCGGGAGGACACAAGCAGGCCAGTGTGCATGAATTATTACATCAGGGATGGGAGAAAATACGTTTGTGTTTTTTTCCCAACTGTGTTCGTTATAATGAACTTTTAAATTCCTGGAGAAAACAAACTGCAAATGAAGATCCTTATCTATACTGTAGATAAATCCACTTGTGACCTTGGGAAAACCATTTTATCCACTCTCTGCCTCAAACTTTATCCAGCTGTAACTGGGTAATAAAACAAAAATGAATCAGACACTGCAAAGTGCTATAAAATGCAGCTTGAAAACAGTCCAAATACAGACAGCTCTGATGACTCCGGGTTATTTTCTTTGACCAAGACCACACAGAACGAGGAAATGACAGCAATGCATTGCATCCAGTTTCCAGTACAGGAAGAAGAATGAAAGCCTAGCGGTGCAGGCCTCACTCACTCTTGCTGCAACGAAGCGTTTAGCAAATCCTTCAGCAGGGATCCTTTTCTTAAATGGGTTTTTCTCCTCACTTCTCACCCAGGGATGCCGCCTGTAAATCCGCTTGAGCTATTCTAGGGAGGGTGGCTAACCTTTGAACAAATGGACAGCAGAATTCATAGATTCAGGCTCATCACAATGCGTTCACCTCTGTCTAGATTGCATGGCTCTTTACAGGGACTGTGGAAGTCCATTTTCCTATAAGATGAAGCATGTCTTTCCTTAGAAGGTTCATATCTTAGAGAGAACTCACTCTCAGGCATATATTCTCCAGAAGGAGGGCTCACACCCTCATTCACTTGCCTCCAACATGTTTTGTTCCCCCCGAGAGATAGCAAGAAGACACATAGCCCTCCTGAAATGGGCCACTCTTGCAGTAGATCCTCCAGTGAACCTTCAGGTCACACAGCTGAACTTCCAAGAAGCGAGGGCTGGGCTGGACCAGCTGCATGACCTCTTTCTACCAGCAAGGTGGAGAACCGATCTCTAGAGAGAAGCCCACAGGCTGTGTTGCGCTAACTGTACAGCATGCTCTAGGCTCACCATCTTTCACCCATGCCGTACCTGGACGTCTTTCTCGCTTTCTCCCCACCTGCCGATCCTCAGTCCTCTCTCTCTTCCATCTTCCTCGCCCCCCCTCGCACCGATCTTTGACCCCCACCCATGGCTCTTCATGCCTGCTTCTTCTGCTGCCCAGTTACAGTCTCACAGCTTGAAGCACTCTGTGCCACCTTGTCTCACGTATCAATCTGCGCCTGGAGCCGAGCAACAGAGGACGTTGACTTGATGGTGGTAAGATGTGCCATGGGTGAGAAGTACAGAGAGAGAGGGGACCCAGAGGTGGGGGGAGGAGTGCCAGCACTTAACAGAGAAGTTGGAGGGGATGGAGAGGAAGCTAGGAATTGACCAGATGACAATCTATGTTAAGCATGCATGCAGCACAGTAACACAGATGCGTGGGTTGTGCTGCCAATTATTTCTGGAAGAAAGGCGAAAGGCTATACTGATGCTACATCTTTTTTTTTTCCCCCCCCCAACAGTATTCAGATATTAAAAGTAGTTGGTCTTTCACCAGTCAGTGAAGCATTGCAGAGCAAAGGTGGCATATTTATGCACAGACAGGCCGATACAGAAGCGCACCGTTTAACACCCGTCTGGACGCGCTCTTATTACCCCCTCACACTGTAAGGGGTAATAGCGCCTCAAAAATGCTCTGCCAACCCCCCAACAACTAATAGTGCTCATCACATGCAAATGCATGTTGATGAGCCTATTAGTCAGTCACCTGGGATACTGAAAGTAACGTCTGCCCAAGGGCAAGCGTTAAGTTTGAGACAACCAGGAAAAGTGTACAGAAAAGGAGAAAAACTGCTTTTCGGTACACCCTCCGACTTAATATCAAAGCAATATTAAGTTGGAGGAACCTAAAATTTTAAAAAAATAAAAATTAAAAAAATCTAACCCGTCGGCGAGCGGGTTAGAAAAACAGACGCTCAATTTTACCGGCATCCGTTCTCCTAACCCGTGGCCGTCAGCGGGTTCAAAAACCAATGCCGGTAAAACAGAGCGTCGGTTGTCGGACCCGCTGACAGCCACTTGCACTGCTAATAAAGAGGCACTAGGCACGCACTATTGTCCCTAGCGCTTCTTATTAGCACAACACCTCGAATTGTGTGCTCAGGAGAGGTGCCTGGCACTCATATATAAACACACCTACACACACCCATAAATGCAAACACACACACACACACGGAGCCAGACACCCAGCCACCATATGCACATCAGCACGCACAAAGACAGAAAGATTTACAAAGACACAAACACGCAAACACATATGGCAGCAGCCACAGAAAGACCGATGGGCACTCACTGGCATGGGTTTCAGAGGGGGCTTTTCGACCTCCCCTCTTGCTCTACCCCTAGGAACCAGTCTGCAATCCTGGGGTGGGCCCTATTGCATCTGTCTAGAGAAGAACAGGTTTGTGGCTGCAGGAGGGGAAGTCATCACAGCACGCGGAGCACGAGAGCACGCAATGGGTGGGGGCGTGATGCGACTAGGAAAGAAACATTTTGCTCAGACACGGAGCCTGGGGTGGGGAAGCGAATAACGAACGTGAGAAAGCGATCCCACCCTAAGACAGGCTAAAGTGGATGCAAAAAGTCCTCACACTGCACTAGGTTTAAAAATTTACTCCGCGAATTGATACCCGCTCACCGGTTTGGGCAGAGATGCCTCCAATTCGATCATTAGGGTACCGGACGGAAAAGGTGCTCCCGCCAGAGTCGGCGTGGGAGCATTGGGTGCCCTAGGCAAACCTTTGGTCATGCACACACCCCTCCTCCCCCTTCCTACTGGTGGAAGTGCTCGCGTGGCGCTCCCTCCTACCGGTGGCAGTGGCTCCAGCACAGCGCTCCCTCCGGGCCCTGCCCGTATCTTGCCACCCCCAAAACGCTGGCGCTCTAGGTAACCCCCCCAGTTAGCCAACTGGAGGCACCAGCCCTGGCTCTCACTTTATCAGTTTCCCCGCAGGCTCTTTCGGCCCTGCTGAAACGTCCCCCTACAAACCCAGCGGCGCGGGAGATGCAGGGGGGTGGGGGAGGAGGGCGTGGGCAGCCGGTGCACTGCAAGGCAGGGGCAGCAGTAACACCTTTATTCCTGTGAATAAAGGTGTTACTGCTTCCTTCACAGCTCCACATAAACAAGGGGAAGGAGAAATGTTACCGAACGTGGGAGCTCGTCCAGGTTCGAATGGGAAAGTGTCCCTGAGGTGACAAAAGGCACAGCGTGAAAGTCAGATCTCCAGGCCGCCGCCGCCCTGCCAGCCCCCCCCCCCCCGTGGAGGAGCTCACCAGTTAAAGCTGCTTTGGGGGCGCCCTCAGTTCCTGCACAGAGGAATGAAACTGGAGGCGCAGGCTGTGTTTTCCCCATCACGTCGGCTGCAGGAAGGGGCTTTGCACTGGCTTGTTTTCTGGTTTTTAACTCTGGCGAGCGGAGCAGACGTGAGCAGCCAGAAACAGGGCGACACCAGGATCACATCTTTATACACTGGCTTTTAGTGCCAGAGGGACACTCGGGGGCCAGACATACTAATGATTTCTTCCAGCGCCAATGGGAAACGTGCTTAGCCGCAGGCTGCTAAAGTCATTTGAAAATGAAGTAAGCTGTGAATGCATCCCATATATATACATCTGATATGTATATGATTTTGTAATTTATATTTAAAAAAACAGATACAGGAGTCAGATAAGTGCTTCTGTTCCTTGCAAATACATAGGGATTGGCTCCATGCAGGGGTGGTGGGATTGGCAGTAAATTTAATTTTGTCTGCAGGCTCAGGTTCTTATCTGGGAAAAGAAGATGGGGCTGCTCCCCAGGGCTCGAACACCTGGAAGCCCTTCCAATGCTAAAGGCTTTTAAGAAAGATTATTAGGCAAATCTTATTTTGACTTTGCTAGGAATAAAATGTCTTTTATTCTTCACTGAGTGGGGGGGGGGGGGGGGGGGGGGGGGAATCCTAGGTTTGGCACCTGCAGAGGAACCTTTGCACAAGAAGCTGGGAAAAAAGAAGGCGCTCAGTTTGAAAGTAACTTTACGAGTATTCCATCAAATCAGTCGCTGTGAAATGAGGTTAAAAAAAATACTTTGCATACATTGCAGAAAATAGCAACAATTCTCATGCTCTGAACACAGCTTGTGGACTTTTTCATTAAGAGGTGGTGGACAGACTTAAAAGCCAACACACCAGCAGGATTCAAGCATGCAGGGGAGAGAACATAAGAACTTGCCATGCTGGGTCAGACCAAGGGTCCATCAAGCCCAGCATCCTGTTTCCAACAGTGGCCAATCCAGGCCATAAGAACCTGGCAATTATCCAAACACCAAGAAGATCCCATGCTACTGCTGCAATTAATAGCAGTGGCTATTCCCTAAGTAAACTTGATTAATAGCAGTTAATGGACTTCTCCTCCAAGAACTTATCCAAACCTTTTTTGAACCCAGTCACACTAACTGCACTAACCACATCCTCTGACAACAAATTTCAGAGCTTAACTGTGCGCTGAGTGAAAAAGAATTTTCTCCGATTAGTCTTAAATGTGCTACTTGCTAACTTCATGGAGTGCCCCCTAGTCCTTCTATTATCCAAAAGTATAAAGAACCGATTCACATCTACTCGTTCAAGATCTCTCATGATCTTAAAGACCTCTATCATATCCCCCCTCAGCCGTCTCTTCTCCAAGCTGAACAGCCCTAACCTCTTTAGCCCTAACCTCTTCAGCCTTTCCTCATAGGGGAGCTGTTCCATCCCCTTTATCATTTTAGTTGCCCTTCTCTGTCCCTTCTCCATCGCAACAATATCTTTTTTGAGATGCGGCGACCAGAGGCAAAGGGACCTTAACTGTTGGAGAAAATGAGAAGGCCACAGATCAAAGTTAAGGCTTGTGACAGCACAAGAGGCAGACACAAATGGGCAGGGATGAGCAGACCTTTTCTGCCATCTTCTACCTTCGTATGACTGTAAGAGCCACCTGCTCTGCCCAACGGCATCAATCCGAGCTCACCTCTGGCTTTCTCTCTCTTCTTCACAACTGAGATCCCCTCTGCTGATTATAAATTGGACCTATTCCTTGGGATCCTACCAGGTACTTGTGATCTGGATTGGCCACTTTTGGAGACAGGATGCTAGGTTTGATGACCTTTGGTGTGACCCAATAAGGCATTTTGCACGTTTCTCCACCACAAAAGAACATAAGAAATTGCCATGCTGGGTCAGACCAAGGGTCCATCAAGCCCAGCATCCTGTTTCCAACAGAGGCCAAAACCAGGCCACAAGAACCTGGCAATTACCCAAAAGAGTTGTCCTTCATGGTTTTTCTGGATGTGAATATATTTGTAGAGTAGGTCCAGAGCAGAGCTAGGTAACTCTGGTCCTTCCATTGCATGCAAATTCATCTCATGCATATTCATTGTGGATATCCTGAAAACCTGATTGGCTTGTGGCACTCAAGGACCAGAATTTCCTACCCCTGGTCTAGAGCAGAGGTTCTCAACCCAGTCCTTGGGACACTTCTAGCCAGTCAGGCTTTTAGAATATCCACAATGAATATGCATGAGACAGATTTGCGTGTACTGCCTCCATTGTATGCAAATCTCTCTCATGCATATTTATTGTGAATATCCTGAAAACCTGACTGGCTAAATGTTCTCAAGGACTGGGCTGAGAACCCCTGCTCTAGAGACTGGATACCTGTGAGATGGGAGAAACGAGTAATTGTGAGAAGGAGGTATGAATGGTGGTAGGGGAACGTGTGGAGAGTGCATTGCGATGCATTCTTGTTGTCATTGTTTCACCTGCTGCGCAGTCTTTCCGCCACCAGGGTCCTCAGCGAGCCTTGCTCACTGTATTGCCAGTTAACTCCCCGCTGATTACACAACTTCCAGACCTCAGCCCTACTTAACCCAGCCTGTCCAATAGTTCAGTGCATCTTCATTGAGTCACCTTGGCTCTTTGACCTGGCCAGCATTGTAGCTTCCGAACCTTCTGCCTTGCCTTGTAGCCTCTGGGCCTTCTAAATTTTCTGGTCCCTGTCCTGCCCCATTCTCTCCTTGTCTATTTCCCAGGCCTTGCCCCCCTGTTTCTTGTCTCCAGCCCAGCCTGCTCAGAGTCCCAGGCTCCAGCCCTGTCCATCAGCCAGTACCTGCTTCTAGCTCCCAGCTAATTCTGGATCTGGCTCCTAACCAGTACCTGCATCCAGCTTGTACCTAGATCCAACTCCCAGCCACTACCTGAATCCAGCTCCCAGCCAGTACCTGGATCCAGTTTCCAGCCTGTAGACAGCTCCCAATCCATATCTAGCCATGATGCTCTGCATGAGATAAGTCTTACTGGCCTCCAGCCTCAACCTGCAGGGGAGGGGCCGGTTAGGCAGAAGACCAGTTCTAGTCCTGTCCTGCAGAAGCCTTACAGGACTGCGGGGGCGCTCCCTGACTCCAGCCTGCCAGACCATGACACTTGTGCAGTAAATTGGGTCTGGCAAATCTGCTTTTAGACAGACAAGTGCTGCAGTTTATTTGTGCATTTATATATCTCATGCACTCGTATCTTGTCCAGCCACTGAGGTGCTCTGGCTGAGGTGCATCAGAAATCATCTGCTGGGACTATCACGAGAAGCGACTCTGGCACGGAACCATGTCAGAGCTGTTTCCTAACACTTCTTGCCCCTTCCACTGCAATATCATAGAATAAAAGGAAATACTGTGGCCATGGCATCTTCCGTGGAAGCAAACCAAAGTGAAAAACACACTTCTCTTCCTGAAGAAATAATGGAAGCCAGGCCTGGACTCACTTCTCCTCTCTTTGGGGTAGATGCCTCAGGAAGAAACAGAAAGCCTGTGGAACGAGGTAGGCGAATGACCCTGAAGAGGCAGGAGGGAGCCCGCCTCCCGCACACTTTGAACATCTTTATCGGGGCCCTTCCCAACAAATGCGTTGAGTTGCCAGCTCCACCCGCTGGCAGCATGCCACCTTATATGGCTGTGGATATTTGCGAAGATCCAATATTCAGTCCCTATTCACCAAGTGGAGCCCCAGACCTCTGGGGGAGAACTGATCCTGACTTTAGGATGATTGCTCAGTATATGTGGGTAGGCTCATGACACCAAGAAAGGGCGTTACCCAAAGTCGGTGTTGTGGTGGATTCTGGAGCTCCTGGTTTATAGCTTGGTGCTCCTTAAAGCTGTGAAATCCTTCCCCAAAGATTGTATAACCACAAGGAACTGATAAGGAAGGCCATATTTCTTTTCTGACCTGGAAGGTCTTTTTTCTGACTGCATCCCAGAGGCTCAAAAAATGACTTGCCCGAGGTCACACAGAGAATCCGCGGCTCATCTTTAGTTGGGGGGTGCCATGAAATTGGCAGAAGCAGCAAACCAAGCGAATTTAGCCTGCTTGACTTCCACTGAAATCGTGTGCAACACATATTTTGCAGCAAAAAACCTGGTGCATTAAAAAAAAAAAGCCCCAAACACCTAGTTTGCAACACAGCCTGTTGTGGATTAGCAGAAATGAACCATGGAATTTGCTGAATGCTTGTCCCTGGCGAGTTTTGCTACCGACGACGTCATCATTTAGGTTCACAATGTGTACATTGTGGACTTTTGTGGAATGTCCTCTCAGATCAAATGTTAACCAAGTTCACGTGCCCTGGGACTTCTCTTAAACCGTAGTCCAATTCTCTAAGTACGACACCAGTCCTTCTCCCTAGAGTGACAGAAAAGGCGGAGAAAGTTGTTACAGACAATGGGTATAGGTTAGGTGCACTCAGTGGGGGGAGAACACAGATGATTGCATGAAAAATGTATGCACGCCTGATCATACCATGAAAGAGACGTTGCATCTTTCCTCCTCTCTGCAGTATTCTGGAGTTCATGGTGAGGCAGCAGTCTTACGGGTGAACGGGCAGCTACAGTTCAAACCCCATGCCCCTGTTTGCTTTCATCTGAACTTTTCAGCCAGGGTAAATCTTTGCTTTGTTATGTTTTCCTTCAATCATCGTGGATTGGTTTACTGGAGCAACCGCCCCATGTAAGTTTGCTTAGCGATATTGCAGCACAGGGCTCCTGGGTTTATGCATAGGTTGGTTAAATGGGTTTGAACTGGTGTTGTACGTTTTGCAATTGCAATCTGCCTAGAACTGCACACTTCCTGGATTGGTTGGAATATAAAAATAAATAAATAAATAAACAAATACAAAAATAACATGGTGCAAGATCTCACAGACTGATGTAATAAGACAGGAGTAAAAAAATGCGCGCTGTATTTCAGTGCCCAGTTTCTGAACGTACTCACTAAAAAAAGTTAACTCTCGATGCAGTAAACTAATGGCATGCAAATACACTGGGAGTTAAAGTGTGTGAACCTAAAAAGATGCACAGAAAAATGAAAAGCACACACTAATCACATTTAATGCACACAAACCACATTTTATAAAACATGATTTATGCATGCAAAACATGTTTTAGGAGCATAATCATGGTGTGTTTACAGAAAGCACGATTTGTGCTCTTGAACCTTCTATGCACAAAACACGAGTTAGATATATAGATTATGCTCCTAAAAGTTGTTGCACATAAAACCCGAGTTAAAAGCATACAATTTATGCTGGTAGGTTGTCTGAGCAAAACCCGCACAAGTCATGTTTTGTGCACATAAATGCTGAGTACAGGACCTCAACACCACAAACTCCAGGTTCAGTCCCATAGGCTAAGCGTAATCCTAGAAAGTTTACGCCACCTCTGAGCAGGAGTTACATTTCCAGTGTTAAGATAACCTCTCTCCATAGGAACATAATATCTAATGCCTTGATTAGCTGGTGATTTGCGTGGAGGAGTGCTAAGAGGTCCGCACCTTTTCACACGGGGGCCAATACTAAACACACCAAAAAAATGAGCTTCTACATTTAGTCACCTAAATTAGGGTCTAGGTCTGAAAATCAGGGCTAAGCGTCTAGCTTTGTTTCCTCCCTAACTCCGCCCCCGTAGCCACCCACTTTTAAGAATCCCAAATTGAGGCACTCAATCCTAGTAAATTTTCAAAATGGCCAATTAAGGAGCCTAACTCCAAAAATTAGCAGCCTAAACTCTTTAAAAACTGACCCCAAAATTCCGCAGAGCCAGGCGTTTGCGTATGTGCCCAGTCTAGCACACCTTATTGTCTTGGGGCCTCTGTTGGCTCAAATGTCTATTGTATTTTTTTTTTTTTTTAAATATTAACAACACAGAGCCCAGAGAATGAATACAAGAAAATCTGGAGCTTGAATAATTTGTGCCATAAAACTAGATGGCAGGGGGGAGGGGAACCTGATTGCTCTAGGGTTTACTCCCATTTTGTGCCTAAGGCTTCGATGGGTTTACCTGATATACAGGGTGGTGTGGAGAAGTTTATAGTGCTGTCTGACCTGTAGCACTACTGGAGGGTTCCAGGCTTCACTCCAATGCTGTCTGTCTAGCATCGTTTGAAACCACACCCCCAAAAACCCTCTTGGGTATTATGTTCGTATGTAATGTGCCTGCCAGGAGTAAACCTTCAATTCTTTTCATAATAAAATCTTCCTGACTGCTCGGAAGAACGGTCGGGGGTGTACATTTGCTGTAACAGCAAGCGTTACCATAGTCGAAGGCAGCAGTCGAAGGGTGTGGTGGTGTTTTGGGTCCTGCATAGGAGGCTCATGAATAACATGAGAAGCATGGGACTTGGTGCCAAGGTAGTAGCGTGGATTGCAAACTGGCTGACTGACAGGAGACAGCGTGTGATGGTACATGGAACCTACTCTGATGAGAGAACGGTGTTGAGCGGAGTGCTGCAAGGGTCGGCGTTGAGATCGGTTCTGTTCAATATCTTTGTGAGCGACACTGCGGAAGGGATAGAAGGTAAAGTTTGTCTATTTGCGGATGATACTAGAATCTGCTACAGAGTGGCCATGCCTGAAGGAGTAGAGAGAATGAAAAGTGATTTAATAAACCTTGAAGAGTTGTTGAAGACTTGGCAGCTGGGATTCAATGCCAAGAAGTGCAGAGTCCTGCATCTGGGGTGTGGTAAGAGAGCTGTATGTGATGGGGGTGAAAGATTAATGTGCATAGACTGGGTGAGGGACCTTGAAATGATGGTGTCTGGTGATCTGAAGGTGGTGAAGCAATGTGACAAGGCGATAGCTAAAGCCAGAAGAATACTGGGCTGCACAGAGAGGAATAACCAGTAAGGTAAAGGAGGTGATAATGCCCTTGTTCAGGTCCTTGATGAGGTCTCACCTGAAGTACTGTGTTCAGTTCTGGAGATCGTATCTCAAAAAGGATAGAGACTGGATGGAGGCGGTCCAGAGAAGGGCAACCAAAATGGTGTGGGGTCTGTAAACGGAAGGCTTATGAAGAGAGTGTTACACCCGATCGCAGACGGCTGCGACCGCTGTTGCTCACCTCCTTCTTTGCAGCTTTGACTCCATGGGGAAGACTTGCAGCCTCCGTCAGCTCTCACCGGCCTGCCTACCATTCAGGGCCTTCCTGGATGCCGCGGACGCTGCCGCCATCTTGCCCTTGGAATCCCCTAGGCAGGCGCGCGCGCTCGGGCCAGTCTTAAGCACATCATGGTGGGAACCTCGGGGGATCTCCAAGACAAACTTGGAATGGTTGCAACTTATGCAAAGCACAGCGGCCAGACTCCTGTCCAGGTAGGCACCAAATTTTCAGACCACATTATGCCCATCCTTCTTATAGAATCCAGGATAAAATTCAAAATCCTCTGCCTCACCCACAAAGGCATGTACAAACAGGCACCAGAGTATCTCTTGCCTCATCTTACATCCCAGCAAGAGAGTTCCGGTCCTCACAGAAGGCCCTTCTTGCCACCCCCTCTGATGTCTGCAATATTAACCTGCTCGAGAAAGAAGGTCTTCTGCCTTTCTGCCCCCAGATTCTGGAACATGGCTATTTGACAAAGCCTTTTCCCAGTTTGCTTGATAAACCGACCTAGGCCCACCATCATAAACTTAATCTTGGAGGGCAAGTAAAGCTGCTAGGCTTTGATAGAGAACTGTATATCTGGATGACTCCTAGAGACTGCAATCAGTTTGCTTTGTTACTTAGCCATGTGCCGCCACCCTCACCACTCAGCTGAAGGGCTACAGTGCTCTTATTGGTCTGTTTCTGTTTTTGACATATACTATGTGTTAAGTTATATTAGTTCTTGTTCTGTCTGTTAAAGCCAAGTTAAATCAATTATTCCGTACTGTTGGTCATGCTCAAGCATCTATCTGCTCTGATACTAACCTGTTAAACTATTCTAATTTATTGTAATCCATTCTGGATCAAAGCGGAACATCAAATGTTTGGAAATAAACAAATAAAGGACCATAATTTGCAATTTTTGCCTTTATTAGCCTCCAGGCAAGACATTTAGCTTGCTTAAAGATAATTTAATCCTGCATAAGTTGGAGGTCTTGGAGGATTCCAGCTGTTGCCGTAATTCGTGGTTCACAAACATTTTCCGAAACCTTTAAATGTCTCGCTTGTGGAAATATTAAAAAATAAACTTTCAGAGGTTCTGAAGATGCCTGCAGAGGCAATTCCAGCCATGTCTAGGACTTACTTAGAAAATGTAGGGTTAAAAAGGAAAAGGCACTATTGGGCGGTCGTCTGTGAAGAGCCTAGATTTGGTCCACACTCCAGAAGTCCCCTGGGAAATGAAGTCACCAAAGCTACACATGTGGTCTCCTCTTAGGCTCTTGAACCCGATCAGGACTAGATATGATAATTGGTTTTCTCATAATGTGACATCCCCTTGGGGGTACCCAATCTCTGCCTGAGTCCATGGTTCATTTGTCGGGAGCCTTTGTGTCGGCAAAGCTCCTTTTAGTGTTCTGATGGGTTAGCACCTCGGTGCCTGTACCTAGAGGAAATGTTTCCCTCCTTCACCTCCAGGAAATGTCTTTTAAAAAAGTAACAAATTATAATGCATTACTGAGACTGGATGGGATTTCACGCTAAGTAAGTTACTTTTATGTCCAATGTACTCTGGAGGTAGCTTATTGTCCATCACGATAATAAAACGGTGCTCATATGGTTCAATTATTTACAGCTTCAAAATCTCTTCTTCAGGTCCCTCCCTCTCCTTCTTCGGAAAATGTTTACAAACCCCAAAGTATGGCAACAAGTGGAATTCTCCAAGACCTCCAACTTCTGCAGGCCTAAATTATAATTCAATTCCTTTTAGGAGGAGCAGCTCAGGCCTTGTTCTCTCCCTGGGTCTTTCAAGCTTCTGGTCCCATAACACCTGCAGCTATTCTTTGACCAGCTTCTCCCTGGTCTCCTACTACTTATTATTATTATTCTGGTTCTAAGGCTAACTAGAGGCCGAGAGGAAACTTCCAGAAACAGGATCCTCCAGCGAGGATAATTCTGTTTTGAGTGATAGTAAAAGGTGGGTCATTTTCAGAGGTCACGGGGTGGAGATGTCTTCCAGAGAGCGTGGGAGGGGGCAGCCAGGGCGGGACAGGACAGCCTGCCTGCCTCTTTTGTTATTGTGAGGAGGGTAATCCAGGAAGCTTCTGCCTCCAGGTCTCGGGGGAAAGGGAATTATCCTGCCAATATCTAACACTGGGGTTTATAGGATTCACTTTCAGGAAGACGAAGAGGACCTTACTGTTTTCCCCACTGGGTTTTCGGTAGGAGCTAGTGCTTTGTGGCGAGCAGCCTTACTTTTCTTACCACGCTGTTTAAGAAGCCGGTTTACGTAGCGCTGAACTGATTCTCAGCCCTTTTAAACTGCTGGAATGCTTACCCCTGGATTCAGTAAACATTAGTCTAGTTTTGAAACACCACCTAAAGGTGAATTTTAAAAAGCCCAGCGCGGGCGTCAATTAGGGAATGCGCGAAGAAGTCAGGCTTATGTGCGCCGACCGTACTTTAAAAAGCGCCCACGTTCGCCCATAAATGCCGCAGCGTGCACCCATCTCAAAAGTTTCCAAAAAGGGGGCGGGCCTGGTCTTGGTCTGAGCAGGGCCTGGGCGTTTCGGAGGGGCCTGGCCAACAGACGCGTGTAAATACTTACAACGCCTTGGGACGCGCTGCGGTCCCCTGCCACGTAACTTTACCTCTGCTATGGATGGCGGGCAAGCTAAAAAATAAAAGTATTGAGCAGTTTCTGAGGGATTTGAAGGGTTCTAGAGTTACTGGGGGAGTGGAGGCTATCAAACCAGGTGGGGTTGGGGGGATCTAGTTGTTAACTGGGCGAACTGGTGGATGAACTGGTACACTGGCAGAACGATGCGATATCAGCGTGCGAAACGTGGGCGCTCGTGATTGAACGCCCGCCCATCCGGCTCTCCCCGGCGTGCGATGCAGGAGGCGAACGAGACGCTGCATTAAGAAGGAGGCGCTAGGCAAAACTGTGCATCCAGCGCCTCCTCGGCAACGGGCGCCCAGGACAAGGTGGCTGCACGTGGGTTAGGGAACCGGACGCTCAATTTTACGAGCGTCTGTTTTCCTAATCTGACAGCCATACCGCGATATTAAATCGGAGGAACTACAGAAAAGCAGTATTTCCTGCTTTTCTGTTAACTTTTGGGGCTCCTCGAGATTTAACACCTGCTCCGGGGCTGGCCTTAATTTTTGAGAGTAAAAATGTGCACGTTGGGTGCACATTTATTTTTTACATAGGGGGGGGAATAGCTAATAGCGTGATGAGCGCTATTAGCTACGTGCGGGTTTGGACACACATTTTGGATGTGCTAATCCCCTTATTGCATAAGGGGTTATGGACGCGTTTCCAAAACCCGCGTCCAACTGCGGGTTAACCTGGGAACTCAGCCTGCGTGCACGGTATTGCATCGGCCTATGGGAATGGCACGGGCACGCTCCCTTTTTAAAATCCCTCAATTTACGCAGCAGATGCGGGATTTGCCCACCCACTTAAAATCTGGCACACGTGTACCCGCTATAAAATAGCTGTGTCCGTGGGCACAGGCTGACACACACGCAAATGTGCAGCTGGGCGCCCGTTTGAAAGCTGCCGTCCCTGCGTATGGACTGTCTTTTCAGGTGCGAGTATGATCCCTTTAGGGTCTTTACAGGGCAGACTGTCCCCCACAGCAAAATCTGGATTCCAAAGATGCACCGAGTTGGAGAGTTCTCTGTAACATCTGCAAGTAGTGCCTGGTAAAAAGGGGGTTACATTATTATTCATAATCATTTACAATCTACAGCACTACAATGCATACACAATTCTGTTCAAGCGCACATAAGTGACAGCGGGTTTGTTTTTAGGGACTTTGGGCTCAGAAGCTCATCTGGGCTGGTACCACCTTCTCACTGTAGCCCCCATGCTCCTCTCACTCCCAGAACGCCCCTTTCACCTTCTTCTGGAGCCTCTCATTTTCTGCATCCATCTTGGGTCACGCCACCTCTTAACACCACATCTCTAAAGAAAACTTATCTCCCCCTCCCCTCAACCCATTTTCGCCAGCGTTCCTAGAATCTTATGTGCGCTGACCCTTACACGTTTAGGACCTTTTCTGACTCCATTATAGAAGCTCCAGGCATGCAGGTGTGTGTTACAGCTGCTTTGTGGGTGGTGGGGTAATGGGGGTAGGTGCAGAGTCAGATGGGGGGGGGGTGTCTGTGTGTGAATCAGTGGGGAGTACGGCTCAGTAGGGGTGGCAAGAGGGAAGTGGTGATTGTGTGTGGAGAGGGGTGCACATATTCCCCCCTCGCACACTCCACTTCATGTTCTCTCCCCTCCTCTCTCCAATCCATTCCCCCCTCCTCTGCTTCCCCTCTCCTCCCACCCTTAACTCTTCTTTCCTCACTTCCTACCCCTCCGACTTCCATCCTGACCACCGTCACCTGCTCCTCTTTTTTTAAGCTGGCAAAGCCCGAGTTCCCTGCCAACACTGAGGCTCATTTTCTCCTACCCCAGGTCCTCTGTAGCCAGTGGGGCTGGGTCCCCTCACTAGCCTCACTGCTCAGTCTAGTAGCAAGGCTCCAAAGCTTCTGGTTTGGCTTTTTCCAGCCTGCCAGCTGATCCCACCTGAGACATCATTTAGGGTCTGGGGAATTGATAAGAAGGAGGGGAGGGGGGTATGACCTGCACGGAGAAACAATTACTATTTTTAACCAAAAAGCCTTGATACTTTTGATACAGCTGCAACATTGCCCCTCACTATCAGGCCAATACAGAACAGTGCGCTCCGACGGAGCACACTGTTAACCCTTGATTGGACGCGCGTTTTCCCTAACCCCTTAATCATGGCGATATTAAGTCGGAGGTCCCGAAGGCTAAAAAAAGTAAAAGAAAAAAGAAAAAAAAATTTTTGAAGTCGGCCGGCGGCTGTCGGGTCGAAAACTGGACACTCAATTTTGCCGGCGTCCGGTTTCCGAGCCCGTGGCTGTCAGCGGGCTCGAGAACCGATGCCGGGAAAATTGAGCGTCGGCTGTCAAACCCGCTGACAGCCGCCACTCCTGTCAAAAAAGGAGGCGCTAGGGATGCGCTAGTGTCCCTAGCGCCTTCTTTTGCCCGTTTCTACCGCCGGGCCTCATTTAAATACTGCATCGCGCACACAGGCGAGTGGCCGGTGCGCGCGCCGGGAGAGCGGGCGTTTGCCTGCACTCCCGCAGACTTTACTGAACTGGCCTGTTTGTCAGTAAGGGGATGGGTAGGAGGGTGGGGAGAGGATTTGATTCAGACGACAAGCAATGTAGACATAAGGGAAAAAGCACAGGACTGCTTCTATGGCCAAAGTCCATAAGCCAAACATGTTAAGCAGCACTGAATTTTCCGTTGCTAGTAATAGCAGTGGCTATTTTCTAAGTCAGCTTAATTAATAACAGGTATGGACTTCTCCAAGAACTTATCCAAACCTTTTTTGAACCCAGCTACACTAACCAAATCCTCTGGCAACAAATTCAAAAGCTTTATTGTGCATTGAGTGAAAAATGAAATTTCTATGAGTTGTTTTAAATGTGCTACTTGCTAACTTCATGGAATACCCCCTAGTCCTTCTATTATCTGAAAGAGTAAATAACTGATTCACATCTACCCATTCTAGACCTATCATGATTTTAAACACCTCTATCATATCCCCCTCAGCCATTTCTTCTCCAAGCTGAACAGCCCTAATCTCTATAGTCTTTCCTCATAGGGGAGCTGTTCCATCCCCTTTATCATTTTGGTTGCCCTTCTCTGTACCTTCTCCATCGCAATTATATCTTTTTTGAGATGCGGCGACCAGAATTGTACACAGTATTCAAGGTGCGGTCTCACCATGGAGCGATACAGAGGCATTATGACATTTTCCGTTCTATTCACCATTCCCTTCCTAATAATTCCCAACATTCTGTTTGCTTTTTTGACTGCCGCAGCACACTGATTAATTGTCTCACTGTTACAACTCATTGTTACCTGTGGAATGCAACCTAATTACTGCCTTGTAAATAATCAGAGAAGTTTGGAACCATTCCTGCTGATTTAGTCTACGATTACTTGGAGTTACATAACAGGACTTACACTACAGTAACACAGTAACATAGTTAATGATGGGAGATAAAGACCAAATGGTCAATCCAGTCCACCCAGCAAGTGGCTTACAGTATTAACTGCCACTCCATGCCTCCTGTTAAGAGTATTTACTGCCGCTCTGTGTGGGTTACCCCCATGCAGAAATGTTACACCCAAAGTTTCCTTCCCAGCAGAAAAGGTTCAAAGTTCGTGCATCCTTAAAATCTTTTAGGTATCTGAAGGTCTGGTATCATATCTCCCCTGCTCCTCCTCTCCTCCAGAGTATACATACAGATTTAGGACCTTCATCCTCTCCTTACAGGTCTTCCAAAACAGGATCCACACCATTTTGATCACCTTTCTCTGGGACGCTTCCATTCTGTCCCTATCCTTTTTGAGGTAGGGGCACCACAGCCGAGCACAGTACTCCAGGTGAGGCTTCACCGAGGACCTGTGCAAGGGCATCATTATCACCTCCTTTTTCCTGCTGGTTATTCCTCTCTCTGTGCAGCCCAGCATCTCTCTGGCTTTAGCCATCGCCTTGTCCCATTGCTTCGCTGCCTCCAGATTGCCAGACGCTATCACCCCCAAGGTCCCTCTCCCAGTCCGTGCACATCAGCCCTTCACCCCAGTAAAAGAATACTCCCTTCAGAGGCATTGCTAACCAGCTAAATGTTCCGGGGCAAAAGTCCTCCTCCCCGCCTGCCCCCTGAGTCTTCCCTTCCTGCCTCCCGAAAGCAATCCTTTAAAAACACATAATTGGACATCTCACTTTCACATATTACATTTTAAATTACATCTATTCTATACTCCTATGCAGCTGCCATCAGGGAGGCCTCTTGTATGACCTGTGACAGGGACACCATCCAGTGCGATCCCGACGGGGGTCCCATGGCTCTCTCTGCACACCCGTTTCTTACCTCTGTCCGTACAGAGACAGAACATCCCTGCTCATAAAGCAGTAGGGGCCACTGCAATCATTTTTGCACCATTGTCACAAAGAGCTGGGCATGCACGACAGTGGCATCTCAAGACAGAAGGACCTTGTAATCAAAAAAGAATCCGCTGGCCAGTTTCCACAGTCTGGTAAAATACTACTAAAATTAGTCAAGAGCAATCAATCAATCCAAGTTCTCAAGAGGGAAGTTTGGGGTCTATACAGGATAGGACAAAATCCCAATATAAACCTGTACCTCGATTTCTACAATAACCTGCGTTCATAGAAGCTCCCTCCAAGGGTGCAGAGCAGAACTAGGCCCACTCACCATAGAAAAATAATATTCTGGTGACACCTCAGTGAAACAGTAACAATTAGCACACCCTCTTCTTTGGCCACCACCTGCATGGGAAATGCCTGCAGCCCACAGTGCCTCTTCTCTGGCCACCGGGAAATGCCAGCAGCTCTGCTTGTGGCTGGACACTCAGGGCACTGAGGAAGAGATTTGGGGCACGAGCCTTGTATGTCCAGTGCTAACGATGTCCCTGATTTTCTTTACAGTTAGTCCCTACCTGACTGCAACAACTAATCAATCTAAGAAACTCAGAACCCTATGGCAGCGATTCCCAACCTTTTTTTGTGCCGTGGCACACCTGGCACAGGGTTCACGTCATGTTGGCACACCATCACCATGGATCATCTTCTCTTCCCTCCATCCCCACTTCTGGCATCATCACATGATACCAGATACCGCTACACCTTGGTATCAACACTCTCCCTTTCCTTTCCTCCCACCTCGGCAACATCACCTTCTCTTCCCTCTTCATTCCACTCCCCATCATCATCATATAAGAACATAAGAACATGCCATACTGGGTCAGACCAAGGGTCCATCAAGCCCAGCATCCTGTTTCCAAAAGTGGCCAATCCAGGCCACAAGATCCTGGCAAGTACCCAAAAACTAAGTCTATTTCATGTAACCATTGCTAATGGCAGTGGCTATTCTCTAAGTGAACTTAATAGCAGGTAATGGACTTCTCCTCCAAGAACTTATCCAATCCTTTTTTAAACACAGCTATACTAACTGCACTAACCACATCCTCTGGCAACAAATTCCAGAGCTTAATTGAGCGTTGAGTAAAAAAGAACTTTCTCCGATTAGTTTTAAATGTGCCCCATGCTAACTTCATGGAGTGCCCCCTAGTCTTTCTACTATCCGAAAGAGTAAATAACCGATTCACATCTACCCGTTCTAGACCTCTCATGATTTTAAACATCTCTATCATATCCCCCCCTCAGTCGTCTCTTCTCCAAGCTGAAAAGTCCTAACCTCTTTAGTCTTTCCTCATAGGGGAGCTCTGTTCCACCCTTTTATCATTTTGGTTGCCCTTCTCTGTACCTTCTCCATCGCAATTATATCTTTTTTGAGATGCGGCGACCAGAATTGTACACAGTATTCCAGGTGCGGTCTCACCATGGAGCGATACAGAGGCATTATGACATTTTCCGTTTTATTCACCATTCCCTTCCTAATAATTCCTAACATTCTGTTTGCTTTTTTGACTGCCACAGCGCACTGATTAATTGTCTCACTGTTACAACTCATTGTTACCTGTGGAATGCAACCTAATTATTGCCTTGTAAATAATCAGAGAAGTTTGGAACCATTCCTGCTGATTTAGTCTACGATTACTTGGAGTTACATAATAGGACTTACACCACAGTAACACAGTAACCGTTAATGATGACAGATAAAGGCCAAATGGTCAATCCAGTCCACCCAGCAAGTGGCTTACAGTATTAACTGCCACTCCATGCCTCCTGTTAAGAGTATTTACTGCCGCTCTGTGAACCCTGTGCCAGGTGTGCCATGGCACACCTGGCACAGGGTTCACATCATCTTGGCACACCATCACCATGGATCATCTTCTCTTCCCTCTCTCTCCACTCTTTTGATATTATCACCTTCTTTCCTCTGGTATCATTGCCATCTTCCTTATTCCCTATCCCTCTCCCTCCATTCCCTGGCATCAGCATCACCTTCTCTTCCCTTTTCTTTCATGCTCCACCCCCTGGTATCACCACCTTCTCCCTCCACCCTCTGACATCATCACTTTCTCTCCCATGGCATCATTATCAACTTCCCTTCACCTTCTCCTCTCCCTTCATCCCCTGGCATCATCACCACCTTCACCCTCCACTCCACTGGTATCATCACTTTCTTTTCCTTTCCCTCTCTTTCTACCCCTCTAACATCAGCACCATCTTCTCTTCCTCTCCCCGGCATCATCACTTCTTCCCTTCCCTCTCCTTCCACCCCCTGGTATCACCACCATCTCCCTCCACCCCTTGGATTCACCACCACTTTCTCTGCCCTCCTCTCTGGTACCATCATCTTAATCTACCCTCTCTCCTGGCATTATCACCTTCTTCCATTTTCCCCACCCCCGCGTGTATCATCACCTGCCTTGTCCCTTTACCCAGACTCTCTAGCCCTTGTCATTATTACCTTCCCTCTTCCCCACCCTCTGACACCATCACCTTCCCTCTCCCCCCCCCCCCCCCCCCCCCCCCCCGACACTCTGGCACATTCAGCAATTGCTTCTTCCTGTCCCTTCCCACGTCTGAGCAGCATTTACCTGGCGCTGTTTCTTCCTCTGCAGTGACAACAGCACGAGGCCAGCATGTGACTCCAGCCAGACCCGAGAGAGCGAACAGAGAGGGGAGCAGATGGGCGCTGCTCTCTGACCCCCTCTGCCGGCAGGAGGACATTCTGCAGGCAGGAAGGAAAGAAACAACGGAGAATGCCGGCGGCTCAGGCTTTCACGCCCGGCGCTTCTCGCGACCCAACTGCAGGTCAGCCAGGGCACCATGGATGGGAAACGCTGCTCTACAGCCGTTCGGGTATTTCCCCTGGAGCACCTGCTACATAAATGGCCTGCATTTACAAGGAAGACTGTGGGTTTGACGCACATAAATAAAATGGCAGTAGTCGAATCTGGAAATGATCAAAGCCGGGATTACTGTAGCAAGATATTTTTGGAACAAATTTGGCCGTTCCTGGCACATGCTTACAAACTATAAGTAGTGATGAAGCAGGATTTTCACACAGGCAGAAACAGCCTGAAGACAAAGAACAGTAAGATTGCCCAGAAGACAGAGGGCGCTCTCTAAAGGGAGTTCCCTGGGAAACACTGGCTTAAGGCAGGAAAAAAGTGAACAAACATTGGCTAGGGGGAACTGTAAAGAGGTCAGAAGGAACAGGAAGCACATGGCTGCTGGGAAATGTAGTGGAGGAGTAGCTTAGTGGTTAGAGCAGCAGGGGGCCCCCACGCAGGGGAAGCAGGGTTGAAATCTCACTGCCCCAGCGTGGGCAAGTCACTTTACCCTCTGTTGCCTTAGGGAAATATCTCTAGTACCTAAATGTAATTTGCTTTGAAGTGCAGCAGCCATAGAAAGGCTTGGTAATGTAATAATTGGGAGGCATAGGTGAGGCTGCTTACAGGCAGTGGCCCTTCTCAAGAGAGAGAGCACTGCCTTCCAGGGAGAGTCATCGTGTTGGTTAGGAATCTTGACCTTGCAAAGGTTCTGTCAGGAAGTAGGTTCGCTATGGTCCTGGGGCGTTGGGATGGCCTACACATGACTACCAATGCATCTTACTGGTGTGAATAAAGTTGCTTTTTACTGCAAGTGGCTGGCTCTAAGCTATGTATTCCAGAGAATTGCCAGTAGGTTATGCAGGTCCTGGAGCGAGCTCTGATATTAGAGTAGAAATGTGTTGGTTAATTGACAAGACCCGAGTCCAATCAAATCCCTAAATTATGCACTGTCTGGTGCGAAGGAATAACCAAGCCATTCAGTTCGATCTGAAAACCTGGATGGGGACTCTCTTTGTCCACCCACAAGGCTTATGTTTAGCCTATCTTCAGTTTGAAGCAATTTGCTTTTAAGCCAGTTGGCAGCCTCCTTCAGTCCTTTCTCATCCCTGCCATCCCCCTTGGCTTACCATCAGAAAAAAATATGCATTTTATCTGCGAACAGATGAAAGCACAGACCCCGCAGTGCTTAAGATCTTACAAAGAGGTCCTCCTGAAATCATTGAATAAATAAGGAGACAAAACTGCACCCTGGGCTTCCCCCACACATTAACTCCCAGGATTCTGCTAAACATTGGTCTAATGCCGCCTGGTGAGACAGAAATAGTGGAAGCTGCTTAACTGCCTCGTTGGCTTGTACTTAGTGAAGGTGGCTCGTGAAATCCACGCTGTGTCTGTTCCTTTTGTTCTTGACTTTTGTCACACAATGGGTGACCGCAAAGCTTCTTGTCGGGGGGGGGGGGGGGGGGGGGGACGACAAGTTTGGCCAGTCCTGCTTTTAACGCGTTGCATGCATGGAGATGTAGCCCCGTTTTGTTCCTAGGGAAATCGGACCTATAGCTGCGTGCATGCAAGGGGTGGGGAAAAAAAGCAGGCCCGGTTCAGCCGGTCTCCCTTGAAATG
Organism: Rhinatrema bivittatum; assembly: GCF_901001135.1. Taxonomy (NCBI): domain Eukaryota; kingdom Metazoa; phylum Chordata; class Amphibia; order Gymnophiona; family Rhinatrematidae; genus Rhinatrema; species Rhinatrema bivittatum. The sequence continues at coordinate 27,822,645 of NC_042619.1, read as the reverse complement.
GAGCTGTAGAATCACCCTACCTTCACAACCAGCCTCACCGGCCCAGCAAAGAAGAGATATGAAGAATAAAAGATCCCCTCCCCCGAAGGAAAATTTACACTGGAGGAGAAAAAAAAAAACAAAACTCTTACTTAAAGTATGTTCCTTCAGTTTCCCCTCTATAAAAGTGGACGATGTACAAAGGGGCCCTTGTTAAACTATTTTATGTAAACAAAGAGTAGCTGCGATAAGAAACTGGCAGCAAGATAAACAAGCTGGTCTGTATGGGCTCGATCCTGCCATCCGCGTTCAAATAGTGGAGCCTATCAGGGTTTTGCCAAATAGCAACTGTCCAAAAAGGAAATATTCAGGAGATGAATGGCAAAAAAAGAAACCTGCAGATCAGCTGAATAAAAAGATATTTGGCATACATTCCATTACACATTTACAAACTCCCATACACCTAAAGTACATCACATTGTCGGGTTATACAGCCCTCAAATATGTTTTTAGCAGCCTTCCCCTATTTTTAGTGATTGGCTAAAGGTTCCCTATGTAAAAGCACCTTTAAAGGGCCAGTGCTTCTTTTCCTACCAGGGACTGTAACATTCACCTTTTAAAAACCACGTTGGCACATCTTTGCTATATTTTCTCCCTGTGGTTGGCACAGTTATTTTCAAAATGCATGTAAAAAATTAATACCTGGCACATTTTATACTGTATTCGTCTCCCTCATGGGTTCACTGTACACACGAGAACATAAAAGTTGCCAGACTGGGTCAGACCGAGGGTGCATCCTGTTTCCTGGCAAGTCCCCAAACATGAAATAGATCCCATGCTACTGATGCTAGTATTAAACAGCGGTTTTCCTAAGTCAGCTTGGCTAATAGCAGTTTGCGATGCTCGGTCCCATGTTGGAAAAAAACAGTTCAAGGGTGCACCATGTCAAAAAGATGCCGAGATTAGAGTTTTCTCTGCCACACAAAGACAACATAAACTGCCTCCTTTAAACACTCTCTCCAATTAATTCTCCACATCATTAACTCCAAATGCAACCAATTCACCAACTGCACAGCCTCTGAACGTATTAAAGGGGCAGTCTTAAATCAATTATAAAAAGACGATTCTCGGAGAATGAGACAATCTGTACCTAATCCAAACTACCCAGTATCTGATACTTTGCATATACAGACAATTAAGTAACGGTACACCATGGCAATTACCAGAAGCACAGCAGCTCCAAGTTATTCATTAAAGGCTTCATCCAATAGAGATATTTTTGTTTCTGTAGGCACAGCATTGGGAAAAAGTCCCTTGTGAAATAGACCTCAGATCCCTCAGCGATTGTGTTAATTCTAAAAATTCAGTGCCATTCTCTGTGAAAAAAGAAAAGTTCTAGTCATTCCCTGTCAATGAATTCTTTATTATATCCAGCACCCAAGCTTTCGTATTGGTTGCTGCAGCCGTGTGCCCGATTCCCTCCTGGTAGAGCTTCAGCAGCCGTGCGCCTTTCCCAGGCCCTATTATTCCCTGGTGTTCAGAAATCCTGACTTGTAATGGTTTCTCTGTGTCAGGCCCGAGGGCCCCTGCAGCACACGGACACAGGAATATGCCTGCACGCAAACACAAATGGTCCCTGTCTTACCGCACTGCAGGTCCTATAAACTTAATACTTCACAACAAAGGTTAAGGCTTATATCTAACCCAAAGGCACAGTGCAGGTCCTTTTTGCACAGGGATTCCTTCCAGTGACAATACTAACACAGTGTTGCAGACTTCACAATACAGAACAAGATACAATATCACATCAATACACACTTGGTTGGTAACTCAAGGGTCTCCACTGGGATCCCACACTTCACAGTGGCCAACGTGCCTTCTAAATGCTGGGAACCCCTGTGAGGTGTACCAGCAGTCCTTTTGTGTCCCCTGAGGACCAGCCCGGATCCTCAGGGGCGGGGCCATGTAGGAGCCTAATTCTATTAGTAGAGCTAGCTCTCTTTAAGTCATCCTGTGGCTCTGTAGGCAAAACCCTGGACCTGAACTGGGCAAACCCCATTTCAAAAACAAAGTATATGCTTCCCCCCCTCCCTGGCACCTTGTGTTAATATTACAGAAAAATAGAGACGTCTGCAATCGATGACAGATCAGGACCGTTAGGCCCATTTAGTCTGTGCAGTTTCATTCCTGCTACAATGCCATAGAGCCCCAATTCATCTCTAGCATTTCCCTCACTTCTTTGCCACTAGGGATCCTCTGTTCTTATCCCAGGCTTCCTTGAATTCCCTTGGGATGCCATTCCCTTTCCATGAAGAAATATTTTCTGACGTGGTCCTGAGTCTGGCCCCTTTGAACCTCATGTTCTAGAGCACTTTCTTCTGAAAGAGGTTGGCTTGTGCATTATTTGCACCGTTGAGGTGTGGGAATGCCTCTATCCTAGCTCAGGTTTTTCTGTCGGATTCTGTGCACGTGCAGCTTTGGGCAAGGGATTGGATCAATGGTTGCCGCAGTTTGAGAAGAACCAAGCACGCTGGTGGAAATCTGAGTTGTTCTTGGCGCCTCTCCAATATTCTGAGAGGTCTGGAAAATGCTAGCGATGGGCTTTCTAGAACACACAGATGCCGTAAAGGGACTTATCCAGACAGAGGGTCTCTTTCTGCAATAAGGAAAATTAAAGACGTGTGACTTATGTTCCAGCAGATGCAAAAAATGACGGAAGCCAGGGTTTTGGCCTGCGTAAAATCGTTTGTAGAAAAGGTCTATTTCCACCACCTAATTTTCAAGAAATAGGCAAGGGAAAGAGAAATTTTCGGGGAAACATTTGTTGGCTGTGGAAACGATTGTGAAACGTCTGCACAAGAGGCACACTTTGCAGCTGCTGCACTGTTTCCACGGTTCACATGGAAGTTATTGCACTGAAATCTGTGCGCTGTGCAGGCTATTCACGAACATGTTCCTGACGTGAAAACTGTACCCGTCGCTAGACTGACTTACCTTTAGGACGGAGCGAATGGCGTCACTGGGTGAGGGGCCCTGAGGCGGTCGCATCTGCACAGGCCTAAGGAGGGCCCTGCAGTAAGGAGGCTGCCGCCCGCTCAGGGCTTGGCAGGAGGAGGACCAGCAGACCCACATGGGGCCTTGCTCCTTGCCCGGGAGCCTGCTGCCTTTCTCTCCCCCTCTTGCTGACGGTGATGTGGGCAGGATGAGGAGTGGCCATGGGCAGGAAGCACTTCTGACTGCACGGCTGGTTAGCCTTGAGCAGAACGAGTCAGTGGGCCGCTCAGAAGCGCGTCCTTCCCCTTCTGTGGGTGCTCTGACTTGCTTCCCATTCCGGCCCCAGGCGTTAAACACAGTGAGGTAGAGCAGGGGAAAGGTGAGGGCAATAGAAGGGGGAGCAGTAGAGGAGAACGGAGGAAAGGGCAGAGCTGATGCCACTGCAGTTAGTGATCGCACTCCCGCCCTCGCTCCCCCTGCAGAATGGCCCTCGCCCTCCCGTTTCCTGGCCTTCCCCAGGGTACAGAGCTTCACGGTGCATTGCTGCACCAGGCCCCTGTGCAGGCCTAACTATGGCGCTGCACATTTTCTACAGGAAGCAGGGATGCGGGGACCTAAACAAATTCCCACCTGGCTGGCTTTAAGGCATGAAAAGTTGAAAAGCAGAGCGGAAGGGTAACAAAGTGGATAAAAGTTATGAAAGGAAAAAACATGGTCTGTACGGTGACTATAGGATGCAAAAATGGTTTTACGTACATTTTAAGTTAAAAATGGTCTCGTGATTACAGCAAAGAAAAATGCTTCCTTGAATGATAAAGCCAGTTGCATCTGTAAAATAGCAAGTTTAGGAAGATAGGCTGATTAAAGTCTCAATTCCCAGAGGTTTCCACCAGTGCCAAAATAACCCTCGATATACGCCTGAAATGATTTACAATACTATATATATATTTATGTATAATTTAATATCATACATCTGAATTCAGTACAAGGCAATCACCATTTGGAGTAGTTATGGCTACGTGTGACAGTGCAGATGTGAGAGGAGTGATTTAAGGCGAGATGACGGGGAAAAACTGCTGTGAAGGGCTACAAATCCCTTTTGTTTCAGTGAGTGCCTGTGATCCCTTCTCAAAGATTATTGATTAGACTGCACTCTGGCTCCTGCTAATCCATACCTGCGTCATTCGGATGTCTGTGCATACACGTAAACATTAACTGGTAACCCATCCTGGGGTATGTACACAGCATTCTTTGGTTTATCTGAATCTGTTCTCGAAATCCAGATAAAAGTCAGTCTACAAGCGCAAGGCCTCCTTAAGATGTGTTGCAGGAATTGTGCAGTCTTATGGGTTTGTCCTCTAGAGTTAAAAAGACAAAATGTACCCTGGGATAATGTTTCTTGAACCAGCATGCAAGACTGATCGATGAGCACACCAGGTCTCTCTTCACCACATTAACTCCTTCTTCGCCGGGGTTTAGAGTTTGCAGCGAATTGGATCAGTGGGTGGAGAAGCAGGGGTTCTTCTCGGTGAGGGCGACGGATGGGCTCGGTTTTCCGGATATCCACAATGAACTGTCCTTGGGTCTAAGAGCAGGGCAAAGTTAATTTCCGCAGCATGATTAATGTGAAGGTCAGATCCGTTTGCTGCATTCAGGGACCGGCATTGAGAGGTCCCTGGTATTATTATTATTATGAATTTATTTATTTGTATTCCACTATTCAGGCACTGTAGGTATTTTCCTGGCCCCAGTGGGCTGACGATCTTAAATTTGTACCTGCTACAGAGTGCAAGTGGGGACGCAGAGTTACAAACGTGAGGGGAGCTGGCCCGCTTACCTTTATCCACCTCTCCGGGTGTAATCTGCTTACAGTCGCACAACCCCCCAAATTCAATCTTGAATTGTAAATTCTTTAGAGCAATTACCTTGCAACCTTGGCCTCAATCCTGCAAAATTCCTGAGACTTGCCAAGTGACCAAATGTCTACAGATATTTTGACGGTGGGTTGATTTTTCTCATGCACTTGTGCTGATATAATCCATGTTAATGCTGAACGAGATTTCCACCGCATCGTTCACGCCGGTTTGCCTGGAGGGAGCGCTGGATAACGCATAATGCTGCGCTGGCCATGTTTTCACTTCCTTCCGTATATGGAGAGACAGAGGCCAATATTCAGTAAGATGGCGAGCAGACACGTTATCTGGCTAAAGTTAGCTGTGCCTAACTTGGCCCTGATATTCGTTCAGTGGGATAAACGTCCCGCTGAATATACTTATCTAAAGTAATCTGGCTACATGTGGCTAGAGAGCCTTAAAATCTAGCCAGCTATCTTTTTAAAGTTATACGGCCTCGTGCATCTATTCGATAGAAGATACTCACTTTTAGCCTCATTAACTAACTTTCTTTTGCTTTTCTTTACTTTTTAACCATAGTTTTACCTTACGAAATGCCCCAAGCCTCTTGTCCTGTATGTTTGTCTTATTAGATGGCAAGCTCTGTTGCGCAGGGACTGTCTTGGTTGTGTGTTTGTATAGCGCTGCATATTGTTGTGTAGCGCTATAGAAATGTTAAGTAGCAGCAGTGGTTAAGTGGCATTGTTTTATTTAAAAAAAAAAAAAAAAGTGCAGTGTGGGCCTGCAGCCCGATTCCCCCCACCCCCAATATTTAATAAATGTCCCTGCTGAGTTGAGCACCCCCCAGTCCCCCAAATCTCTCTGAAAATACATTGAAAAATGTGCTGGTTTCCACAGGTCAGCCTTCCCTCCTCCCATCCCCCCCCCTTCCCGGTTCGACTGAAAATGGCCTTAAGTGCCCCTTCTCTCCCTCCCCCTCCCAGCCACTGGTAGCTTCAGCCATGCAGCCCTTTCACCCGGGACCATGGTTGCTGAAGCACAGTCAGGGCCACTTTCAATGTTTGCTGGGCTTACTGGGAATAGTCTGGTGGCCCCAGGGAGAGCCACCGTTCACAGGTGACGTGGCAGCAGTCAGTGGTGCCTTGGAAATCCTTCCCGTCCCTATAAACGTTAGATAGCAAAGTCACCCTGGCACCGACTCGCTTTGCAGCCCTAAAACGAAACGGCACTGGTGGTGTTAGAGCTGGCTGGCAGCCCCGCGGAACCGGCAGGCGGCAGGACGGGAGCAAAACGGGAATCGTCCCTGCCCCTTTCTACCTCCGAGATCCCCACGGAAGGGGGAAGCGGTGATGCAGAAGGGGGGGGGGGGGTTGTCCTTTTTGTTCACTTTGGAAAAGTGTGTGCTATGCTTTAATAATGTGCACTATTTGCTAAATCTAAAAATAGCCAAATACGTTTTGCAGGGTTTCGGAACAAATCTGTTTTTGGTTTGGTCGCATCGAACCAAACCGAAAACAAACCGAAAATGTACCCTGTGCACTGGGCCCTGTGCACTGGGCCCTGTGCACTGGGCATATTCCTTGTGAAATTTGGAAGCAAGCATGTGCCAAAGTTTGCATAGAAAATTCGGGGTAAAGTCTGTGCAGGCGTTCTCCGAACATGCACGCCTACAAAACTGCTCTCCCTGAGATTAGGCTCCGAAAGCTGAACCTGGTGTGAACAAAGGTCCCGGAGCGTGGGAGAAGGGCATCTTTCTCCCTTGCTCCCACCCTCGATTTGATGCATTGCTATAGGCGCTGCCGCGTTTGAGCTGCTGCTGTCACTCGAGGTTGCAGAATATTCCTGGGTCTTATTCCCGGCGCATGTCAGCAAACGCCGCCTCGTTCCAAGTATATGGCACCCGCATTAACCTGCATTTGTACCTGTGAAATCTGCACTCGTGCAGCACAGGTTGCATTTCTGCAGGAGTAGAGAAGCACAAAAGTAGTGTGGGATTTTTTTTTTTTTGAAAGAGTAAACCTAGATGGAACAATGTTAAAACTCTATCATTTTTTCTATTTTAAACTGAAGAGGCTAATGAAATAGAATCTGCTTCCAAAGAGCTGCAGTAATAGTTTTGCTTTAATTGATTGTAAGTACGAAAATTAATTTGGGGGGGGGGGGAAATGGGACGGGGGTTGGGGGTTAGAGGGAAGAGAGTGATGGGTCTGCATTCCTGTCTTCATTAAAAGCACAGAAACTTTCTTCTGCTTTACAAGCTGTTTAATTACCAACAGATCTAATTTCCCTGATTTAATTAGTAAGGGAGCAACATTTAAATTCATTAAATGAATCAGCTTTCTGATTCATGGCAAAGTTAATGACTCAGTCACTAAGGCGAGCGGATTAAATCAGAGAGAGGAAAATTATTAGGACTGGGTAAACGTCCCCTGGGTCCTGAGATGGTAACGCCTGGGGGAGACTGTTACTGCCTTTCAATGTGTATTTCTTTAGGGATTAAAAGCTGATGGTGTACCAGGTTCAAGCTGACTGCATCTGCATGGTTTGTAACTTTCACCCCATACCTGCTCTGTTCACCTTTGGCTTGGATCTTTTCGGCTACGATCCAAGCACAGGGTCCGAATTGGGGGCGGAGGATGCTCCCTTCTTGACCTTTTGGCTGAGATTGAGAACCTGTGCAACATGAGGAGATTAAAGCCCCACTGAGGGCAGAATGAAACCTCCTGCTGAGAAAAGGCAGTGTGATCAGATCTCTGGCACGGAGGAGTAGCCTAACGGTCCGAGCCGCTGGCTGGGAAGCCGCCACAGTTCAGATCCCGTGGCCGCCCCTTGTTGATCTTGGATAAGTCACTTTTCCCTGGATCGCATACCCACAGGGGACAGGGAAGCTTGAGCTAGCAAGGAAAAGAGATGAACTTAATCCAAGCAGTAAATTATCATTTGTATATACTGGTGACCTGATGTGGAGAGGAACGTTGCCCATTCTGAGCACCGAGGAAAAGATTTTATGAAATAGCGAAAGCAGAATTTAAACACGGGATGAGAGGGGTTACTGGATGTGAACTGTACAGGTGGTCTCACCAGCTCATTTACCCAGGAGGGTGGACTAGCAGAGAGAAAGACAATACAAATTGTCCCGGATAAAGAGTGACCTCTTACTAAGAACCTAAGAAACTGCCATGCTGGGTCAGACCAAGGGTCCATCAAGCCCAGCATCCTGTTTCCAACAGTGGCCAATCCAGGCCACAAGAACCTGGCAAGTACCCAAATACTAAGAAGATCCCATGCTACTGATGCAATTAATAGCAGTGGCTATTCCCTAAGTAAACTTGATTAATAGCAATTAATGGACTTCTCCAAGAACTTATCCAAACCTTTTTTGAACCCAGTTACACTAACCACATCCTCTGGCAACAAATTCCAGAGCTTTATTGTGCGTTGAGTGAAAAAGAATTTTCTCCGATTAGTCTTCAATGTGCTACTTGCTACTAACGCTCCATCTCTATGGCCGGCAGCCGAGATGTATCTTAGCAGTATGCATAGAAATAAGCAGGCAGGCTGGATGGGTAAGTGGATCTTTTTCAGCTGCCATCTACGCTGTTAGTACGGAATTGATGTAATGGTCGGGGGGGCAGAACACACACCCATTCCAAGGTCACGTTCCATTATGTTGGCGTCCCTAATGATTGGAAAGGGGAGGTCGTTTCAGGTTAAAATAAGGAACCAGGGGTGGACAATATGTTTTGATTGATTTTCCTGGTCCATCCCCATAAGGGTGGCTCTCTTTAAAATCTATGCATGTGTCTCCATGAGGCACTGGGGAGAATCACCGGCTGCGAGGCGCGAGTGAGAGGCAACAAGAGAGGAGGAGCTGTGCTCTCTGGTCTCCCAGAGAGAGGAGAAGACGTTTCCTTCCTCTCCTTCTGGGGGACTTATCTGGGTTCTCGTTGGTGTTTCCAGGAGGGACCCGGCTACAGTGTAGTTTTCTGGAGGGTGACTTTCCCTAATTCCCTGGGAAAGGAAACTTCTCCGTGAGGCTTATGATGGCAACAGCCAGGTACAGAAATATCGTCTGCTGCTGGGTGGAGGGGGAGGGAACAGGTTCTGAGGAGCAAAAGAGCCCGGAGACGCATCAGAAATCCAGTTCCCACCTGTTCTACTCAAGCAGCATGAGAACTTGACTTTTGTGATTTTTCTCTACCGATTCCTTGGGACTGTCTGTCCTTTTTTGTTTTGTAAATCTAAACAGTGCCTCCCTGTGGCAGAGACCTTGTCCCGCTTTGGTGGGTTCCTGTATTGTGAGGTCTCTAGATGGACCCTCGGGGGGGGATGGGAGGGTACGGTTTGATGGCCTCTTCCCAACTGGGTCTCCTGTGCAGAAAAGGGATCCAGAAGTCACCCAGGATAGGGAGGGGGGAAGCGGGGATAAAGTTAAGAGAACCATCCTGACCTCTGAAACAGGCAACTCCTTAGTAACAGCCTTAACAATTTTATTTTTACTAAAATGAAAAGGATTAGGAATTGCAATAAACAATATAACAAGTATACTTGAAACAACAACTTGAAAAATTTCTGGATTCACAATTTTTTTCTCAGCATAAAAATGCTGTGGAACCAATTTTAACAATTTTTTTCCAGAACTTTGAACTCGAACCATCTAGAAGTCACATAAGTATGGCTTTTCTGTATGTTTCTTTATTTTACTCTGACTGTGTCCAACCTTTCAAACTTGTACCTTAAGAAATTGAGTCTTTGTGGTATTGTCTCTTTTAGGCTCTTCTAAAAGTGTCCCTTTTATGGTAAGTATCCCCTTTTTTCTTCTTCAGTATCTGTGTTTACTTTTTTCAGTGTTGTCTGTCTTTTAGGTTGCTTTCCTATTGAGCTCAATATTTGTACTTGACTGCATGTCAGGCCAGTCCTAGGGTGTGAGGTTTTGGAGATGCGTGCACACTCTTATCTGTGGTCTCTGGCTCTTGGTCCAATCTCAGTCCATTGTGATGCGATAGTCTTGGGTGCAGTCACGTCTCCTCTGGCAATGGGCCATGAGGTCCCTGGCTGTCGGGCCTTCCTCCGTCTGCGTCCACCTCCAGGGGTTACCTACTACCTGGCTCGACCAAACCAACAGCAAAGCCTGCCTCCCGCGCGGCACCGAGTATCTTCCGCCAGCTAAGAGTCTTTCCAGCGAGGGTGTCTGGCGGCTTGGTGAAACTGTTTTATCTAGCTATTGAAAACAGTGAAATACACAGGACAGAAGTGTTGAAGGAGCTGCCTTTTCCTTAATACTCAGAATTAGGACAGGAAGGTTGAAGGAGCTGCCTTCTCTTTATCCTGGGGTGTGCAGTTTCCAGCTAGGTGCAAACTTTTATCCCTGTGCTTTTGGCTGTCTTAAGGTGGAGCAGACTAAATGCCTGGTCCTACTCTTTTAAGAGGTGTCTAATATATGCTCCTTTACAAGGCATATAAATTAGGTGTCTAACCCCTAGATTCATCCAAATGCTATAATATTGCATGGATCATGCCCGCTGTAAGAAAAAGGGGCCTGTTTAGGGTAATTTCACAGCTTGTGAAGTGGGGGGGGAAGGGGAAGGGGAAGGGGGAGAGAGAGAGAGAGAGAGAGAGAGAGAGAGAGAGAGAGAGAGAGAGAGAGAGAGAGAGAGAGAGAGAGAGAGAGACTCTCGCTTTATAAGACCTTCACAGCAGTCATCTATTTATATCTCTATAGGAGGGCCAGCTAATAAGTCGAGGTGAGGTGTTGGAAGTGGTTTACCTCACTCCAAATGACGCCAAATCTTCACCGAGGTGTACTGTGCTGTTCGTACGTCTCACGCTGCATGTAAAACTGGCCGTTAAACCCTAAACCAGCACCAAAACCTCAACTTGAGCTATTAGCTGGCCCTCCTATAGTGATATAAATAGTTGAATACTGTAATGGCCTCCCCAGAGGTGTGCTCTCTCTCTCTCTCTCTCCCCAAGCATGTCAGGCATATCGCAGAGCTTAACACCAGGAAAAAGGTATAGTTATTTCCAGTGTTAAAAACATGCAATATTGCCCCTCATTTTCATTAACCCCTCCCCAATCCCACCCCTTCAAAAAATTTGCATTCGTGCAATGCAGTAACATAAATATCGCATGCATTATGCTGTTAACACCTTAACACATTTTATTGAATGACCCTATAAGTTAGGAACCTATTTTTAGCCAAACCTAGAGACCAAAGTTTTCAGCTGAAAATATACCTAAATTTACAGTCTTAAAACTTAGGGTCCTAGGGCTGAAAATCTTTTCCCCTCTCCCTAACTACATTTTAGGGACCTACATTTAGTGAAAATGGTAGGATAAATTTAGGCACTCAATTCTAGTAAATTTTCAAAAAGTCCAATTTAAGGGTCTAATTTCAAAGTTAGGAGCCTAACTCTTGCGGTCCAGGTCGCAGGTCCTGCGACCGGATCCTTACCTCTCTCCACAGGGCTTCTTTGGCGGGATCCGTGGCTCGGATCCCGCCAAAGAAACCCTGAGGAGAGAGCTGGCGTTCGGGCCTGTTCCTCCTGTTTCACAGTGGCGTCTCCACAAGGGAGATGCCGCCAGGCCACTGAATCCAGCCCCTCCCTTCCTACGCACGCACGCGAAGAAGCCCAATTTAAAGGGCTTTTCCCGCCGGACCACGGACCACCCCTCAGTGTGACGCCGGCAAGTATTTAAAGCCGGCGTCTGCTTCAGTCAGACACCTTGCAATGAGGTTCCTTGCTGGAAGTTACTTGCTGTGCTCGGCTGTCTCTTGCCTGTTGGTTCCTGGACCTGCTTGTGCTTCCTTCCAGTTTTCCAGTACTGGATCTTCTCCTGTTCCAGTTCCTGCTTCATTTCCAGTTTTGGATCTTCTTCTGCTACAGCTCCCGCCTCAGTTCCAGTTCCGGATCTTCTTCTGTTCCAGTTCCCGCTTCAGTTCCAGTTCCAGATCTCCTTCAGTTCTTGGTATTGATTCTCTGGTTCCTGACTCCTGACTGTTCCCGGTCTTCTATGCTTGCCGCCTGCCTCAACTTCGGATTGCTTCCTCGTCTCGCCCAAGTCCCAGCGGCCCAGGTCCTCATGGGCTCCTCCCGGGGGGGATCTGGGCTTCCAGGGTGAAGACTCCTGCTCAACGACCTGTCAGTATCTGCCTCCCGGCCTGCTGTTCTCCACAGAGTGCACTTCCTCTTCCACCTCTTCACTCCACCAGGCCGGCCTAAGGGTCCACTTCTCCGCTCACAACAGTTTGCAAGGCCATGGATCCGGCGGATCTGTCTGGTCTCCAGGCCATTCCCGGAATGGCTCAGCGTTTACAGCAGCAACAGCATTGTCTTGACGTGCTTGAAGCCATGGTGGAACGTCTGGCGAGTCGATTAGATGCCGCACTTCCAGAACCTGCCCAGGTTCCTCTACCAGCTCCTGTGGTGAGCGTCAGTACGCCTAGAAGCTGCCTGCACCCTCTCGCTACTCTGGAGACCCCAAGATTTGCCATGGGTTCCTGAATCAATGCTACATCCGATTCTCGCTGCTACCCGCTCAGTTCCCTACGGACTCCGTAAAGGTAGCATATGTCTTATCCCTGCTGGATGGGAAGGCATTGTCTTGTGCCTCTCCGTTGTGGGAACGTATGGATCCTCTGTTGACCAGCTTGCCACAGTTTATTTCCAGTTTCAAACAGGCCTTCGATGAACCTGCACGCCTGTCTACAGCTACTTCGGAACTGCTGCAGTTACGACAGGGACTACGCTGTCGAGTTCCGCATGCTAACCCTTGAGGTAGGGTAGCATGATGACAGCCTGCGAGGTCTGTTCCTGGAAGGTCTAGCAGCACGCATTAAGGATGAATTGGCTGCCCGCGACATACTCGATGACATCAATGAGCTCATAGACTTGGCAGGGCGCATTGATCGCCGCTTGCAGCAGAGAGCTAAGGAAGGTCGGCCAATTCGGTGCTCCGTGCCACTAGCTCCTGCATTTTCTAGACCTATGACCTCAGCATCCAGTCCAGGAGCCGCACGCTCCGAGGGTTCCACGGAGGAGCCCATGCAACTGGGCCGTACTCCATTCTCTACAGAAGAGAGACGATGACGCCGTTCCTTGGGTCTATGTCTCTACTGTGGCAACAAAGGCCATTTCTTGGCCCAATGTAAGGAGCGGTTGGAAAACTCCAGAGCCTAGGAGATCGTGAGGAGCTGCTCCTAGGTTGTGTTAACTCTGCTCCTCAATGTATGGTATCAGTGACTTTGGAATATCCCGGGGGTCTTTTGAGACTCTCGCCTTCATAGACTTGGGGGCTGGGGGCAACTTTGTCTTGGCAGAACTGGTTCACCAACTGCGTATCCCCTCTCGGACCCAAGAGCATCCTTTACGGATTACCTCCATCCATGGAACACTTCTTCCAGGAAGTATTTCGGCCTCCACGGTCCCTATCAACCTACGTACTGGAGTGATGCATTCTGAAGAAATTTCCTTCCTGATCCTGGAGAAAGCTGTCCACTCTGTGGTACTAGGATTACCCTGGTTACAGCTACGCTCGCCCTTCATCCATTGGGACACCTTACAGATTGCGAAATGGAGTACTTTCTGCTTCACTAATTGCCTCAGAGTCCCAAGGGCACCATGTTTACCACTCTTGCAAACTGCCCTTGCACCACCTGCACCCTATGCGGAGTTTGCCAACATATTCGCCAAGAAAAAGGCGGAGATTTTACCCCAGCACCGCCCATTCGACTGAGCTATTGATCTCTTACCCAGGACTCTTCCGCCGCGGGGAAGAGTGTATCCCTTTCCTTGCCAGAGACCCGAGCTATGTCCGAATACATAGCCGAGAACCTTGCTAGAGGATTCATCCGACCTTCTAAGTCACCCGCAGGGGCGGGGTTTTTCTTTGTGGGTAAAAAGGATGGATCCCTAAGACCATGCATTGATCTGGGCTTCCAGGGTGAAGACTCCTGCTCAACGACCTGTCAGTATCCGCCTCCCGGCCTGCTGTTCTCCACGGAGTGCACTTCCTCTTCCACCTCTTCACTCCGCCAGGCCAGCCTAAGGGTCCACTTCTCCGCTCGCAACACTAACTCCTTTGGAAATCTGCCTCTTTGAGTCCACAATTGTAGCTCTGTAAGATTCAAACAATTTTTAACTGCAAATAATTTATCAGTAAAAGGAAAAAAAGTTTAATAAATGTAAACCTTCACTCCCTGGGCTGGAATTCTTACCTGCACTGATCTTGGGGGGCAGACTATAGACTTGAGGTATCCTGTAGTTTTAATTTAGAGGGGAAATTTTAAGATTGCCTTTCTGTCCAACCAATAATAAATAGAGGAACTCTAGTTTAGCCTACTGGTATAGTCTCCTGTAGGTTAGGAGCAAAGGTTGGATGGATTAAAAAAATGTTATAATTAAATTAAATGTATAGAATGTAATTTTTGTATTTAAACATTTACACACAAAAAGTTTTTAAAGAAACAACCAGCTGGCATATGAATATTATAAAAAAAAGTTTAAAACAATATTTAGGGTCTCCAAAGTTCTCTTAAAGTGCTTCTCAGCTTAAAACATTAAAAATTAGGCAAAACTATTTTAAAAAGACATTTTTAAATATTTAAATAACATGTTCGACCTATTGTTTTTATTGTGTGTTCTTTCTCTTTCTTACAGGAATAAAGATCCTATATGCAGCTATTCAGATAAGTAAACTCTCTTCCTATGCAGTACTTTTCAGAATATACTTGTGAATATTTTTCTTTTGTGTCCTGAAGAACTGATTCTTTGTTGTGCTCTTTTTTTTCTTTCAGGTCTTCATTGGTCAGCAGATCATTTCCAGGTAATTATATTTCCCTTCAATTACTCTCCTTCTCTGTTAATATTTGCATCTTAAGCTGATCTCAGTATATTTTCTCTTTCTCTTTTTGTGTTTTTGTCATTGTTTCTGCTAGTACGACCAGACGTGCGTGTATGTTGTTGTGAATTTAGCCTTCTTGCTGCTGGGGTGAGCTCGTTTTAACCATCGTTTCTATCCCTTCCATCTGTTCAGGCCTCTTCTCTTTGTCAATGGTCTGGTACCTGCCTCCCTATTCTAAAAAAAAAAATCAAACAAACTCAAAAAAGGAACACAAACTCCCTAAACTCAAGTATTCTTCCACAAACCTATTGTGTAATGTGTTCCCTTTCTCTTCCGCTGGAACTTTGATGGACACTGGGTTTTTCTAACTACTGCAAAATCAAATTAAAGTGTGTCCCTGAATCTAAATGTTTTACTCATTATTGTTCAGGTATTTCTCTCTTACTTTCATATACCTCATTTTACCATGTTTCTATTCACTCTTTCCTTTTGTTATTATTATAGATGCTCTTATGTATTCCCTCCGTCTGAGAATTTGTGTTCTTTTATTAAAATTCTATACTTCTCTAATTTTTTTGTCTATCAGCTTGACACTGGGTTGCTGGCCTGGACATTCAGATATGCAGTTAGCGCCCTGAATATTTCCAAAAAAAGAACCACTGGGGAAGTTCACCAGAATGATTTTAGGAAATATATCAGTTTTCTCTTTATTGGGGGTTTTTAGCTTTCTGTCTCTATTATAAACTTCAGTTGCCACAGGGACAAGAAGCTTTATTTCTCTGTTATTTTGCAGCCAGGAGATGTCTTAACATTTCATTTCTTTTAGCAGAAACGATGCTTCTTTTCCTTCTAAAAGATGGAAAATGATTTCCTTTATAATAATTCAGAGGCGCTGACTTCCTCAATTCACAAACTCGTCAACTTTTTTCTAGCAGAATTGGTTTAAAGTTAATTTCTCTGTGATCCTGCTCAGGTAATACAATGTTAACCTCTCTTTCTTCACACTTATAATGATTTTCTTACCTGGATAATTTCATATCATTAAAAAAATATGTACCTCTCGCTAAAATTCTCTACCCGCACACTCATTCATTCCACTGTTATGACTTTTAAACCTGGACAACCTTCTTTTTATCTTGAGTAGTGTTTAACGTTGTTTTCCATTTTTATTTATTTTTTTTTTTTTAGTACTGAGGTCTCAGGGCAGTAGAATCTTTCAAATCTGCTGCTGCCCCTCTCTTCTCTCAATCATCGGCTAACTGTAACTTTTTTTTGCCTTCTCACAGCAAATTAATGCTCCCGGTGACATCACTTACAAAAAAATAGTTCCTCCCAAGCTCTGAAATGTCCCTAGACACCCCTTAATTAATCCTTTCTATAGCCTTCTCAAGGTTGTTCAGGTCTGAGAATTAATTTCATTTAATTAGAAATACCATTAAAGTCTTTAAAATTTCCAGAGTGAGTCAGTCATATTACTGGCTCAAACTTTCTCCACCAAGCTGTTCACTGGTAAACAACATTTTTTCCTCTGGGTATGAGGCTCTCTCAGTGTGGAAAAACAGAATGTCTATGCAAATGAGATCGCTCAAGGGAACTGAAAGAAGATGTGACCAATGTGCTTCATTATGTAGTTTCCCAAAGGGTCATTTGCTTTCTCAAAGTGGGATCTTTCTATTCTGTGACACCTTTGTTTTTCAAAAGCTTTTGGTTTCAATTCAAATCAATATCAGGGGCTTGTTCAATGCCTCCCAACATCTAGCCTTGCATAAATCATTTATCATATTTATTTATTTCCTTTATTTTCCTGCAAGTGCTGTCCCTCTATTTTTCTGGGCTCCTCTGGGATTTTTAAAAGTTCTGCAGGCCTTATAATGAGCAGAGGGAGCTTGCCCACAGCTCCTCTCTGGCCTTCATGACCTCCTTGTTTTTATGGGGCTTAGGTGACAGCACTGCCATCCGGGTGGGTGGCTGATGGCCGTGTAGCAGCATTCAGCAATGAGAATTTCTCCAACCAGCTCCTGCTGCCCTGAGGAATCTCTGAGCAGTGGGATTCGCTGCCCCATGCCTGTGCTGCTGTCGGCTCCAGCTCTGCTCCTCCTTCAAGACAGCGGCTTCAGCAGCAGGAGGCCGGTTTCTCTTTCACCCCTTCCTTATCACTCACTCACTTCCCTTCCATTCTCCCTCACCTTCTTTCCCTTCGCTGTGGCACCTCTTGATCTTCGCTGGCGGGGCCTGGCCTCTCTGCCAGTGGCTGCGTAAAGGGTCACGGGTCCTCTGGCTCTGCTATTACTGTGTGGGGCCTGCCTTGCCTCCAGCAGCTGTTTCAGCACCACTGGTCCTCTGGCTCGGCCTGTCCCCCTTGTTGCTCATGTCTTTGTAACAAGGGGTTAAAAATAGCATAAGAGGGTAAAGACATTTGTTTTTTTTTTACTGACCTGAGTTCTGGGGCTTTAAGAAAGCATTGCTGGGATGTGGCTTGCTTTCTTTCCTTTCTGAGTGTGTGTCTGCCTGGGGGAAAGGGATTGTTGTGGCTCAAAGTGAAGAACCTGAAGCTGTGTAACAAGATTCTCTTAAGTTGACAGGCTGCAGGGAATGAAAAAAACAAGCAAACAGTATCTTGTTATCAGCGCTGGCAGGAAAATAATAACCTGCGGTAGACTTAGAAGCCACGGGGGGAGGTGGGGAGAATCATTTGTAAGGTTTTTTTATTTTATTTTAATTATTTATTTTTGTTTTTTCTATACCGATATTCTTGTAGAGATGCAAACCATACTGGTTTACATTTAACTTCAATGTCGCCTTATAGCGATACAGTAAACAAGTTAGCGAATTCAACAGTTTTAACAGGAAAAAGAAAAGTAACATTCTGATCTGAACATTGCATTTTAAGATCAATGGAAATTATTTATACATATCTGATAAAAAGCTCATCAGAGGAATTGAAATACTCATCTTAAAAGGATGGAAGTAAGGTTAAATAAAGGGACTGATGAAAATAGAGGAGGGGGCAAGAGGTAGAGGGAGGGGTGGGTGAGAGGGATAGGCTGAAGAAGAAGCTGGTAGAGAGCAATGTTGTATGGAAGATAAGTTAAATGTCCTGAAAGGCTTGGCTAAATAGCCCTGTTTTTAGTCTCTTTTTGAAGACAGTCGGGCAGGATTCTCGTCTCAGTTCGTGTGGAAGCGCGTTCCAGTGGTGTGGGCCAGCTGTCGAGATGGCGCGTTTTCTGATAGAAGTTTTGGCTTGGGGGGGCAAATAGGGTTGTCTTGGTAGGCACTCCTGATAGGTCTGGAGGAGGTATGAGGTTTTAGAAGAGTGGAGGTGTTGAGGAAAGTGAAGTTGTGGATAACTTTATGGATAATCGAGAGTACCTTGAATAATATCCTGGATTTTTTTTTCTGTCTTTCTGTCCAGTTGCAAAGGGTGGACGGGACTGAAGGAGAATGACCGGAGCAGGAAGAGCAGGGCTGAAGATGCTGATTGTCAGCTTGCTTTGTCAGGCCCGCCAAAGCTAAGGTTTATGGGAACTCCATAAACCCGAGAGATATGCGAATGATCGAGGTTTTGCACGAGGAGAGACAGGACACAGAGAGAGAGAAGGGCAGACAGCTTCTGGTTTTTGCTCCTTTTATAGGGCCCCTTTGTTTGCCGGAAAGGTTGAAATTCAGAGGGAATTGTTTGATATTGCACTCAAAGTAGAGTGTGTGTGACCGAAAGGAAGGAATGAGATTGTGATGTAAAAGATGTTGTTCAAATTAGAGCAACCCAGGTAACAGCATAAGAACAGTAACAGTTACTTAAAAAAATTACAGCCAAGACGCGGAGATTTTTATTGGCTTAGTTCAGTCAGATTGTTGTAGTGAGAAAATTCACTGAGTGTGAGAATTTGAGGTGAGTGAAAACACTGTATTAATATTCTTTTTACTTGTTAAGTGAAAAGTGTAATAAACTTTTCAGTCTTACCTCACTGGGAACCAGAGAGTACATGGGCTGTTGAAGTCGTACAATGCAAGTACTTGGCTCAGATTCTGGTCTGAGAGTGACTGTGAGATTATATATATATATATATGAAACAAGACTAGATATTTCTGAGTCAGCTTTAATTCAAAACCTCTGGGAAAAGTAATATATCAGAGGAGAGGAGCTATAGCTATGTTTAAGCTGTTTTACATTTAAGAGCTCTGGGTGTGCCGTCATGTGTGTGTGTGAAAAGATTTTTGAACCAAATCATTTCCCTCTTTTAGTGAGTTTAGGGCGGGAACTGATTTATTTGTTATTGTACACGCCAAGTTAGACCAGTTCAATAAGACGTCGAAGACACCACATTTAGAAACATCATTCAAACACATCTTTGGAAGAGGGAGTCAAACACCTGCACGAGGAGAGGCAGACCACCTACAGAGATCTGCATCCAGCAGCTGGAAGGACAAAGGGAGAGATGCAGCGAGGAAAATCGGACCTGTCCTAGGAGGATTACAGGACAGCTAAGCTGTGGCATCCTGCGCCACAACACAATCTAGTAATAATTTGAGAAAACTACATATTTACACACTGCAAAGGAGTGAAAATAAGGAAACTGTGCTACTACTGGTATTTTGTTTTCTTGATGAAACAAGGAGAACATTAAAGAGAATCATATAAACCAAGAAACATATTTACCTTCTTTGTTGCATGAACACCTGAAGAAAGGACGTTTTCAAAGGATCAACTTTCTTTTATAATTAACGTTGGAAATATATATATATACACCCAGGACAGAATAAGGTATTGAGTTAACACATAATCTCTCAATTATTACGTACCTGATAAGCGTTCCCTATTAGCAGGTACCAGACAGGGAATAAGAATCCTAAGAGGAAAGCTGATATTGCAAAGTAAAAAGTGTTCTTTAATACTATTTTCTACTGTAAAATAATACTTTCTGCCTTAAATGTTTCTTTTGTAAACTCACAAGAATTGGAACTACTAACTTACGCTATTTTCTTGGTAGACAAACTGTTAAATAAGCTGTTTCCTTCAAGTTTACAGTCAATTTTTCTGAGTATTACCCTTTCAAAGGCTCTGCCTTCCCTCCCTACCCCTGGGAGACTGGTTGGGTGGGTTTCAGTCCCTGGTTTCCTGTTTTTGGAAGACCCAACAGGAAGGAGAGCAGAATGTTCCTCTCATAGCCCCCTCTCACGGCTCCCAGAGTAACACCAGGAACCCCATATCCATGTAGCCACCTTAGCCACTGTACGGGAGAGTCAGTACCTAAATGTTTTGGGGTACGTCGTCTTCAGCTTCTGCTGGCAGGGTCTGCACAACCTCCGCCAGCCTTGCTGCTGCCGCTGCCCCTGAGGGGAGTAAAAACCACCCAAAGACCGGAGAGTTTCCTCTGTGGGCGGGATCCCGGCCACCAGAAGAGGAAGGTGGGCCAGAAAATAGAGCTCTGCGGGCTGGATCTGGCTCACAGACCACTGTCTGGGGACCCCTGCTTTAGTGATTTGCCTCGCAAGCCTTCAGACCTTGACCGTGTTCTGTGTCCTGTAGGCTTAGACGTTAGGTACAGTTGCCATTAAATAATTTGAATATTCATTTATAGGAAACCCTTTTGCTATTTTCTTTTTGTTTTGTTGTTGTTGCATTTGACTTTAATTCGCACCGGGTTGCTAAGTGTGTTTTAAATATTTGTCCATCTCGGATTTATTAACTGTTATGGATCGATCGGTATTATTGAGTATGGTTTAGGTTCATTAATTTTATGTGCTGTTTGTTATTATTGAATAATGCTGTACTTCGCTCTGATCGATTTGCTTGGAAAGGTAGACTATATAAAAAATGATTGATAGGTTTATTTATTTATCTATCTAGCTACCTAAGAGGATTTGTTTCTGTAGCCCTTTTGTTTCTCTTTTGGGCCTGCTCTTCCTGAGGTCCTTTACAGCCTCTGACAGTCCTACTCATCTGAGAACCCAAAGGTCGTTCAGGCGGTCCCCTGCTAGTGGTTGGAAATCACCACCCTTTGGGTGTTGCTGCATTATCACTACATGGTGATTCTGTCACTCTCATGAGGAACACAAACCGCTGCGTGAATCCCCCATCCCAGCTGAGCATGAGCAAAATTAGTACATTTGTAGCTAGGTTACAGAGGGATGGGGGAAGAGCCACAGAGTGGGGTGACAGGGAGCAGTGCAGAGACATCAGCGTATGAAGGAATCCTCATTTAACCGTTTTCCTTCTTTCTGGACATTTCCTGTCTCTTTACTTATTCCTTAAACTTTGGAGCAAAGCCACAAAATCATCCATTCATATCCAAAACGGGGGCTGTGGAACACCGTTTTGGTTGGGGGCGGTCATGCAGATTTTCCCCCAGCTCGGGCCCCCCCCCATGTTTACATAACACCCCCCTCCCCAACAAGAAAAATGATTAAGGCTCTGCGACCCCCAACATATTATGGGTAGGGGTGGGGTCAGAAAGGAGAGACAGCAGGGAAAAAAGAGAGTTCAAGAGGAAGAGGGTGGGAGCAGGGGAAAGGAGAGAGCTGACGGGAGGGAGATGTGCGGGAGAAGAGGGACTCGGGGGAGAAGACAGGCTGGGGGGCGAGAGCAAGAGGGGTTGAGGAAAGGGAGAAAGGAGCGGCTGGAGAGAGAAGAGGAACTAAGGGGGGAGAGGAGAAGGCTGAGAACGGGGGAAGGGGCTGGTGGCTTACACCATTCAGCTGAGACAGGGCTGGGCACTTTGGTGATGACTTTACGATCATCCACCCAAGATATCTTTGTATAGAAACATAGAAATGACGGCAGAAGAAGACCAAACGGCCCATCCAGTCTGCCCAGCAAGCTTCACACAATTTTTTCTCATACTTATCTGTTTCTCTTAGCTCTTTGGTTCTATTTCCCTTCCACCCCCATCATTAATGTAGAGAGCAGTGATGGAGCTGCATCCAAGTGAAATATCTAGCTTGATTAGTTAGGGGTAGTAGGGGTAGTAACCGCCGCAATAAGCAAGCTACACCCATGATTATTTGTTGTACCCAGACTATGTTGTACAGCCCTTATTGGTTGTTTTTCTTCTCCCCTGCCGTTGAAGCAGAGAGCCATGCTGGATATGCATCGAAAGTGAAGTATCAGGCACATTTGGTTTGGGGTAGTAACCGCCGTAACAAGCCAGCTACTCCCCGCTTTGTGAGTGCGAATCCTCTTTTCTTCTCCCCTGCCGTTGAAGCAGAGAGCTCTGCTGGATGTGTGAAGTATCAGTTTTTGCTTCTAAAGGGCTGGGACTGGAATGTGCATTAGATTAACTCCCAGAAGAGATATAAAGGTACCATTCGTTTAAAATGTTGCTGAAGATAAGTTTTTTTTTGAGCTTCATAAGTGTATGAAACAGTATTCTAGGATTTAAGAGGTCCATATTCAGCTGCTGCGCGGCTATGCTTGTTAGCCGATTATAAATCAGCTAACTAGTGCTCTATATTCAGCGGCGCGGTTGCTCCGCGGACTATATCCAGCTTTGTTAAGGTTGGCTGGATAAATCAGCCGGCGAACTCTGAATATCGAGTTAGCCGATGAATTTATCCGGCCGTCCCAGCTCCTCCCCCCAATCTGCCCATTTCCCGCCCCTGGCTTGTCCAGTTAAAAACTTAGCCGGCTAAGCGGCACACGTTGACCGTCGCCAGATGTTCAGCCACACCGCTTACCCGGCTGAGTGCCGTTTGGATATCAGGCTCAACATTTATAAACTGCGTTAGCTGACCATCTAAAATAAACTGAGGGGAAAGATTTCAAAGAACCGTGTGTGTCATGGCACGTTCGCACGAATGTGACCACGCATAATTTTAGCACAGCAATTTATAACCCACACATGTTATAAAATACACGTTTCTTTACCCCGCAACATACATGCGTGTATATACTTACACACACATACATACATGCCAAGCACCGGACATGTGTACTTTTTCCCTATTTTAAAATCAGACGCGCGTGTATCTTCCATGCGGAAATAAAGTGGGACTTGCAGAAATCGGGATTTACATGGACATGCCGGTATATTTTAATATGCTGGGGGTCACTGCATTAGCCATTTCCTCCACCAGTTCGCCCAGTCCTTCTCCAGGTCCTCGAGACCCTCCTCGTTCTTCAGCCTGAACCTCACCCCAGTTCACCCGGACCTCCCACTCGGTCAACAGCAGACTACAGACACATTTAATATCCCTTGCGCCATTACTGAGCAGGGGTAAAGTTACACACGTTAACTTGGCAGATCTACGTGCGTGTCTTTTAAAAGAAAAATGTGCATGCCCCACCCTCCCCAAATTCCGCTAAACCGCTCCCTTTTTACAGGTGTATATGTGCGCATGAAAGCAAAACTGCGCGCGTATGTTTTGAGGTTTATAAAACAGAATGTGTGGGAGTAGATGCTCCTTAGGTGCATATATGCTGATTTTTACACCCGTTAAAGTCTTTGAACATTCACTCCTATGGCTTTATCTGAAATGCATAGTCTAACACTTCCCCGAGATCTCGGCATGTGGCTGTAGATTGAAAAACACTGGAACGGAAAACATAGCTAGGGTCATTTTTGAAAACTCTTGCATCTCAGCTTGAATGATTTTTTTTTTTAATATGAAGAGAAACCTTTTGCAAAGTTCTACTGAAATTGGAAAATATACATTTCTGATGCTAATGTGAATACTCGTAGGCTAGTAATGTTCTATGTGCCGTAGCTGCAAGGCTAGTTACTTCTGTTGATCCTTTGTATATTTTAGACTGTGAAAATGCAAAACAAATGTATGCAAGAGTAATCCATCTGCCAGAGTACTGTCAGTCAAGGAGATTTAAAGCACACACTGATATCATTAACAGAGACAAGTCACTGGACTAACAGATAATTTTTATTGAATAAATTGATATACCCAGTAATATTCACACACATATCACAAACTAAATAAGATATAGTACAGGATACATATTTAACTATGGTGACTTGCATTCTTTAATGGTGTTAGTTACATTTTGATTCTTGTCTGTTCTGAGACGGTAAATAAACAAATTAGCTTAAACCTACAGACAGACAAAGGGTCTGGAAACTAAAAGGACACAAATGAGAATGCAAATAAAAAACAAACAAACAACTATTCAACATAAAAAGGATCCATGGAGGAAGAGGTATGCAGAATTACAAATCCATGCATTCAATGGGGCAAATCTAGGTTTAGATCAAACAGTTTAGTTGCAGCTCTAATGGGGCCAAGATTCACTGTTCCCTGTATTAGTTGGGAAAAACTGTACCTTATGTGGCCACAAAGGAATCAAAATTAACAATCAGCAAACAAACGAAGGCACTGCACTAAATTCTCAAACCCAGAGGCTGATGCAATACAGTGCGCAGTTTAACGTGCGTTTGGACACGCTAGAATAACTCCCGATGCAATAATGGGATCAGCGCGTCCAAAATGCACGTCCAACGCTCATCACATGTAAATTCCAGGTAGATGAGGCTATTAGCAATCACCCTGCCAAGCACGGAAGCACATTAAGCAAGAGACTGCCGAGTGCGTCTCCTATTACTGCCAGAAATGTAACGCCCGCTCAGAGGCAGGCCTGACCAAAACTCCCCCCACCCACTTAATACTAATTTATTCACTCCTTCTGTTAGTGCCGATTGGTCCTTTTCACTGTCACATGTCAGTGAAAGGGACCAATCCCCTCTCAGAAGGCTGTCCTGAAAGGGGATTGATCCTTTCACTAACACGTGACAGTGAAAAGGACCAATTGGGAGCAGTCCTGCTGGGGGAGGGTCTCCAGCAGGAGTTTCTGGTCTGGAGAGAGAATTTGGGGTCTGGCAAGGGCTGTTTTACCACATGGACCTCTGCTATTTCAGGTACAGGACCCCCGGGGCCAACTTGGACCAGACCCTGGGGGGTGGTCAGGTCAGCCGCTAGTGCTGGTGTGGGCGCACAACCACCTCTCCTGGGCGCCCGATGTTTTCGAGCGCTAGGGATGCACAATTTGTCCCTGGCGTGTCCTTTGTACCGCAACAGCTCATCTAAATATTACATCGGGCGCCCAGGAGAGGAGGCTTTGCCCGCGTTAGGAAACGGGTGCCCATTTACCGCCCGTGATATTGCATCAAGGCCCCCCTAGCGCGGTCGGTGTACGAACCCTTGCAAAACCTCACGTTCCAGCAGAAAGCACAATCTATACCCCTTGCACTTTTCCTTTGCGCTGAGGGGGCTAGGAGACCGCATGCAACCTACGTATGGAAGACGAGCAGAAAAGGTCCGAGTCTTCTCTTTCCCCTCCACCTCTGCCGCTGGCTTTTCCCATTGGCTCAGTCTTCTACCTGCTTCTGCCTCCCGCGCAGACTGTGCCGGTGGGCGTGGGTCGCAGCAGGCGATCAGGATGAGGCACCGTGAGCTCCGGAGGAACTCCCCTGGTGCGAGGGGTCACCGCAAACCCCG
This sequence comes from Rhinatrema bivittatum, assembly GCF_901001135.1. NCBI lineage: Eukaryota > Metazoa > Chordata > Amphibia > Gymnophiona > Rhinatrematidae > Rhinatrema > Rhinatrema bivittatum. Next base: position 27,797,535 of record NC_042619.1, on the reverse strand, counting down.
GGACTCTTCCTTCCTTTTGCAGCTCTTATTCCCCCCTCACCCAGTCTTCTTCCTCTCTTCCCCCCTTTAGTTCCTGTGCTCCAAAGGATCGCTGGAAGATACCAGGGCAACTTGCTCCCGAGGGAAGTTACAGATGGGGGGGGGGGGGGCAGAACGCTGATCTTTTCTTCAGGTAGCAGAAGGGGGGGGGGGGGAGCGGGGAAGGAGTCTCTGGCCCGAAGGCTTATTGGCTTTGCCGGCTCAAGTTTTGGTGGGGCCATGGCCCCCTGCGGCCCACCTCGTTCCGAGGCCTAGGAGTAAGCCCCAGAGGGCGGGCTTCAAACTCCTTCCACTATCAAACCTCTCAGGAACAATTCCAGCTTGGGATTTCAGGGCGATTCTGGCCTTTCTGTGACCGAGGTTTGTAGGTGCACGTAGCCAAACGAAAATGAACTGCATTCGTCAGTCGCCCTAGGAGTCCAGCAAAATAGAAAGTTGGTGATTCTTTAATCATGCTTTTTTTCATTTTGTTTGGGACTTGGCGAGCACACAGATTTTTCAAGCTCAGTTTCTGCATTTGCACAGAAAAGTTCACACACCCCACGATTATAATAGAATAATAATTCTAACAATAATGAAACCAATATTCAGAAAAGCAGCGAATGGACATCTGATGTGGCTAAAGTTAGATAAGTTGTCAAGGTAAACCCCGTCTCCCCAAACGATGCTAAAAATGTTTTGGACCTATGGGCCGAGAAGCTTCCAACCCCCCCCCCCCCCCCCCAAAAAAAAAATTGGAATATGTATATGGTGTGCGGGCCTCCTCCCCCTGTAACCCAAGTGGCAACCCTCCTGCCCTACTCAGCACCCCCCAGACAGCTGGGACCGCAGCAGGATCGCAGTGCTTTAGGTGGCTTCCAGCATCACTTTCTGATACCGACTGTAATATGGGGGTGGAATTGGGCCTACAGGCCCGACCACCTTCATTTTTTTTAAATTTCATTTTGCAGCCACTTAACTGGCTAAGTTTTATTTATTTTATTTATTTATTTATTGTTTTTGTTATACCGAGTTTCATGATAGGCATCACATCAACCCGGTTTACAAATAACAAGGAGTGTAAGGCATAACGTAACGTAAAAAACAATATTTTCAATAAGAGCCTTGAACTTTAAATACAGTGAATCAGAAAAAGGGAGAGGGAAAGTTACAAAAAACAAGGAAAATAAACTTGGGATGGAAGGGGAGAAATTGAACAGCACAATATTTACAAAGTTTTAATATTGCCGGTTAAAGCTAAAGTTATCCGGCTGCATGTATCTGCTTAACTTTAGACTTGTTTTCGCCAAGGATAAATTTGCTATCCATCTAAGTTTAAGCTCTGCCCTGGAATGCCACTCTTTTTATATCAGAATATGTGTTAACCGGCTTATGATTTATAGGCAAGACTGTATTGGACGGTGAAGGGACATATTTATAACCTCCAGATTTGTCCGGCTTAAGCACTCAACTTAGCCAGAGAATTCCTTCTGAATACTGATCTCAACATCTGAGGGCAATTTTCAAAACTACGCGGCTATGTTTGAAAACTGCCTAGGCACTTGTTTTGTTTTTTTTTCCTGTGGATATCTTTACCCCCTCAAAAACTACGCACATCGTTGCCTTCCGCGGCCCAACCCTGCCCTGGGAATGCCGCCATGGAGAGGCGGGTAAAAGTATGTATGCTGTGAAATGATGTGCATTCCTTTACCTGCATACTAGGTGGGCAACTTTCAAATAGCCCTTTGTAAGTATAGGAGTAATGAAGAGGCACATCAGCTTTCATGGCAGGCAGGAAGAGAGAAGGCAAAGAGGGTTTGTCCTCAGAGCCTCTTCCTTTTATTGTACATTCATACAAAGGCAGGTGATGTGTCATTACATGATTGGCTACTTTCCCATAGCAACAGAAGAGTCATAACACCATTGGCTTTGGCTCAGGGGGTGTGCACGGATCATTTCATTGGCTGCTGAAATCTACACCTCCTGACTTTGTCCTGCCTCTGACTAGGGAAAACCCAGCCCCTCCCTCAGGAATTCAGGGCCAACAGGTATCCTTTCCCAGGCAGAGACTTAAGCACAAGTGATGCTTTTATTCAGGCAAATGTCAGGGAGAAGGGAAGTTAATGTTTAAACCCTGAAATGGCTTGCTGGCAAGCGCATATTTCCCACAGTAAGTAGCCATTTACACAGGCACATGGCTTTGGAAAATTGTCCTCTACATAATTATAGATTTGTAGCCAGTTTTTTTTTTTTTTTACCAAACAATGCTTAAACCCACGCATATGTGCACGTGAAAGTGGTAATGCACACATATTTTGGACATTTATAAAATACGGGAGCAGAGGCTACTTACACATGTATCTGCACGTTCTTACGCGTGCAGCGTTTTCAAATTTTTCCTTTGAGTGGGTACCTGAGGCAGTGGGAGATAGAGTGATTTGCCCAAGGTCAGAAGGAGAAGTGGGATTTGAACCCTGGTTTCCTTGGTTCTCAGCATGTACAGAACAGGTGGCATGATGAGCAAACCGAGGAAGGGCTGAATTAGCTTGAACCCTATTTCGCACATCTTTCATAAGCATGCCCTGCCATAGAGAGAATCATTTTTTTTTTACTCCGGGGTGATATGGATGGGTACAATGCCGTTTGGGGACCCGACCGTCCCCATTTGCGTTCTATGTAGCAAACCAATATACTTAAGAACATAAGAAGTTGCCATGCTGGGTCAGACCAAGGGTCCATCAAGCCCAGCATCCTGTTTCCAACAGAGGCCAAACCAGGCCACAAGAACCTGGCAGGTACCCAGGTACTTTGGACCACTATACCAAGTACTGGGATACAGACAAAGGTTAGCATCCCTTCTCTGCGGCAGATTATTGGTATTGCATGGGTCAGCGGTGAGATAAGGTGTTGAGAAGACAGACAAGAGCCTTGGGGAGGAGGAGAGAGCTGGTCCCGGGCTGCGTACGGGATTCTGTTGTGGATATACCTGTATCCCAATAAACCTCTCACACATTTCAACACTCAGGCTGGGGGCAGAGTGACGGGGGTCACCCGACCACTTTAAAAAAAAGACAGCGGCCCATCCAGTCTGCTGGGCAGACTGGATGGGCCGTTTGGTCTTTTTCTGCTGTCATTTCTATGTTTCTATGTTTCTATGTCCCTCAGTGCTCCTTTGCTTGGAGTAAATAGTACCGCTTAGTAAATAGACCCACTAAGTTTGTATCCAAGGCAAAGGAAGGTGGAAGTGATTTGCCCACTGTCACAAGAAGCATCAGTGGGAGAAATGGGATTTGAATCCGGGCTTCCTGGGCAATATTTCTTTATTGGCTTACTGTATCTTACGGAGACATACAAAGCTGAAACTTCACCTCCTTCACCAACTGCACCTCGGCAAAAGCTGCCCAACATCTTTCTAGGGACAAGAATCCTGCTGCCTCTCTGATCCTGAAATGCTGAGCAGGTGGAGCTGACTCTGTCTCCTTTGATGCAGGATACTTAGGGAGGGATACAATATCAGGATTAAAAAAAAACAAAAACCTGACAACACAGATGGCCCTGTTTAAAAACTCGCGTGCGGCTCTGCTCCCTGTAGCAACTGCTTTACTTCCGTGTCCATCTTTCCATTTCCGCTCACTGCATTGTGATAGCGTTTAACAACAGCTTTAATTTAAAAAAAAAAAAACCAACAACAACGCAGATTTATTTTTCATGTAAGCAGTATGTGGGCAATCAGTCATTATTTCACGCTGCTCAGGAGATACCAATGAGAGGCAGGGGAGGTGCTGAGAGGAGCTCCTGCTCACTCTTCCGGCCTCTGGGGCAGAGGTCAGAGCTCCTGCTGCTGTGCCGTGCCCTGGGGGGAGGGGCACTGTTCCCACCCTTCCTGGCCCTCCCCTTTAGGATGCCCACTGGTGGGAAGCTAGCATAAAATGCATAAGGTAACACTGAAATGGTTAAAATGGAAACTGCCGGGATGCCTCTGCTTCTTTTGGTCACCCAGTGACCGCGGCTTAGTCGCAGATGAGGTGCAGGCAGGAGGAGTGGAGTGTGGCAAGGCCTCGTTGGGTTTCAGGTGGAAGAAATCTGCCCCTCCTCCACAGGGGATTGCGGCTAGCAACGATTCCCCTGGAGCCACCGGCATGGGCTGTTGATGTGGCCGCGACGTCGGTGCTACCGGAGGCCCTGGTAGGCCCGTGGAGTGAACGCCATGGTGGATCTTTGGAGCCAGTCCAAGGGCATCTCTGGAGAAAGCGTGAGCCTCTTAGGAGGCAGGGAGGTGAGAAAGAGCCTTTAATGGAGGGGGAAAGAGATTTCCTCCATTGCAGCTCTTTTCCACCCTCCCGGTTCCTGCCCTGATCATGTTCATGATTTCACCCTTGCTCAAGGCCTCCCCCCGTGATGTTTCCTTGGGAGACGTCTGGGCCTTGGTATCTGGGATGGGGGGGGACGGGACCTCCTTTATGGACTGTGTTTCACAACTATGTCAGTTTACTAAAGAAACCTCTGCTTAAGCATGGTGAGAAGAACATCTCCACTCTCCAGGCCACAAATTTCGCGCTCATCCAGGACAATTCACGTTTTGCATACCAAAGCTGAGCTGTTGCAGAACAACATGGGGGGAAAAAAGGGAATTTGTGGTAAATTAATTTTCCAAAATCTGCTAGAATGTCACCATTTGAAATATTGAAAAAGTTGTTTTTGGTTTTTTTTTTTTAAATCTTGAAGTATCTTGTGAAGGCCTTTCCACCTTTGTCCCAGGTCTACTATCTTGCTTGGGACAAGAGGAGGGCAGAAGATAGAGGCGCTTTGGACAGTAATATGTCGATGGACAAGTTAGAGTTATCTGCAATGTTAGAATCCTCACAGGAAGCCCCAAATTACAAGGGCGACCCTTCTATTGACATTTACCTTGGATCCAGACAGGGACCAGGCCCTTAAGCCTCTTTTCCGTAATATAAGTGTAATGCTTTATATGTAACTCCCTGTACACCTGGGGTCACCTTCCCGGCCTCCGGGAGCATTGGGGTTACTGTCCCGAGGTGCAGAATTAAATCTCCAGGGCCATGAGCAGGGGCCAGGATAACCTGCAGGGCCAGTACCAGGCTGAGAAAGTGCCACACAAACAAAGTACTTTCCTGGCTCAAGCTGTGCTCCAAAAACTAAATAGTTTATTGAAGAACCTTCCAAATCAAACATAATGACAGTTCAGGTAGATGCAGAAATTAAACAGAAAGTCTTTAACTCTTCTGTTTATAGCTCCTCTCCTGAATAACTGTTTCTCTTACAGCAACACAGGGGTTCAGTTTACTTTATTGCTTCTGTATCCTCACTCTTCTGCACAACCTAGCCTGGTCCTCTCTTTAGCAAAATAGTTACTCGCAAGAATGTCCTTCTCAGCTGAAGGTAAAAACCTTCTGGTGCAGCATCGGGATCCTCCGAGCCCCAAAACAAGTTCCCTCTGGCACAGTTTGGCTTCCTGGTCCAGAAAACTTCCTGCTTCAGTTAAGCAAGCACAGGCTTTACCTTTTAATTTCCAACTTCCAGGCTGTATTGCACCATTTACTGCTCCTCTTCTTCCATCCCCCCCAAGCAGAGGAAGCATGGGCTCAAGTGACTCACCTGGACAGCTACCCTACTTCCCTCGTGGATCTGTTCGGAGGGGGGCGGACCATGGGGGTGGGACAGGTCTCTTCTTCACAGTGCCCCGCTGCACTGCTCCTGTTCCGCTCCTCCTCGAGCGCGCACGCAGCAGATAGCACGAGCTTCCCTGCTGCGTCTGCGCCCTCCATCACAGACAACTTTCTGTATGCGGCGGGGGAGGGGCACCGTCTCGCCAACAGAAGTGAAGCAATTGTGGGGGGAGCGACTCGCCGAGAGAAAAGAAGCCTTTGAGCCGGTAGTCGGGTCGGGCGAGGACGGACGGGTCGCTGAAATATCCTGCCAGCTGCCACTGCAGCGGCTATCTCTTCTCGGTATGTCAGTCGCTCCTATTAATTTATTTGCACCGTGACCGTCACGAAGCTGGCTGGTCTTGCTGCAGCGGCTGCTGCACCTGGCGACCTAGGCAGCCGGCTAGTTGGCCTAGTGCATTCACCGGCCCTGCTTGCTGCTCCCGTCTGTAATCCTGGATGAGAACCACAGCTTCAAACCAGTCTCTTTCCCTTGGAATCTGGAGAGTCAGGGGTTTTTATCACTTCTGCTTTCATGGCCAAGCCCCTAAGAGATGCACTGCCTTGTCTGTCAAGGAGGCAGGTAACATCTCCTGACACTTAGAAACATAGAAATGACAGCAGAATAGGACCAAACAGTCCATCCAGTCTGCCCAGCAAGCTTGTGGTAGCATGAAACGTATCGGGCTTATTGGTTAAGGGTAGTAACCGCCACACCAGCAAGTTTGTGTATGTAAGAAACCATGTACACCGCCTAGATGGATAGCTTTCTACCCATTGTGCGGTATATAAAACTTTTAAATAAATAAATAAAAATAAATAAAAAAGTTACCCCCATGTACTCTTTTCTTCATTTCCATTCTTTAGTCTTTAGGGATCCACAGTGTTTATCCCATGGCCCTTTGAAATCTTTCATCGTTTTTGTCTTCACCACCTCCTCTGGAAGGGCATTCCAGGCATTCACCACCCTCTCCGTGAAGAAATACTTCCTGACATTGGTTCTGAGACTTCCTCCCTGGAGTTTCATTTCATGACCCCTGGTTCTACTAATTTCTTTCCAGTGGAGAAGGTTGGTTGATTGTGCATCATTAAAACCTTTCAGGTATGTGAAAGTCGTTTTCCTATCTCCCCTGCACCTCCTCTCCTCCAGGGGATACATATTTAGGTTCTTCAACCTCTCCTCATAAGTCATTTGATGGAGAACCCCCCCACACACACACACACCATCACCATTTTGGTCGCCCTTCTCTGGACCGCCTCTATCCTGTCTCTGTTCCTTTGGAGATACGGTCTCCAGAACTGAACACAATGCTCTAGGTGAGGCCTCACCAAGGATCTGTACAAGGGGATTTTCACCTCCTTTTTCTTGCTAGTTATTTCTCTCTCTATGCAGCCCAGCAGTCTTCTGGCTTAAGCTATCGCCTTGTCACATTGCTTCACCATCTTCAGATTACTAGACACTATCACCCCAAGATCCATCTCTTGGTCTGTGCACAACAGCCTTTCACCCCCCATCACATAAAGCTCTTTTGGATTACAGCTCCCCAGATTTATTATTTATTTATTTTTAATTTTTATATACCGGAATTCCTGTATACAATACAAATCAATCGGGTTTACAATAAACAATAAGTTACCCTGGTGGGGGCGGTCCGACCTGGGCTTATTACAAGGAACATTGAAAAGGAACAATAACATTTAACATTTGACATTATTCTTGTTTTGAACAGTACGAGTGTTCAACTTATTACAAGGAACTTTAGTGGCAATAACCGAGCCACCATACAGTATACGGGTATACAATTATATAGTATATAATTAATGACTGTTGAATATAAACTGTGAAAAATAAAGTATGTAAATTAAGTGTCTATGGTGTTAGTAACACACTGCAATGAATGGGTCTGAAAGACAGGAGGAGACGAAGATGCAGGACTCTGCACTTCGACCACTGTTCAAGCTTCCTTAAATCCCGTCTCATTCTCTCTACTCCTTCTGGCGTGTCCACTCTGTTGCAGATATTAGTATCATCCGCAAATAGACAAACTTTACCTTCTATCCTTTCCGTAATGTCGCTCACAAAGATATTGAACAGAACCTGTCACTTAATACCATTCTCTCTTCAGAGTAGGTTCCATTTACCCTCAACACTGCCTTGTATCCATCACCCAGTTTGAAATCCACTCCAACACCTTTGCGCTCACTCCCAAGTTTCTCCTATGCGGGACCTCATCAAAAGCTTCGCTGAAATCCAAGTAGATCACATCGAGCGCTCTTCCTTGATCCAATTCCTTAGTCACCCAATCAAAAAAATCAATCAGATTTGTCTGACAGGACCTTCCCTTGGTGAATCCATGCTGCCTGGGGTCGAGCAACCCATTGGATTGTAGATAATTCACTACCCTTTCCTTCAGTAGCATCTCCATTAATTTTCCCACCACTCTGGGTCAGCTAAGCCTCACCTGAGTGCTGGAATATTTCTGCATTGGCTCCAGCTTAACCTCTTGCCCCATGCACATCTTGTGCATTTGCAGCAGATATTTACACACTGCTTAAATCATTCAAGGCTCCCATTAGAGAGGATACGTGCACTTTACCATTAACCTTTTAACACTGTTAACCTCTATGCACTTTCTGTGGCGTAACAAACTCAAAAGATATGTAAAACCTCTCTTGTTATTAGACAATGCCTAATTGAGATGGAAGCAGACTTGTTCTTAAAGTTTCCTACTAAATAAGGGGATTTCTTATATTTTATGCAACTCCAGAGATTTATAGAAAATCAGATAGCAGGGCTTTGTATTGTCATCGCTGGTGGAGGGTTGAAGTATATTGATAATTGTTCATGCCAGCCTGAATAGATTTCTTTTCTTGTGTTTTATTTCCCGTGATCCCTCCCCTCTGGTATTGTGGACGTCAATTTCTGAATGGGTAACTCTTTTTCTTCCTATGATCTCTATTTTGATTAATTTCCTGTTCAGATATGAAATGATTCCTGTTCAAACTGTTTAAAACTTTATAAATAAAGAAAAGCCGTACCAAGCATTACACCATGGTTAGAAGGCTAGCCCGCCTTCCCCAGTCTCAGATCAGCGGCTTTGATGGCAGGCCGACAGCATGGGGACACACAGTAAGCACCCACTTCCACTCTTCTGTGGCTGCTCGTGGTCCTTTCCTGTCCTATGTTTCCTGATTGCATAGGAAGTGCTCACCATGGATGGGGAAGGAAGGGAGCCGAGGGGACGGAAGCATATGCTCAGTTCGTCCCCAACCTGCAGGCTTGCAATCTGCTCTCATGGTATTCTTTCTTAAGAAACTAAGAGGAATCCGAAGGAGAGGAGGGGGGAGAGAGGAACCTGGGCAGATGGTGAAGAGGGGGAGGACTTAAGAGAAAGGCGCGGGAGAAATAGAGAGGACTCAGAGGGTAGGGAGTGATGAAAATGATGCTGAAAGAAAGAGGATGAATTGTGGGAATGCGATCAGGAGGAGATGGGAAGGAACTTAAAAGGAACAGATGAAAAATTTAAGGGGGATGGGAGATGGAGAGGCACCTGAGCTGCTGGAAGAAGAGATGGAGAAAAAATGTGAGGAAGTGGGTGGAGAGGAACCTAGGTGTGGTAGGGGAAGGGAGATTGAAAGGAGCAATAAGGAGGGGGAGAACAGAAGGGAAAATGAGGGGGAGGAGTTACGGAGATGCTGTCTCCACACATCAAAGATCTGGCCATGTGCGTCCTATAAAATTCAGTCAAATTTCTTTTTCCACTATGTCCAGATTTAAAAAAAAAACAAAACAAAACAGGACAACCGGATGTCCAGTTCTTGCTTAAGCAGGATATAGGATAATATCTTGCAAACAGGACTGTCCTGTTTAAAGCAACTACTGGCCAAATAAGAGAAGGAAACAGAGTATTAAGATCATTAATTATAACATATTCTAGGAAATAATTTTTCACAGCACAGTAAGCAATTTATCCTGAGTAGATGGCCATAAAACCTTTTACAAGAATGGATTCTCAGAAAAAAATATTTCCTTCTAGCATTTTTTCAAAATTCCAATAAAGGTTATCATACATTTCCCTGCTACACAGCAAAATTCATGCTGAGCTATCTAATATCTGTAATTATTTATCCCTTGCAAATCCTAAAAAAAAAGAAAAGCCTTTACAAAAATTTTGATTTCACAATACTGTGCAATTATTTTATTTGTGTATAAACCTTTGATATTCTGGCTGTACCAAACTGGTCTCAAGGCAGATTACAATCACATTTATAGTCAGATTCCTGTTACGTTTGCTTCTCAGTTTACAATAAGCATAGGGATACCCGAAAGGGGGGGGCACACTTTGGGGTAATGACTGCCCAGCTTAGGTGACTGAGGTGAAACTCGCACTTAGTGGGGTTTTGGGCTGTCAATAAGGGAGCCACTATCAGATGAGAGAGGAAAAATTAATACTGCGCGTCTTCTGGCCGGGTCTTCTCAAAACAAAACAAAGGACAGAACCCGGCCAGAGAGTCTCCCCGGGGTAGAGGGGGGAGACAGAGTCCTGACAGCAGTAAATCTGCTGGAATGTAGTTCTACGTAAACAAACTTTTAAGCGTTAAATTTTATTACACTCCAAATATTTTTTTGCAAGAATAAACATGCAATAGCATCAACACTGTCAATATCAGTGCTTAACACTTTTTTCTCCTATCCTTGTAGATATCTAGAACTTGAACTAGGAAAAGTACCAGTTCTTTAACCTAAAAGAGTTCTCATCAGAGAAATGGATTTAGTTCAAAATTGCTTTACTCTTTGTAAACTGTAATGGCTCAACTATTATTTCTTGAAAAGAAATGAGTCTATGAGATAACTTCTCCTGGATGTGGTAAACATTAAACTGTTAATCTCCCTTTTTCTTTGGTTTTGGGGTCTCTCTCTTGGGGCTGATGCAATAATTATGCACAGTCAGCGCCTGCTTTCTTAATGCGCCCCCCAGGCATTTCCCCCCCCCCCCGGGGGGCACCATGCAATATTTAAATTAGGGGGTCACATTAGCAAGGAGGCGCTAGGGTTGCTAACGAGAGCCTGAGTGCGTCGGCCCTCTGCCGGTTAGGTAAACCGATGCCAAGTTTATCGGCGGCGGTTTTCCTAAATGCCACACAGCCAGGGGTTCAGGAAATGGACGCTTGTCAATTGAGCTTCTGTTTCCTGCACCCGACTGCCGGTGCTCTTTTTTATTTTTTTTATTTTTTACCTTGTTTCGTTTAGTTTTTCCTCCTCCTTAATATCGCCGGCAGTCGGGTGCAGGAAACAGACACTCAATTGACAAGCGATAAACTTGGCATCGGTTTTCCTAACTGGTGGACGGCCGACGCACTCAGGCTCTCGTTAGCAACCCTAGCACCTCCTTGCTAATGTGACCCCCTAATTTAAATCAAAATGATATTAAGTCAGAGACAGTAGAGAAAAGCATTTTTTTTCTGCTTTTCTGTACTAGTTTTAGCAGCGCTCAGCTATTAATGCCTGCTCCGGGCAGGTGTTAATTTCTAGAGATGTGATTCGGCCGAACCTTTTGGTTCGGCCTTTGTTATTGGCCCACCGCGGGAAATTTAATTTTCCCGCAGTTCGGGACAATTTTTTTCGTCTGCCCCAAAATGAACCCCCCCAAACCCTTCAAATTTAATTAGTTACAACCCCCCACCCTCCCGACCCCCTCAAAACTTGCCGAAAGTCCCTGGTAGTCCAGCGGGGTCCTGGGAACAATCTCCTGCTCTCGGGCCGTTATCTGCCACTAATCAAAATGGTGCCAGTGGCCCTTTGCCCTTACCATGTGACAGGGGCTATCGGTGCCATTGGCCGGCCTGTCACATGGTAGGAGCAATGGACAGCTGGCACCATCTTAAAAAAATTGTTTCGTCAGCCCGCCAAATTGCAACAAAATAGGAAATATCTTTATTTCCTATTTTGTTGCAAACGAATGCACATCCCTATTAATTTCTGATCGCTAAAATGTGCTTCCTAGACGCACTTTTTTTTTTGCATTGGGAGTGAATAGCTAATAGTCTCATTCACATGCATTTGCATCTAAAGTATAGAAACAGCTAATATTGCCTCAGATGTTCCGAAGGTCTGTAGTGAGGAGCTTGCATGATGATACAGAACACGAGGATAGATTGTACTATTGAGTTAGTAAGGGCCAGATTCTATTGGCCTTGGCAGATGTGGAAGCATATTTAAAGATCTGTGGGAAGCACATTATTCAGAAGACCTGCCTCCTTGACGAACATCACCAGCAAGGGCCCCCTTGATCTGGTTTACATCGATCTTTTGTGCTTAGAAAAAGACAGCCGCAATATCGGTAACATCCTAGTAGTTATTGATCACTTCACTAGGTTCGCCCAGGCATTCACCACCAAAGATCAGCATGCAACTACTGTGGTCAGGGTACTATGGGAGAAATATTTCATTCATTATGGATTTCCTAATCGTATCCACTCAGATCAAGGTCAAAACTTTGAGAGCCACCTGATTAAAGAAAGGCGTCAGATTTGTGATATCAAGAAATCACATACCACCCCTTATTACCCTAAAGGAGATCCCCAGCCTGAGCAATTCAAGCAAACCCTGTTGAACATGTTGGGAACTCTAGATCCCTGGCAGAAACGTCAATGAAGTCAGCATGTAAGCAGGTTGGTTCACACCTATAATTCTACAAAGAATGATGCTACTGGAAATTCTCCCTACTACTTCATGTTTGGTAGAGAGGACCGGTTGCTGGTGGATGTATGCTTTGGATTGTCCCCCAATGGCAATTCCACATGCAAGAAGCCAACTCAAGTATGCTGAGGACTCGAAGGAGCAATTGAACCTAGCTTACCATGCAGCTTTTGAAGCAGCAGGAAGCCAAAATGCCAATAACAAAGTCTGATACGATGCCAGTGTTAAGAACCATGAACTGAGAGATGGGGATCAGGTACTGGTGAAACCATTAGGAATCCCAGGAATGCATAAGTTGAGCAGTTGGTGGCACAAAGAACCATCTCTAATTTTTCTCCAAGTTACCAAACCTACCTGTCTACTGAGTATGGCCAGAAAGCGGTCAAGCCCTGAAAAAACACCTCACCTGAATCACCTGCTTCCCCTAGAGCAGATGGTGCAATTGCCCTCCCTTGACATTGCTTCTTTATCTACGCCCCAAGCAAAGAGACTCCGGTGACTTGAGGGGCTGACAGTGAGGACTCTCAGTCAGGGATGGGATATTCTGCTGCTGCATTCTTACATAGGAAGAGCTCTGATCCCATTGAGATGACGAGGCTTTTTCACCCAAATACCATCAGTTAAACTGCTGGGGGCACCGTGCCTTCAGATATGTGAGGGTCCCACTAACCCCCCTCTTTCACCAGTTCAAGCACCTCCTTCTGTAACCTCATTGCTGCCTATGCCTGAATTTCCTAGGGCCACCTTGATGAGCCGGGTGAAGCTCCAGCATTAAGGATTCCCAAACCCCTGTCTGAGCTAATGAGTGGGGAGGGTGGGATTTCGGGCAGTGCAAAAACACATGGACATGCAGAACCCAGTGGTGCAACCCAGATAGCACTTGGCTCCCCTTGCTATAGCAATAGTACAGAGGAAGATCCCCAGTTGGAAAATGGAGGGGGAAGGGAATAACCATTAGGGTGATTAAGCTGGTACAGAAGCCTGCTTACGATGTGTTGGGGGTACCCTCAGTAATTCCTCAGCCAACAGCCTCCTAGGGGTAGTTGCTAATATAAAATGAACCCTAAGTTTAAATTGATTTGATAAAGTGAAAGTTGTTAATGTTGCTGTTTCCTTAGTTAGTGATTGAATTGTATTAGACAGAGGTTGTTTTAACCAATTTCCTTTTCAGAGACATGAGGATATGCTCCTCAATGAAGTGGGGGGGGGGGGGGGGGGGGGGGGGGGGGAGTGTAGCAAGCTACTATAAACCAAGTTCCTGCCCCCATGAGCTTATCATGTGTTGGAGTGTTAGAATGTGGACTGGATCTGAGTGATGTGCTTTGGACCAGTCAAAAAAAAGGTTTCAACCCTGCAGAGACCGCAAGCCACCACAGCCAAGGTGAAAGAATATAAAAATACATTAAAAACCCATGTACCCTCCTGTGAATGATAAATGTTCTACAGGAACCAGCAGCCAGCACTCACAGTGTTAACAAGTTGTGAAAAGGGTTGTACTGTTTAGCCTCTCCAGAGATAAGAACATAAGAAAATGCCATACTGGGTCAGACCAAGGGACATCAAGCCCAGCATCCTGTTTCCAACAGTGGCCAATCCAGGCCATAAGAACCTGGCAAGTACCCAAAAACTAAGGGCCGGATTTTAAATGCCCTGCGCGCGAAAATCCGGCCAGATTTACGCGCGCAAGGCCCTCGCGCGCCTATTTTGCTTAGGCCGCCGGCGCGCGCACAGCCCCAGGACGCGCGTAAGTCACAGGGCTTCGTAAAAGGGGCGGGGAGGGGGCGTGTTCGGGGCGGGACCGGGGGTGTGGTGCCGGCCTGGGGACATGGTCGAGGCCGATTTCGGAGTGGCCTCGGAGGGAACAGGCAGCGCGCGCCGACCCTGGATTTTATAAGATACGCGCGGCTACGCGCGTATCTTATAAAATCCACCGTACTTTTGTTCGCGCCTGGTGCGCGAACAAAAGTACGCGGATGCACAAATTGATAAAATCTGCCTCTAAGTCTATTCCATGTAACCATTGTTAATGGCAGTGGCTATTCTCTAAGTGAACTTAATAGCAGGTAATGGACTTCTCCTCCAAGAACTTATCCAATCCTTTTTTAAACACAGCTATACTAACTGCACTAACCACATCCTCTGGCAACAAATTCCAGAGTTTAATTGTGCGTTGAGTAAAAAAGAACTTTCTCCGATTAGTTTTAAATGTGCCACATGCTAACTTCATGGAGTGCCCCCTAGTCTTTCTACTATCCGAAAGAGTAAATAACCGATTCACATCTACCCGTTTTAGACCTCTCATGATTTTAAACATCTCTATCATATCCCCCCTCAGCTGTCTCTTCTCCAAGCTGAAAAGTCCTAACCTCTTTAGTCTTTCCTCATAGGGTAGCTGCCGCAGCACACTTAACCGATGATTTCAATGTGTTATCCACTATGACGCCTAGATCTCTTCCTTGGGTTGTAGCACCTAATATGGAACCCAACATTGTGAAATTATAGCATGGGTTATTTTTCCCTATATGCATCACCTTGCACTTATCCACATTAAATTTCATCTGCAATTTGGATGCCCAATTTTCCAGTCTCAGAAGGTCTTCCTGCAATTTATCACAATCTGCTTGTGATTTAACTACTCTAAACAATTTTGTGTCATCTGCAAATCTGATTATCTCACTCGTCGTATTTCTTTCCAGATCATTTATAAATATATTGAAAAGTAAGGGTCACAATACAGATCCCTGAGGCACTCCACTGTCCACTCCCTTACACTGAGAAAATTGTCCATTTAATCCTACTCTCTGTTTCCTATCTTTTAGCCAGTTTGCAATCCATGAAAGGACATCACCACCTATCCCATGACTTTTTACTTATCCTAGAAGCCTCTCATGAGGAACTTTGTCAAACGCCTTCTGAAAATCCAAGTATACTACATCTACCGGTTCACCTTTATCCACATGTTTATTAACTCCTTCAAAAAAGTGAAGCAGATTTGTGAGGCAAGACTTGCCTTGAGTAAAGCCATGCTGACTTTGTTCCATTAAACCATGTCTTTCTATATGTTCTGTGATTTTGATGTTTAGAACACTTTCCACTATTTTTCCTGGCACTGAAGTCAGGCTAACCGGTCTGTAGTTTCCCGGATCGCCCCTGGAGCCCTTTTTAAATATTGGGGTTACATTTGCTATCCTCCAGTCTTCAGGTACAATGGATGATTTTAATTATAGGTTACAAATTTTTACTAATAGGTCTGAAATTTCATTTTTTAATTCCTTCAGAACTCTGGGGTGTATACCATCCGGTCCAGGTGATTTACTACTCTTCAGTTTGTCAATCAGATCTACCACATCTTCTAGGTTCACCGTGATTTGATTCAGTCCATCTGAATCATTACCCATGAAAACCTTCTCCATTACGGGTACCTCCCCAATATCCTCTTCAGTAAACACCGAAGCAAAGAAATCATTTATCACACACCAAACCACTGCAAATGGTCCAAAATGCCTCCGCCCGTATACTCACTAACACCAGAAGAAGAGAACACATAACCCCTATCCTGATGCACCTCCACTGGCTGCCCATTCACTTCAGAATAATCTACAAGGCCATTCTCACCATTTTTAAAAACATCCATCAATTAGCCCCAATTGATCTCCATATCCCCCTCCAATTACACAACTCTACAAGACCGACAAGAGATGCTTACAAAGGATCACTGCAAGTACCTCCAGCCAAAACAACCAGACACATTACACTTAGAGATCGGGCCTTCTCCACAGCTGGTCCAAATTTATGGAACACCATTCCCCCGGATCTTAGAATGGAACCAAGCATCTCAACATTCAAGAAAAGACTTAAGACGTGGCTGTTCACGCAGGCCTTTCCTAACTCTAACAGTATTTAACTCCCATCAATCAACACACTTCGCTAGTAATAGCATTAATAGCCACCTCTTACAATGTTATTATATATATATAATTATCTGATCTTCATTTTCCTTCTTTCTCCAAGTTATTTATTTCCTTGTTACATGTAACTGCTTTTCTGCACGATTGTTCAAATTGTAAAGTTTATTGTAATTGCACCCCTGTTTCTTGTGAACCAGCATGATGGGACTTCCGTCTTGAATGTTGGTATATAAAAAACGTAAATAAATAATAAATAAATAAATTTAATCTTTCTGCGATGGCCTTATCTTCTCTAAGTCAGCACTACATAGCCAGCAGAGGAAAAAACCAAAGGAATGCTGGGAGACCATTTAAGGTAGAAAAAGCACAATTTGGCTGGCTCTGTCTGTGTGTGTGGGGTGGGGATGCCCCGGAGTTGGAGCCAGGAGCCAAGAAGAGAGGAGTGCATCTGGCAGCTCTGCAATCAGTTCTTCTCCTGAAGAGCTAATTATCAAGAGGAAGAGAAAGAAGTCCGCACTCTGAGGAAATAGAGAAACCGACAGCTGTTCTTGCTTCATAGCCAAGCTACATGTAAAATCCCAACAAGGAACAGAGGAGCCTGACAGGACTTCCTTTCCAGCGATATCCAGGTCAAGAAGCATATGGCTGGATCACCCTCCTAAGAGACTGAGGTAAGTAATCTAAACTTTGCATAGAGAGTATTTTAGCAGAGGAGGGAGAAGGTTTATTTCCTTGCCTTTTGTCACAAATTAAGTATCTCTTCTTAACTGCTTTAGCCTTCAGCCAAAGTCAAGCATAAACTCTTGCTGACACACAAGATAGGGCTGGAACAGAGAAGCTGATGGACCGTGAGCTTTCTGTAAGAGACTGAAACCAGGCCAGTTTTCTGTTTAGTACTAAGTAATCCATTTGGGGAAGCTCCCTAGGAGAGAGAGAGACTTTTCACGCACTGCAGTGCTCATCTCTTTGGTTTGTCATCTTGCTAGCTCCACCATCAAGAGAGACTTCTTCATTTTTTTTTATTGTTTTTTTTCCACACAATTGTGTGTTTTGGGTCAGGTGGCTCCCTTTACAAACTGGTGACATTGAGGCAAATCTGTTCCTCCTCCTTTTCGAGTACTCAGGGATAAAGACAATCTTTGAAAGCTGTGCACTTCAATGCTTTTCCTCCAACCTTTCTCTATTAGTGTTCCTTATTATTTTTTTTTTTTCACTATCCATACGAGTATGTTGGTTGCCCTCGCTAACAGGCCATACCCAGTGTTATTTCTGATTGCTCGATTTAAAATAAGAGAACTGCACGTTTATATTATACTTCACTACTGTACTCTTCCCATTTAATGTTCTGGTTGGATTTACTGCCTCCTTACACACTAGTAAAAGGGATAATTACTGTTTTATTCTGGTGTGGTGATTTTATCTGGTGAGAGATTGTTTGGGAAGGGCACAGAATTGTGCCCTTCCCAAACCCTGTTTCATCCCAAGCCCTGTTTCATCCCCCACTCAGGCTCCAAAACCCAAAGATAAATCATATTAGTGAATATAATTTCTCATGTGGTACTCCTCACCCTAAGCATAGGGGTAATTTATAGTCCAGACTAGGGGGGCGGGGGTAGGACAGGTCGATAGCACATTATTGGCCAGGTATTGCTATCTCTGGGAGTAACAGGAATTAGATCAACTTTAAGGGATCTGCCAGGTACTTGCAACCAGGTGTGGCCACTGTCAGAGACAGGATACTGGGTTCGATGGACCTTAGTCTGACCAAGAATGGCAATTCTTATGTTCTTATGGTTCACAAATCTGAGGAAGCAGGGCATAATGGGGGAGGGGGGAGTAAGATCCTGATGTGCACTAATCAGGAAAGAGTCCTCAGGATGATTGTATCTGATGATCTCAAGGTAACAAAAGAGTGCAATAAGATGGCAGCCAGAGGGTTGCTAGGATGCATAGGGAGAGAAAAAAAAGAGATCATGCCTCTGTGCAGGGTGTTGGTGAGATCTCTCCTTTAATATTGTGTCCAGGTCTGGAGGTCGTATCACGGAAAGGATACAGACATGGACAACTTGGAGGCATTCCAGAGAGAGACGCTTCCAAAATGGAGCAAAATCTATTCCAAAAGCCATATGAGATGAGACTTAATGACCTAAATGTGCAAACACTATAGGCAAAGCAAGAGAGGCACGATAAAGATATTCAAATACCTCAAAAGAATATACAAGAAGCAAACCAATTCAGTAAAGCAAGAAAAATAAAAAGTTGTTGGACTAACTTAATTGACCAGCTTTCAAGTCAAGAAATGTATAGTTAATCCCATAAATAGGTATCACCTTTATATATATATATAAATTGTTTTGTTCTTATTTGTTAGTCTTTTATTTCTATGCATTCAAGTGGTCTAACATGGCAGCCAAACCACTTCATGCTAAAGCCTGAGGTAATGAGGCTGCAAAAAGATAGACTCAGGAGAAACATCAGAAAATATTTGTCCGTGGAAAGGGTGATGGATGCATAGAAGGATCTCCCAGGGGAGGTGCTGGAGACAAAAACGGGAAGAGAATTCAAGGGATAAGCAAAGAAGGACCCCTGGGTTGTACAGATGTGAGAGAAAACACCAGGCTGTGAACCAAGAGGGAAAGGGAGCAGAACCTTATGCTCCTTATCTGCGGTCTTAGCCTATGGTTCCGGGTGAATTCATTTTCAGTGCCTTGCTGCTACTTTTCGGATAGTTATCATTATCCAGATGTGAAACACAAAGAGCATGGGGAAAATAGTGCCAGAACCAGCGAAGCTGCTGGAAATCGGAGACTTTGGCTGGTCTCTTAGGAAGGGCTGCATGCTAGGATGGGCTCTAACAGCCAAGCCTGCAGCAGACAGTGCCAGAGATGTAGAGAGCAGCTGCCTGGGAGAAAAAGCTCTCATCATGCCAGGGGAAGAAGGGGGGGGGGCTTGGCTTGAGACGGCGCATTTGGGGGTTAAAGAGAGCAAGCTGTTGCCTTCAACTATCCGTATGGTGCTTGGGAATATAAGAAGCAGCGGGGTTTTAAAAGAACGGCTTCACTGCAATACCAAATATCCGTCTCGCCCCCTCCTTTGCTGCTCGCAAATTAGAGACACTTTTCCAAGCGCTGGCTTTAACCTTCCAGCGCACAAAGGCTCCCTGTAGGGGCTCTGCCGAACAAGGCGCCCTCACTCCAGCAACTTCGTCCCCCTTTTCCTCCCTTCACATAAATTGTGTCGTTTTTGTTCAGCTGCAGCTGGAAAGAATTAAAATGTCAGCCTGGGACAATCGGCTGCATTGAGTTCAAAAGCTGCTGCAAGAAGCAAGGCTTAGGCCGCCGAGCTTGGAAAAGCCTGGTGCTCTTTAGCGGGTACATAATTAGCCACAGCGTCAGCGGGGGCGCGAGAAAGGTTGTCACGCACTTCCGCTCACGCGCAAGATGCAGGCGGCGCACGCGGGCCCTTCGATGGGCACAAAAAGCGCTCTGGGTTTCAGGATAACCCACACGGATAATATTAGCTGAGGATGGATGAGAAACAATTCGGCGGGCCACGGCCCTGCAAGCGGATTTTTAAAGGAGAAACTCCCTTTTGAGAATGCACTGGCAGGCCCCTGCCGCCGGAAGTATTTGAGCCGCGGACGTGGAAGGGGCGAGGTGTGCGAGTAAAAGAAGGCCGGCGCGAGGATCTGAAAATGAAACCCCCTGTACTTGGATTTTTCCATGGCCACCCAGATCCCGCCCCTCCCCCCCACCCAGCACGTCCTGTTTTCCATAGCAAGGAGCCGGGGCGATTTTTAAAGGGCATCCCCTCCTCCTTCCCCCACAGGTATCCACTCATTTATCCGTGGAACTCCCTTTTCAAAACTGCCCCCTCAAGGTATCGAGCTGAGGTTAATCTTGGGATGATTCAGTGATTTTCAGTCTTTAAACTGTCACCTATAAGAATGAATGCAAAATGGTGCTCATGAACAGATACAAATGTAGTGAAAATTTTCACACACACACACAAAAGTGACAGCTCATTAGCAGGACAGTCAGATATTGGGGAAACAGAGAACTGGCTTAAATTTTTTGCAAAAAATAGAGCAAAGTAGGGCAGATTGTGGCCTGATCAGTGATGTTATGAGAAGCTTCTGTGAGTAACCCCCACCCCTTTATCGGGTGGGATGGTTCACTTTTGGCAGGTGCAGGGGTGGAAAAAGTCCTTTCTGCAGCCCCCTGGAACTAGGATACTGCAGTGACCCTGGCTGCTAGGCAGGGCCCCGACCAACAGGGGTCCTCAGGGAGTCACAGGCACTCTAGCTGCCCTATGAGAACCTCCCTCACAGTTCGCTTGGGGCCTCTTCATGGAGTCCCCTTGGCTCCTTGCTTTGGCCAGCCTTGCACTTATTCTTGCTCCAGTATGGCCTTCTTGCCTTATTCCCTTGTGGCTTTCTTGGCCTTGCCTTGTCGAGTTCCCTTTTGGCCTTGTGCTCTTCTTGCCTTCTTCCAACGTTCTTGTATAGTCCTTTCTTGTCCCTGTATGGTTGTTGCCCTTGCCCCTTTGTTCTTGGACCCTTGCCTTGTTCCTGCATCGTGCCTTGCTCTGAGTATTACTCCTGTCCTGTTTGGATTTCTTGCCTGCCTGATCTCTGGTCTGTGTTCCTTATCTTGTTTGGGCTGTTCCCGTCTGTTGGTATTCTGTATCTTGTCCTGTCCAGTCCAGGCCCTCCAGTTGCCTCCCTTGTCTGTGTGCTCCCTTGCTGTACTCCTGTCCTGTTTCCTCTGGGCCTTCGTAGTAGCCCTCCTGTTCCCCAGTGACCTTCTGTTTCCTGTGAGTCTGCTCGTACCCTTGCCCTGTATCTTGACCAGGCTTCCCGGTGGCCTAACTCTCCTAGGTATTCCTTGCTCTGCACCCTATTACGGTCTTGCCCCGTCCTGTGTCTACTCATCTCCCTGTCCTGACAGTGCACTCCCTGTTCCAAGAAGCACCCTGTTCCTTACTCAGTGCACTGCCACCAGAGGTCCTGCTGGCCACCTGAACCCACGGGCTCAACCCAAGGGGGAGGTGGCTGGTCATGTGAAGACCACTGCTTGTCTGACTACATCCTACCATGTTTTATTCTGGGAAAGACCTGCCAGGCTCTGGAACCTGCGGGCCCGGCACAGAGAGGAAGTGGCTGGACAGGCGGAAGCCCCTGCCCTGCAGTACTCCTGTAGGGGGAATGCCCGTATCCAGCTGCCCTGACCCTGACAGATATAGTCCAATAGGGAACAGCAAAGCTGTGAGGCCCAAAGGGAGACTTGAACTCAACCTGGAAAAAAAACCCAAAACAGTCTGCACAAAAATGTTGTTCCTAAAGCAAGGCAGAATTTATTAAGCAGTCCTAAAACCAAAGTCCAGTTAGAGCAGAATAAAAGATGGAGAAGCTTCAGCAGGCATCAGCCTAGAATTCAATTTCAATCCCTCTCCTCCCCAACACACACAGCATCTCACGTCTCATCACAAGAACGTTTACAAATGCATTCACGGTGCCTTGGCTTCAAAGTTACCACATTTCAGGGGGGGGGGGGGGGTGCTTTTCAAGTTCATCCCCATCCAAGGCCCCTTACAGGACTGGAAACTCCTCTTCTCCTGCAAAAATCTCCGTGCCAGGCTGGGAGCTTTCCAAGGCAGATAACAAAAATACCCCAGATGACTGGGGGGGGAGCCTCTACCTTCTTGGAAACCTTTCTTGGCTTCTTCAACAAATCCCAGCTCAGATCTTCTCAGCCCCGAACCAGTCGAGGCCCTACCGACCCTGCAAGCCTCAGCCCACGTGCCTTTCACTGCTCCATCTCCTTACCTCTTCCCTAGCGCGCGTGGAAGCCCCTTAAAATCCTTTCTCCCAAACCCCATCCCCTTTGTGGGGGAAAGAACTGCCGTTCACTCAAACCCTAGGCCCCCACACCGGAACTTCCCATTAACTGGAACGATCTCGGCGTTGAACACGGCTCACAGTCCAACCATTTTTATTAAGGCCCAAGCTGCCCTACATCTGATTTTTGGCAAGGCGGAAACAGGAATGGCGCTTTTTAAAGCGTAATCTCTGTATTTCTGGTAGAAGCTTCACAGCGTGAGGCTTTTTCTTTTACTGTGGCTGTAAGGGACTGCAGCCATGCTCAAAGTATGCAAAAGCTCGCCTGGTCTGATGGAGAAATATCTGACTCCCACAGCGAGTACAGTTGGCCGAGGCTGCAAAGTAGCTCCGGAGAAGGCGCCTATGAAATCTTTGGCTCTACTTAAGAAAATGGCTTTGCTTGACCAGGATGGCCTGATGGGCCGAAGCCACTGACTGAGGAGCGCGGCACACAGCTGCAGCGGAGCTGTTTGGCTCTCACGAAGCCGCCAGCTTCATAACACTGAAGTTTACCGGACATCGGCAGTCTGGGTCGAGCGCTGCAAAAAGCTGGAATCCGTAATGTGCGTGGTGCACAAAGCATCCGAACACAGTCAGGGGCTTGGGAAGATGGTCGAGGAGGAAGCGCGCAGAACCCACTTCGTTTCCGATTCCCGAGCTTTGCTTAATGACAACCGCCTACAGGACCGGCCTAAGGGAGCACATGTGCCGGGCTCCGGAGGATGCCATAGCCCGTCGCCCCCGAGATGGAGGATTGGTGCTGTGATGATTCCCCCTTGGGCTAGGTGGGGGGAGATATTTAAAAAAAAACATCAATTTCACTCCCCCCTCCCCTCATCATAAACGGCAGTGAATACAGTGGGAGCAAGTTGCAAACTGGCGTAAAGCCAAGCCAAAGCAAAACACCTGAGAGTTCTGGGTAATTGTGTTGCAGAAACAGTATAAATCTGATCACTGTATTAATTATTCTTTTTATCCCGCTTTTCACTCCTTAGCGGTCCCAGATGGCTCGCATCGACCTCTGCTGGCCCCCAGAGCTGCTGGGTTGGCTGGCAGCTGGTACCGACACTCGGGCAGTGGCCGCCTTCCCTCCCTCCCTGGGGATGGGAGATCCGAACCCGAATCCCCTTGCACTGTGGTGTGAGCCGAGTGGGGGAGGGTCAAGCCTATTATGTTTGATATTTATTTTAGAAAAGTGTTTGAATAAAATGAGCTTCTGCTGAGGTGCTGTGGGAGATTTTCTCCAGTGTGTCTGCGGGCAATCTTCTCAATCTTGTATACTTAAATGCTGATGTTAGAAAGACCATAGATGTTATCCACTTAACTGCTGCATGTGGGAATACTCTGCAGAGAGCCTGAATCTCTGAAAGGCATTATATAATACGGGGTTGGGTTTGTTTTTTTTTCTCTTTTTCTTATTTGATCTTGCCTTCTGCCTCCATGTGATTAATGAAATGTGAACGTTTCGTTTATATGCTGACTGATTTCTAAAATATTTCAGGAGTAATCCTGTAATGAAGCCTTCTACAGTAAGTCAAAATTTTATAAATAAAACAAAATAAAATAGTCCTATGAAGTCAATGGGGCATTTTTATAATGGCGGGGGTGTGGCTGGGGGGGGTTTAAAAATGAAGGGCAAGCCTCCAGATTCCACACCTTTTTGGGTTTGCGCCTGTGAACTGGCCCCAGGGTGGCAGGCAAATAAATCTCCTGAAAGGCAATTTTCAGAGGGATTTTCATGGGTAAAAAAAAAGGCATTTCACCTGGGTAAATCGGCCCTCTGAAACTTGCCTCCCGGCGTGGGGGTTCTGTCACCCGGGTGCTTGTACCTTGATTGCAGTGCAGAAGTTCCCGGGGTGGGGAGAAATCTATGCCCGGGA
This sequence comes from Rhinatrema bivittatum, assembly GCF_901001135.1. Taxonomy (NCBI): domain Eukaryota; kingdom Metazoa; phylum Chordata; class Amphibia; order Gymnophiona; family Rhinatrematidae; genus Rhinatrema; species Rhinatrema bivittatum. The sequence goes on along the minus strand of NC_042619.1, from coordinate 27,773,479 downwards.
TTTTGGTCGCAAAAGCAGATGCAGATTTCTGGATGGGAGCTTTTCCCTGGGGAAAATTTTCAAAGCAAACGTGCACGTGCTGAAAACAGGGGCAAAGAAAGCAGGTCAAAATGACTCAAAGGCTTTGCAGCCATGGGGGGGGCCAGTTTGAAAATTCCACCCCCTCCCCCTTTATGGCTAGAGATGTTCAAACAATTCAGCCGGCATTGAACCTGGTGAATTTATTTCTGCATGATTGAAATTTGATGGAAATGTTGGATTTCCAATAGATCGGCCAAGGGAAATCCCCCTCCAGGTGGATCTGGGTGAGATTCGAAGGCGATCTGGAAAGTTCGTAGCCGATTCTGAAAAGCCAGCTTTGGATTTCCAGACACATCTGGGGGCAGGTCCAATGAGGTCTTTGAGGCCAGCTGGGAACTCAGTGGGGCAGTCACATAAACCAGGGCAGGGAAATGGCAGGGTAGCGGCCTTGCTGTACATGAGTTGTATCTCCACTTCCTCATCTATATATATATTTTTTTTTTCCAGGTCCGGTGGGTTTGCGGAGGGGAATCCCAAAGTGCCACAGGCATAGGACCCACACCAGTTGACCCCATAGCTGTCACACAGCCAATTGGGATTGGAGTAGGGGGGATTGCCATCCTGATCCTGCAGCCTGTGCCATGAACTGCGAGGATAATCGTCCTGTACCCACATAAAACACTCAGCCAGGAAAGTAAAGAAAAAGAAGGAATATGACTAGAGGATTCCTTGGCCGGCCGGGCAAATTGATCCCTTTATAGCTAGCGAGTTGTCTGTCAGCCTGGAGTCAGGAGGGCCCTGTTGGGGCAGTTAGTGAGGGCCTGAATGATCAATGGACAGAGTCTACATTTTAACCCAAATGAACTGGTGACATTAAAGAAATCACTCAAGTCCAGATCACTGTTTTCGCAGTAAGCCTCCGAACACCTGCAGGCATCTTTGGACAGACTCATCACAGCTATGATAGACTTCAGCTCCCAGCACGTCCGCTCAGTTTATACCACTCTGGAGTACCCAGGACAGGGGCATCAAAGTTTCATCCTTCATAGTTGCCAGTCAGTGCCTTCTGTCAGGGACATTGCGCTGTGCTGCTGCTGCCTTGTAAGAGAATACTTTGCAATCACCTGCGCTCTTCACTGCAATACCTGCTGTTACCGTCAAAGGACACCCCTGCAGCACATACAACATATGTTGTGAATCGTTTGTGGACATGCAGGCTGTTCTGTGTAAACGTGTTGGGTGGCTTTTCAATTGAGAGCATTAAAAATTGTGTGTATGCAAAGTGAAGTGTACATTTAAGTGGTCATGTGTGAACCATTTTTGTTTCTGGAAAATACTTTTATAGTGTAAACAAATGAGGATTTGGTTTTTGGGAGGATTTTGGTGCCTTTTTTTCTTTTCTACTAAGAAGTGTGGGAACGTGGATTACAAATCAGGTCTGGAGCTGTCTCCAGTAGCCCACGGGGGAGGGTTCCCCCATGTTCCAGTTCCCTGGCGTGCAATGTGTCACATCCTGTGAGGTGATATCTATTAGAGAATGTGCATTTGTAATTAACGAACACAAAAAAAAAATGCAACAAATAAGGCAATATTTGGCTTAACCGAAAATAGCTTCTGACCAGAATACCAGAAAATTATTGGGTGTTTTCATATTTGTTGAATTTAACAAAAAAGAAAAAAAAAACAGGCCTCTGACAGCCCAGTGCCAAGGCTAAACCCTGGCCAAGCCCAGCACCAAGGCCTGGCCCAGCCCAGCACCAAGGCCTGGCCCAGCCCAGCACCAAGGCCTAGCCCAGGCTGGGCCTGTCATGAAGGACTAGCCCCGGGCTGGGCCCAGAGCTAAGGTCTATGCCTGGGCCAGGTCTGGTGCTGAGGCCTAGGCCCTATGCCGAGGCTTAGCCCCAGGCTGGGAGATGCATGGAGGCCTAGACCCTGTGCCAAGGCCAGGCCTATCCCTGGGCCGGGTCCAGTGCCGAGGTCTAGCCCTAGGGCCTCCCTGGACTTAGCTAAGGCCAGATCTTTAACAAGTTCAGGGGCTGGAAAGTTCCCACCCCGGCTCCCTCATCCCTCTTTCCTGGCTCTAGAGCTGGGGGCAAGAGCGATGCCCAGTCACCTGACTTGCAATGTATCAGACCCAGTAAGTTTTACCTATAAGGGATGTGCATTCATTTTTAATGAATGCAAAAAAAATGCAATGAATGAGGCCATTTTCTGTTCGTGCTAAATGGAATGAACTGTAAATAACATCTGACAAACATACACAAAGATCTTCAGGCGTTTTTTAATTTGTTGAATTTTAAATAAAAATAACAGGCCTGATGGCCTGACACTATGGCCTAGCCCCAGACTGGGCCAGGCCTGGTGCAGAAGCTTAGGTCCCAGCCAAACACCATGGCCTAAGTCTGGTGCCAAGGCGTAGCTCTGGCACTGAGGCCGAGCCCTGAGCCATGCCCAGCACCAAGGCCTAGCCTGGCATTGAAACTTAAGCCAGGCACCAAGGTCTAGTCCCAGCATCAAGGCCTAGGCCCGGTCCTGGCTTAGTGCCGAGGTCTAGCCCCAGTGTCGAGATCTAACCCCAGGCCAGGCACAGAGGCCTAGTCCTGGGCGGAGGTTTACTCCAGTGCCTGTGTAGAATGGACCGGGTCCTTGACAAGCACAGGGTCTGGTGAGCTCCCTCCCTTGCCCCCTTTTAACCCATTCCTAGCTCCAGCATTGGGGGCAGGAATGATGCTTAGTTGCTCCCACCTGTAACTCAACACTTTAAAAAATGGCACTGTCCACCTGGTGACAGCACCAAAGTGACATCATTTCAGTGCCTTCCTTCAGTGTGGCCTGTGTCATTTTGTTGTATAGTTATAGAAATGTATGGTCATGTAGCAAAATGGCGCTGGCCGTTATGGAAGAAGGTACCGAAATGATGTCACTTTGTCAACATCCCCAGGTGGCCAGCATTATTTTTCTTGTGCCTAGATATGGGCAGAAGCAACTGGGCATCGCTCCTGCCCCCCAACGCTGGAGCCAGAAAGCAGGTAAGAGGAAGCTATGGTGGAAGCTTTCTGGCTTCTGCCCTTGTCAAGGATCTGGCCCGGCCTACTCTGTGCAGATTTTGGGGCTAGGCTCCAACATTGGTCCCAGGCCTTGACATCCGGCCCAAGGCTAGGTCTTGGTACCAGGCCTTGCTCGGGGCAGGTTTTTGGTCTGGGATAGCCAGCTAGAGCCAAAGGAGGCCTGTGTTGTTTTTGGTTTTTTAGCAATCTTTTTTTTTTTTGTTTGTCTGGTAAATGGATTGATCCAAATTTTTTTCTTAATGAACCAAATAAAAATAACCCTCCCCCCACAAAATGAAGCACAAAGCGAACTAAAAATGTTGGGGCTGCACATACCTTTTACGCATAGAGGTCTGTGGCATGCTAGCCTTTGGTGTGACTCAGAACGCATGTATTTTCTTGGGCAAAAGTAGGAGATATTTACTTCTCATCTACCTCCAGCTAAAGGAAGCAGAGGATCAAGGATTGTGGAACATCTACACATTATAAAAGGAAATGTGAGTGGCTTCTTCCTCTTTAGGGCCCAATAGTGTTGTCCTGGGCCAGAAGGTGCTTGGCTAAAGCTGCCTCTTTGCTGTCCTCAGCTTTTTTTTCTATTCTCCTTCTGCTCCGGGGCCTCTCTGGCTTTCTCGTGTCTTCGTTACTTCCTCCCTCTCCTCCATTTCATCCCCATTCTCTTCTCCACTCCTCCGTTTCATCTGTAACTAACCATGCATGTTGTTAGCTGAGCCCTTGAAATAGTGTTTGGACTAAAATGTTAACACCTGCTCCGAAGTAGGTGTTACATTTTAGGCCTTTACATGCATGTGCTTATTAGAGCATGGATGAGAGTATGCCATATTATTTAGCATATGAGTTTCCCTTATTTGTTTGTTCATATGGATGAATTTATTTTAGCTTGTATACATTAACATCTTCTGATACTGCTTTAGCATGTACACTAGGGTCTTAGTGCAAAGGCTTATTGTATTATGTCATAATGCAATGGAAAATGTGATCTATACTGTTTGTCTAGAAACTGAATTATTTGGCCTCTCCATTTTGTTTTCTTTCGTAATGCAACAGAAACCATTTTCAGTGCTAGAGATAGGGCAAATATTGCCTATTATTTTTATGAGTGATGGATTCTCATTGTTTTTTTTACTCGGTGCGGCATAACTTACCACACTTGGGTGTCAAGAGGAAAAGAAATCCGAGGTAGTTCTTGAACATCATCACATTGGGGTGTCTTGACAAGCTTGACGCAGTGCATGTCATTTTTAATGGACTTAGCGGCTAGCTTGTTCATCTTGTCCCAACAGAATACATTTTTAGATTGGAGTGCCTAACATTATGAGCTACCAAGCATTTTGTGTGTCATAAAAAGGTATTGGGCATGATGCAGATATCAACCAATGAACATGATTACATTGCTTTTATAACTTCATCATTCTTCTTAAGAATTTGTCTTCTTGTATTGATGAAACTGTCATCGCGGATGTGCTGGTTAATGTTCCATTTCTTGGCAGATTATCTTTTAAAGAGATAGCGAGGAGTGCAGTGCAGAAGAGTTTTACCGCCTGTGGCACCGTGAGAGGTTTTAGAACAGCAAGAGGACAGATTCAAGCTGGACTCTTGCAGAAATCTTGCTATAAACTTCTTTATTAGTGACAAGAAAAATAAACAAAAGCAGCTTTGCTATTCATCGCAGTTCAACAACACATCTTAGAGTTCAGCAGTGTTCTCTTTCTTCTCTCCCCTGAAGCTCCTGCTCCTTCCTTGGCCTGGCTAGTTATACACCTTCCCAGGGGCCTCCACCCAGACAAGGATTCCCTGCTGTTTTAAGCTTAAGGTGGTCCAGGCCATATCTCTGGATCTGGCACTTTAAGGTGTTTTAGGGTTTTTCTCCTGCTTACTCCTTCACACTGCCCTATCGTGAGTGCAGAACAGAACTAAACATTAAGGGGTCCATATTCAGCAGCTGAGCTATCCGGCTCAATGCTTACTTTTGAATATCTTGGGCACGTCTCCGGCTAATGGTGAGCCAGATATCTAATTTATCCAACTAAAGTTTATCCAGATAATGTGGGGGCATTCTGGGGTCATTTCTGGGTGGAGTTAGGTTAGCCAGATAAGTTATTTCCTAATTCTGATTGTGCCGTAGACCAGTGCTAAAATTAGCTGGATAAACTTGTCTGGCTATTTTTAAGATAGCCAGCTACATTCAATAGTTCGGCTACACCACAGAATATCCCTCCAAGGTTAGCTGGATACATTTATCTTGCTAACTTCACAATCTAGCCAGTGACTGAATATTACCTCCTAAGGATGGACCCACAATTGTTTAATTGGGTGACGATCTCGCTCCTTGAGAGATGGGGAAGAGGTCAAAATTCATGAAATATTTTCCTGTTCCCAGGAATCCTGAGGATTTCAGCAAAACATTTCAAGTACGTTTGCCCCAGGAAGGCAAAACTCTAGACGGTATAATTTTTGTATTCCTCAACTTGGTGCCTGAGTGACTGACATGGCGCAGATACTGAAAATAGAGGCATTTTTACAGAAACAAAGCAGTTCTAGTACCTACTAAGAATATGAGATCCTTTTCAGAAACAATCTGAGTACTGGCACCTTTCTTTCTATAAAAAAAAAGCACTGCATGAGATTTGTTTGCACACAGATGAGGCAGTGCATGCACTTAGAGCTCTTGCAAATTCATCAAGGCTACTCTGAAAAGCAGATCGGATTGTGACCCTCAAGGATTACAGTTTGACACCCCTGTGATAGCAAACTTATGTTTGTTGGGAATAAAGCTCTGAAGCACTAAATAAAGGAGTGGGGGGCCTCACCTTTCTCCACACGGGCCTGAATCTGTCCGATCAAGTTCTGAACACTGATGGAATTCTATACATTTTTAGTTGGGAGAGATAATACCTCATTTTCCCATTCATTTATACGGTTGTTGAGAAATATTTGTAGAAGAGAAGAAGAAAGGAACTCAGAAATACTATGCAAATATCCATTCCTCCTGCCCAGCTGCCTTAAGAACATAAGAACATAAGAACATGCCATACTGGTACAGACCAAAGGTCCATCAAGCCCAGCATCCTGTTTCCAACAGTGGCCAATCCAGGCCACAAGAACCTGGCAAGTACCCAAAAATTAAGTCTATTTCATGTTACAGTTGCTAGTAATAGCAGTGGCTATTTTCTAAGTTAACTTAATTAATAGCAGGTAATGGACTTCTCCTCCAAGAACTTATCCAATCCTTTTTTAAACCCAGCTACACTAACTGCACTAACCACATCCTCTGGCAACAAATTCCAGAGCTTTATTGTGCGTTGAGTATAAAAGAACTTAGCTTGTCTGATCAGGAGGGATGGACAGAGTAAAAGTTCTATGTAGTTAAAAGGACTTCATCGAGAGGAAAGGGGGAGGAGCCAGCGTGACACCACGTGAGCAGCACTTGCACGCGCTAAGTTGGTAGCACATTTGTCCTTTTTCTTCACTCCTGTTTTGAAGCTTTCTTAACAGAGGCTCTGGATAAGGGCAAGGTGAAGACCCACCCTGAGGGGACTCTGATGCCAACTCATAGCCTCACTGACTGCTTTGTTACCCTTTAGCAAGAGAAGAGAAGGAGCCGAGGTTGGTGGAAGGGGGGGGGGGAGTGCTGGCGTTGTTTCCAGAGGCCCTCCTTCCGCTTGTATTCTGCCACCATCCCCCCGGGTGGAACTCCGGCTCATGCTCCGACTCTGCCAGTTTTACCGTCTGAGTTTTCCCCACAGAGCCACTGGGCGAGGAGCCCCGGGTAATCGGCAGGAATCAGAATGAGGTCTGAGCCACAGGAGGTAGCGGTGCAAGCCGTAGAGGAACAGGGAAGAATGCGGAAGAATCAACAAGCGTCTCCTCAGACTACAGTGGGGGTTCATCAAAGGCAGCTGTGGAGGCATGCGGAGTCGGTGCTGCCCCTCTGGATCCTTCTCTAGGAGGAACGAGGGAGCAGAAGGACTGGCCACCCATTCCCCTTAAAGACATCTCCGACCTGGAATCTGATCTCCTGAATGGAAGTAACGTTATGCACTTGTCTAACGCAGCTTTGTGAGAGTTTTCCTGCGGCACAGAATAGCAGCACCCGAGCCTGTAACTCTCAAATGAGCCATTTGCAACAGCAAAGCGGAGGCACTTGAGTGCTCAAGTGCTGTCCTAATCAAGGATAATTCTGTTCTGCATAATAAGAAAGTCCAGAGGATACAGTCTGATATAAAATCCTACGCTCTCTTAACTTTCCTTGATACAAGTTAGTGTCTTCTTGACAGATGCTGAAAAGTTATTTTCTGTCTTGAAAATTGGTTCCGTCATTATCGTCCACTTCTAAGGTTTATTGCATTCCTGGTTCTTTGTGGCAACTTGACCCTGTAGCCAGGGCAGGGTAATGGATATCTTTGTATCTATTGACGGTTTAAATCTAACAGACATGTTCGAAACATCATGAGAGGCAACAACGAACAGTTAGTTGCTTCATTTTTTCTGGATGCAGATAGAGATTTGATATTAAAACTTTTTTCTTTTGAAATTATTGCATCTTATTTCACGGGCACAAAATAAATGTGTTCCCAGATCTATCACCAGGCACTCAGGCTGTTAAAAAGACTTTTCTATCATTTCGCCCTTGGGAAAATTCTATTGGAGCTTCTTTTTCTTACTAAGATTCACTTGTAAATGTGCTGGCATATGCTGGAGATACATTTATTTTTTATTGACCCAGGTCATTTCAATGCATTTCTACAGAATAAATCCTCCAGTTCTGGAGCGATGGTGATTGAGGATCCTGCTGTTTTATAGAGAGGAGTTGGTTATGAGTGATTTTTTTTTTTTTTCGTTTTATTTTGGACTTTTTGTCTGTTTTAAATTTTCTTTTTTTTTTCATTAACAAAAGGGATATCCAGTGACTCCCCCTCCCCCAGGCCACCACACAGATAAACAAAAAAAAAAAAGCCTTCCCTGGGCTTGTTCAAAGCCCCATCATGGGTTAAAAAGATGCAGGAGAGATGCCCGGTTGTTCCTGTCCAGCCTGGGTCATACTTGAAAATAAAGCTGGTTGACCTGAGCCTGGCACTATTGTGGAGTATGGCACTGAAGCGAATCAGTTAAGATGTGTGGCGAGATGGGGTGGGGGTGGAAGGGGAACATAAGAACATAAGAAATTGCCATGCTGGGTCAGACCAAGGGTCCATCAAGCCCAGCATCCTGTTTCCAACAGAGGCCAAACCAGGTCACAAGAACCTGGCAATTACCCAAACACTAAGTCTATTCCATGTTACCATTGCTAGTAATAGCAGTGGCTATTTTCTAAGTCAACTTAATTAATAGCAAGTAATGGACTTCTCCTCCAAGAACTTATCCAATCCTTTTTTAAACACAGCTACACTAACTGCACTAACCACATCCTCTGGCAACAAATTCCAGAGCTTAATTGTGCGTTGAGTGAAAATTTTTTTTCTCAGATTAGTTTTAAATGTGTGCCCCCTAGTCCTTCATGAAATGCCCCCTAGTCCTTCTATTATTCGAAAGTGTAAATAACCGATTCACATCTACCCGTTCTAGACCTCTCATGATTTTAAAGACCTCTATCATATCCCCCCTCAGCCGTCTCTTCTCCAAGTTGAACAGCTGTTGTGTCCCACGCCCATGGACGGCCACGGGCGCGGCCCCCTACCTCCACAGTGGCGGCAACCCACCGCGGCAACTCCTGATCTATTCCCCTGGGCCGGTGCCCGTCACTCCGGGGCCAGACCGCAGTCTGGCTGCCGGGTAGGGAGCCGTCCCTGCTCCTCCCTCACGGCGTTCTGCTGGCTTTCCTTCGCGGAGGAAATCCAAGATGGCTGCCGCCATCTTGCTTGATTTAAAGGGACCTGATCCCTTTAATGATACTCACGTGCTTCCAATGATCCAGGGCAGAGGGAGTATATAAGGAGGCTTCCTCTGCTCATTCCTTGACTTGGCAACGTCCTATGTTGGTCAGGTCTGCTTGCTTCGGTTAGTTCCAGTGTCTTGATTCCTTGTTCCTGCCTCTATATCACTCCAAGACGATGCTCCTGGTTCCTGACTTCGGATTGGCTAGCGGTGATTTCTGGTATTGACTTCGGATTGGCAAACGGTGATTCTCTGGTGTGTGACTTCAGACTGGTAAGCGATGACCCTCTGGCACTTGACCTTGGACTTCTTCCTGACCATCGTTTCCTACGGCCCACCTAAGTTCCAGCGGCCCAGGTCCCTACGGCCTCCTCCTGGGGGGACCGCGGGCTTCCAGAGGTGAAGCTCCAGTCAGCCCTTGCACCGAACGTCCGTTTCCTTGACTTCTCAAAGGTCCACCTAAGTAGCAGCGGTCCGGGTCCCTACGGGCTCCTACTTGGGGGACCGCGGACTTCCAGTGGCGAAGACACACTTCCGTTCCTCGACGTCACGACTCTTCGTTCATCTCCACAGTCGTCTCTGTCTACAGTGCCGAGGGTCAGCTGGTCACATCTTCTGTTCCTGCCTCGCCTCCCGACGGGAGAACCTACGGATCTTCTCCAAAGGTATACCATTCTCCCGTCGGCCCGAGGGTTCACAAGCCTGAGCATAACAACAGCCCTATCCTCTTTAGTCTTTCCATCTGTTCCATCCCCTTTATCATTTTGGTCGCCCTTCTCTGTACCTTCTCCATCACAACTATATCTTTTTTTGAGAATTGGCGAACAGAATTCTACACAGTATTCAAGGTGCGGTCTCACCATAGAGTGATATAGAGGCATTATGACATTTTCCGTTTTATTCACCATTCCCTTCCTAATAATTCCTAACATTCTGTTTGCTTTTTTGACTGCTGCAGCACACTGAGCCAACGATTTTAAAGTATTATCCACTATGATGCCTAGATCTCTTTCCTGGGTGGTAGCTCCTAATATGGAACCTAACATCGTGTAACTACAGCAAGGGTTATTTTTCCCTATATGCAACACCTTGCACTTGTCCACATTAAATTTTATCTGCCATTTGGATGTCCAATCTTCCAGTCTTGCAAGGTGCTCCTGTAATGTATCACAATCCCCTTGTGATTTAATTACTCTGAAAAATTTTGTATCATCCACAAATTTGATAACTTCACTCGTCGTATTCCTTTCCAGATCATTTATATATGTAAACCGCCTAGACGGATAGACTACTACCCCTTGGTGCCGTATATAAAAATTTTTAAATAAATAAAATAAAAAATAAATATATATATATTGAAAAGCACCGGTCCAAGTACAGATCCCTGAGGCACTCCACTGTTTACCCTTTTCTACTGAGAAAATTGACCATTTAATCCTACTCTCTGTTTCCTTTCTTTTAATCAGTTTGCAATCCACAAAAGGACATCACCTCACCAGTTCACCTTTGCCACATGTTTATTAACCCCTTCAAAAAAATGAAGCAGATTTGTTAGGCAAGACTTCCCTTGGGTACATCCATGTTGACTATGTTCCATTAAACCATGTCTTTCTATATGCTCTATGATTTTGATCTATAGAATAGTTTCTACTATTTTTCCCGGCATTGAAGTCAGGCTTACTGTTCTATAGTTTCCCGCATCGCCCCTGGAGCCCTTTTTAAATATTGGGGTTACATGGGCCACCCTCCAGTCTTCGGGTACAATGGATGATTTTAATGATAGGTTACAAATTTTAACTAAAAGATCAGAAATTTCATGTTTTAGTTCCTTCTGAATCCTGGGTGCATACCATCCAGTCCAGGTGCTTTGCTACTCTTTAGTTTGTCAATCTGGCCTACTACAGCTTCCAGGTTCACAGTGATTTGGTTCAGTTCATCTGACTCATCACCCTTGAAACCCGTCTCCAGAACTGATATCTCCCCAACATCCTCGTTAATAAACATGGAAGCAAAGAATTAACTTAGTCTTTCTGCAATGGCCTTATCTTCCCTAAGAGCCCCTTTAACCCCTTGGTCATCCAACTCTCCAACCGACTCCCTCACAGGTTTCTTGCTTCGGATATATTTAAAATAGTTTTTATTATGAGTTTTTGCCTCTACAGCCAATTTCATTTCAAATTCTTACTTCACCTGTCTTATCAATGTTTTACACTTAACTTGATAATGCTTATGCTTTTTCCTATTTTCTTCAGATGGATCCTTCTTCCAGTTTTTGAAGGATGTTTTTTTGCTAAAATAGCCTCTTTCACCTCACCTTTTAACCATGCCAGTAATCATTTTGCCTTCCTTCCACCTTTCTTAATGAGTGGAATACATCTGGACTGCGCGTCTAGGACTGTATTTTTAAACAATGTCCATTCCTGTTGAACACTTTTAACCTTTGCAGCTGCACCTTTCAGTTTTTTTCTAACTATTTTCCTCATTTTATCAAAGTTTCCCTTTTGAAATTTTAGTGTTAGAGCTGTATATTTTTTTATTGTCCCCCTTCCAGTTATTAGTTTAAATTTGATCATGTTATGATCACTATTGCAAAGTGGCCCCACCACTGTTACCTCTCTCACCAAATCCTGCATTCCATTAAGAATTAAATCTGAAGGGGCGGAGTCCAAGATGGCGTCTGAGTGAGCAGCAGAGGAAGTCGCGCTGAGGAGCCCGTATTTTTCAGCTTTGAATTTGTTTCTTTTCGTAAGAATGCCGCATATGGACTCAAATAAAAGGCCCGACTCCGAGAGAGCCAGGCAGACATGGAGGCTCGACAGAGTGTCATTCCGACCTTCTTTGCCGCGACGCCGAACCAGCTGGGAGCGAGTGCCGCGATGGTATGGGGTGAGGAGCGAGCGTCCCCTGCCCAGGCAGAAGAGATATCGCTTAGCCCCGGCGCACCTGAGATGCCGTCCCCGCCTCTGCGAGAAGGCGAGTATCGGGAGTCAATACCTAAAAGTTCATCGCTGAACCAGGAAGTAGCAGGAGAAGAGGTCCTGGCAGAAACGAAAGGAACTACTCAGTTAGGAGGATACATATCTCCGATATTGAGAGATAGCCCCGAGACTCTATCGCAGAGTACTACAAGGGACACTGTATCTGCAGCAGCCGAAAAGGGTGAGTCAAATTCAGAAATAACTCCCTTCCTGGTGAAACCTGGGGTAATTACGCTGGAAACCCTTTGGGAAGCAATGGCAGCCATCGAGTCTTCCATAGTGAAACTGTCCAAAGTATGTATGGACTCAAATAAAAGATGCATTGAGAATGAGAAAAAGATGGAGGTGCAAGAAAATAAAATGTGTGAAATAGAAAATAAGATGAAAAATATAGAGAAACAACAGCTAACTATGATGCAATATGAGACTGTGCTAAATAAAAAGGTGGAAAATATTGAGAACTCTCTTAGAAGTTTAAATGTGGGGGTACTAAATTTCCCGGTTATACCTTTAATGCCTCCTCTTGATTTATTTAAGAAATATCTAACAGAGATACTGAAAATACCATCGGAAGCTTTGCCGTTGATTGTTAAAGCTTACTAATTACCCCCAAAGAAAAAAAGTGAGGTTGGCCAGGAGAAAGAAGAGCCCCTAGCACAGATGAATATTTCGGACTTGTTAGAATTATCAACAGAGGATACAGTTACAAATAGAGGTGTACTATTTGTGACCTTTGCTTTTGCTTCGGAAAAAAACAACGTGATGAAAATTTTCTTCCGGAAAAGACATGAAAAATACTATGGACAAAAAATTTGGATTTTCCCTGACATTACCGGGTCAACCCAGGAGAGAAGGAAAAAGTTCATTGAACTAAGAAATGAAGCTTTAACTGTTTGCTCTAAAATTGTTATACGCTATCCATGTAAATGTGTAGTTAACTTTCAAAACTTGGTTTATGTATTCTTTGAACCTTCTCAATTATGATTCTTTATTGACTCACATAAGACAGCTGCATCAGCAGTACAGTAGGAATGAAGTAGGCGTCCTCACATTCGCCATTAAATTCTTGTTTCAAATTGCCTAAGATTCTCTCGCTCAGAGAAAGATGTATATGTATCTGCCCCCACAATTTCTTATCAACAGGATGATATAAACATAGTTTATTTACTTTATTGGGGATATATTTCTAAGTTGCTAGTATAAATGTTATGTATCATTCTAATTTTCATTCACAATGATATGTTGTGTAAATAATTTAAAAAGCAATAAAAAAAAAAAAATAAAAAAAAAGAATTAAATCTGAAATAGCTCTCTCTCTCTCGTTGGTTCCTGAACCAATTGCTTCATGAAGCAGTCGTTTATTACATCCAGGAACTTTATGTCTCTAGCAGGACCTGATGTTACATTTACCCAGTCAATATTGGGGTAATTAAAATCTCCCATTATTATAGCACTGCAAATTGGTTAGCTTCTCTGATTTCACTTAGCAGTTCATCATCTGTCTGACCATTTTATCCGGTGGATGGTAGTATACTCCTATCACTATACTCTTACACATGGGATTTCTACCCATATAGATTCTACTGAGCATTTAGTCTCTTGTATGATCTTTATCCTGTTGGTCTCTATTACCTCCCTGATATAAAGTACCACACCTCCACCAAGTTGATCCTCCCTATCATTGCAATATAATTTGTACCCTGATATAGCACTGTCCCTTTGGTTATCCTCCTTCCACCAGGACTCTGTGATGCCAATTATGTCAATCTCATCATTTACTGCTATACACTCTAACTCTCCCATCTTACTTCTTAGACTTCTGGCATTGGCATACAGACATTTCAATGTGTGTTTTTTGTTTGTATTAACAACCTGCTTTTCTGTTGTTTGGGATAATTGGAAATCATTAGCTTTGGTGATTTTTTACATATTGGCACATGGACTATGTTTGCTTTTAATGGAACCTCTCTGTTGAGATGCCCTAACTCTCCTCCGAACCATGCACTGCTGAGTGACTGCCAGCTTTCCCCTTTGTTCTAGTTTAAAAGCTGCTCTATCTCCTTTTTAAAAGTTAATGCCAGCAGCCTGGTTCCACTCTGGTTAAGGTGGAGCCCATCCTTTCGGAAAGGTCTCCCCCCTTCCCCAAAAGTTTCCCCAGTTCCTTACAAAACTGAATCCCTCTTCCCTGCACCATCGTCTCATCCACGCATTGAAACTCTGGAGCTCTGCCTGCCTCTGGGGACCTGCACTTGGAACAGGAAGCAATTCAGAGAATGCTACCCTGGAGGTTCTGGATTTCAGCTTCCTACCTAAAAACCTAAATTTGGCTTCCAGAACTTCTCTCCCACCTTTTCCTATGTTGTTGGTGCCCACATGTACCATGACAGCTAGCTCCTCCCCAGCATTGCCTACAATCCTATCTAGGTGATGCATGAGGTCTGCCACCTTTGCACCAGGCAGGTAAGTTACTAGGCGGTCCTCACGTCCACCAACCACCCTGCTATCTATATTTCTAATAACTGAATCACCAACTATGATGGCCAGCTTAACCCTTCCCTCCTGGGCAGTAGCCCTGGGAGACTTGTCCTCAGTGCAAGAGGACAATACATCACCTGGAGAACAGGTCATTGCTACAGGATCACTTCCTGCTACACCAGGGTGATGTTCTCCAACTGGGAGACCTTTCTGATTCAAGGTAGCACTGGGGCTGCTAGACTGGATTTGGGACTTGGCTACTATGTCCCTGAAGGTCTCATCAATGCACCTCTCTGTCTGCCTCAGCCCTTCCAAGTCTGCTACTCTAACCTGCAGAGATTGGACTTGTTCCCTGAGAACCAGGAGCTCTTTGCACCAAGCGCACACATGCAGGGCCAGATTTTAAAAGGGTTACGTGTGTAAATCCAGAGGATCTACGTGCGTAACTGGGTTTATGTGCACCGGGCCTATTTTAAAAAGGCCCGGCAACGCGTGTAAAGCCCCAGGACTTGTGTAAGTCCCGGGGCTTGCAAAAAGGGGTGGGGAGGGGCATGGGCGGTCCGGGGCGGTCCAGGGTGGGGCGGCGGCGAGGTCAGGCTCCCGGCACAGTGGCCATATTTGCCGCTGTGCCGGGGATTGTGTGCCAGCAGTCGGTAGGCAGGCACAAAAGGTAAAACAAAGGTCGGGGGGGGGGGGGTGTAAAAAATCATACATGGGACAATGCAAAAGACTGGAAAGCCCCCCTCTTGCTGCTGGACTGCTGCCTTCTTCTTAATTTTGTTGAGTTCCTAGTTAAGTTTAGGATACTAAGGGAGTTGGAATTAGAGTACTTTAAATTTACAGGTAAATTTACTAATTAATTAGCTAGTGTCCTACAAGGGGATGATTAAACTTTCAATAAGGGCTGGTACAATAGTATGATTTAGATAAGAACCTGATTGATTTTTAATGAGAAAGTGTCTCTTGCCTAAAAATCAAGGGTTGAGTGGGTGGGAAAGACGGACACTAGAATTAACTATCTCTGGCTTGCTTATTATGTCATAATAGAAAACCAATAATCCTACTATTGGGGCTAATATTTCCTTACCATGTATGCTTGTACTCAATATTCAAAACAAATGAGGAATACCAAATTTCTCACTCAATTTTCAAAAATTTTTCATAACTCAGGGAATTAGTATCAGAATGTTTTGTGCTCAATCCTTTAGGCTCTTGCCCTTACAGGGCTGCAACCATATTCATGGTAAGAACAGCACTTAGTTGTTAACCTCATTTACCAATTCCCATTAAACCACAATTTTTATTTATTATTATTTTAAAACTACTCATTAATTTACTAAATCACTTATCTTTTAAAAATGCTCCGTGAAAACTCCAAATACTTCCGTCACCTCCTCTCGTGACTCAAAGCCCGATGTGCTCATTAACACCCGTTCAGTTTTTGTGCTGCAGGGTGGAGCCGTGAGCAGCCAACTAAATGAGAAGAATCCCCTGAAGCAGGCGAGATGAGCCGCCGAAACATTGCAATGTTGGGAGGTTGAAAAGTTTTTAATAGCCACAAAAACAGACACACTGAACGGGTGTTAATGAGCACATCGGGCTCATGCAGATACCATTGCTAGCTTGGATGCCCTGGGGGCCAGACCATGTCAAGAACATCCAAATTGGTTGTGATGTATTGCAAATTCCAGTTGAGGACTGTCAGATTCTGAGAAAAAAAAAGAGCCTGTATACCAAATAGAATTTCTCACACTTCAGTGGGAGGTAAATTTCATGGTTTCTTTTATGGTATAAAATTGCAAGTAAAACTGTCAATACTCCCTTGACATACATGTAACCCTTAGTAGAGTTTTAATCCCAGGGCACGCAAACATTTATTTATTCGGGGCTCCTCTGGCTAGCAAATGTACTCTCATGTTTGACTCTTGATCCTGGGGGGTTTCTTTTTATGGGGGTAAGCTCTCACTTGTGGCTCAGACCATGGTGTCTCGCTACACAGTGTGCTTAAATAATGTAGATACTTCCCATGAGGTGAGAGACTGTGATAAATCAGACAGGAGCAGGGTCTGGGTGTTAAATAAATATTTACTGATTGTTAATCATAAATTAAAGTCCATTTGTCAATAATGTTGAAGTTACATCTGACTGCTAGTACAAGTGTATTTCTATGTAGGTAGGCGTCCTTTTATTCAGGCATCTGGGTAGAGCCCCATTGTGATATTTAATGTTCAAAGCTCACCCAACAGCTATCCAGGAATTCTAGTGGAGGGGTCCCCAACTCCAATTCCTGAGATTCTGGTCCGGCTTGCCTCTGCAATTTTTTCCAAGATCTTGGTTTCAGTTCTGTCTGCAGCTTCTATTGTGGCTTCAGTGTCCACTGCTTCTTCTGCAAAAGCCCAGTCTGTGCAACAGGCTGTGGAATTCATAGACTCTAAGACCCCATTCTTACTGATCCCAGTGACCTGCTTCCAGCCATTGGTGAGATCTGCAATGCCTTTGACTACATTGCTTCTTGCTTTGCTTCCTCAGCCAGTCAAGCCAGTCCCTCCAACAAGCCCACCCCAGAAGGACTCCGTTCCAGTCAGTCCACTCTAGAGGGACTCAGCTGCAATCAGATCACGCCAGAAGGACTCCACTCCCATCAGTCTGCTCTTGAGGGAGACCACTCCCACCAATTATCTCCAGAGGGAGCCCTATCTAGCAGTTCCACTCTTCAGGGACACTTGTCCAGCAACTCTGCTCTACAGGGACTCTGGACCACCAGTTCCACACCAAGCAGACCATCTCAACACTTCTGCACCAGACAGACCCTATTCAATGATTTGTTTCTACTGCTCACGCTGCATAACCCAAGACCCCAGGCCAAGCTACGTTTACAGCCTCCCAGCCATGGTCTAGACACTCTAAGATTTTTCTGAAACTAGTACCTGCTGTCGTTACAGCCAAAGCTCCTGCTATTGCTTTAAGAAACATCCAATCAATGGTCTACAGACCCCATGGCAAATGGGCCCCAGGAGAAGTGGGTATTAAAAGGGGGAGAACTGTCTTAATCTGGGTTGTTAGATAGCCTCCCTACCAGCAGAGACCTCAAAGAGCTATGCTTTACCTTGTCCAAGACACCTACTCAATGGTCCCACATCTCAGCAAGGCCAGCCCTATTTAGCCTAGCCTATCTCTGCACTTGGGGCTTCTTCATCGAGTCACCTTGGCTCCTTGCATTGGCCCACATTGATTTCCTTGCTATTATATGGCCCTTGAGGCTTCTTGTTCCTGCCTTGCCCAGTGGCCTCCTTGGCCTTCCAGCCTTGCTCTCTGGCTTCCTTAGCCTTCCAGCCTTGCCCTGTGGCTTTCCAGCCTGGTCCTGTGGCCTTCTCAGTCTTCTAACCCTGTTCTTGGGCCTACTCAGCCTTCTACAGCTGATTTGAAGCCTTCAGGTATTCGAGGCTCATCTAGCCCTGCCTTGTGGCATCCTTAGGCCTTCTTATCTATTCTACCTTGTTTTGTTTTAGGATACTTGCTGTACCTTAGTTCCTTGTGTTTGTGTTCAATGCTTAGTTCCTGTGATCCAAACCTAGTCTTGTCCTGTCCAGTCCTATCCTCTCCGTCCTTATTGTCCCAGGGCTTGTCTCCAGTTAATAGTCCTGTCTTCATTCCTAGACTTTATTTCCACCACAGTCCTATCCTGAGTTCCAGGCCTTGCATCCACTTACAGTCCTCGTCTCCAGCCCTGCCTGTCTCCAATCCTGCCTGCCTCCAAATCCCACCGTCTCTTCTGCTCCAGGCTTTGCCTCAAGCCCCGCCTGTCTTCAGTATCAGCTGTACCTATTCTCCTGTTCCAGCAAAGACCTGCTGGCCACCAGAACCTGAGGGCTCAATCCGAGGAGGAGGTGGCTGGTCTAAGCAGAAGATCCAGTCTGGCCTTGTCCCAGAGTCTGGCCCTGTTCCTGCTGGGAGAAATCCCAGACCCAGCCTGCTCAACTATGATATTAGCCGGACAAATGGCAGGATTTGAAAATCCCACTATGCTGACAGGCCTTAAGATACCTAGATAACTGTATGTTCACCTAAAAAGTTATCTGGCTAACTCAGGGCAGGGCAGGGGCATTCCAGGGAGTAGCCAACTATTGGACTTTCATTGTAGGGATTCTTAGAGGATGACAGAATTTGTTAAAACAATGTTCTCTTGGTGTCATTTGACTGCGGGTGTTGAACATTACATCAGTATTCATGGAAGGTCCATAGAGAGCAGGCGATACTCACTAAGAGATCATTTCCTGTGACTAACATACGGTGAACCTAGTTTGCTTGGTCTTTGTTTCATTGGAAACATATGGTAAAAAGTTTGCAAACACATTTGTCATAACTAATTCTTTTATCAGTTTTACTTACATCCTATGTGGAAACGATCAGAAGGAGGTGATGTAGCAAAGAAAATGCTGAGGAGAAATGTTTCCTGCATTATGAGCTGCCTTTCGGAATCCATTCTGCTCAAGGGAGGGATTTTTAGAAGTGGATTTCATAATATTAGTTGCAACTTGCATGAACAGGGAAATCCTTTATAATTTCCTATTGCTCACAAGGACCACAGGGAAATTCAATTGTGCATTGTTATATGTGCTGGGTACCAGAAACAGCACAGGATCCAACATGCATGTTAATTGGTTCATGTCTATACTTTTACCAAATGTAATGCTGTAGGATATTTGTCACTATCACTGAATGTTAACAGAGAAACTCAGTTTCCACTGAATCTTGCTTTGTCATTATATGATGTCTTCTACCCAAATGAGAGAATAACATAGAAAAGCATATAAATTGACTTAAAAAGTGGTAGATAACAACAATCTCAGTAAAAATACAAAACAAAAGTTTATTGTAATCTGCATAGAAGATGATGAGAAATGCAAGTGGAAAATTATGGTCTAATAAGGAATCTTGAAATCCTTAGAAAACACAAGCTTGCAAACTTTCAGGGATCAGATAAGTATATAATAGCAGAAAACTTTCAATGCAACCAGTCCAAGCCAAAATTAGAGAGGGGCATTAGATCTGCTAAGTTGTTGCACTAGTATCATCTTTTTCCCAATGTCAAGTTGTTGAGCATTCCATATCAAGTACTAGGTATATGCATTTGTTTCTAATAAGTGCAAAAAAATGCAACAAATTTCTGGTTTGTTCCGAATAGAATGAACCAAAAATAGCCTCCTATGCAAAAATACTCAAACATTTTTTGGGTATTTTTGTATTTGCGGCTTTTTTTTTTTTTTTTTTTTAACCCAGATCTTGGGCATCCCTGGATGGGCCTTCCTGGCCAAAACTCTGGTCAGACTCAGCACTGGAGCCTAGCACTGAGCCAGGCATGGTGTTGAGGCCTAGGCCTGGGACAGGACTGGTGCTGAAAGCAAGACCTGGGCTTGGTATTGGTATCTTGAACTAATGTATTAGAACATATAATCAAAACTCCACATTTCACCAGTGGTTATCTGAAAATGTATGGGTAACTTTAATAAAAGTACCATTCAATTTCCTTGGGGAAAATTGAGCATGGATCCCTCTCAGCTACTGCAAAAGCCACAAATACCACACCAGGCAACAAGCCACCCTGCTCCTCCTGAGTTACTACCACCCAGGGGTACAAAACATTTCACAGATGAGGAAATACGACATGCTTCTGCAGAAGCTGGTTAAAAAGTGCAATATTCTATAGGGTGAGTAGTTCAGTACAGCCAAGCAGAAAATCTAGCAGGGCACTCAAGTCCAAGCTGGTTGAGCTCACCAGCTTGGGCATCCAGTAATACTCAGTGAGGTATATGAAACCATGCCAGGGCTGCAAGAGGCCAGCTTCAGCTTACGATGCTATGAATAAGGGCACTCCAGAACAGGAGTAGGCAACCTCTGGTCCCCTTGGACACCAATCTGCTCAGGCTTACAGAACATCCCTAATGAATATTCAGAGGTATAGCCATGTTAGTCTGATGTAGCAAAAATGACACGAGGCGGGTGGCACCTTATAAACTAAGATGTCTCAAAAATTGGTTAGTCTAAAAGGTGCCACCCGCCTCGTGTCATTTGAATATGCATGACATGAATTAGCATACAATACAAGCAGTGGGCTGCAGCTCTATCTCATTATCAGCAGTTATTTACGATGTTATTATGTATATTCATTAAGGATATCCTGAAAACCTGAGTGATTAATTGTCCGTGGAGACGAGGTTGCCTACCCCTGCACAAGAGGATCACTGGCACTGAAGTGGAGGATGTCAATGAAATGCCTATGATAATACCTCCATCTGTGGGCTCCGAATATCTTTTTTTAGGCCATGGTGCTGAATATTTGACTTTATGACAGGTGACATTTTGTTTTTTTTTTCCATTATCCATTTTTCAAGGGGCAAAAATAATTTGCATGAATTGGCCCTTTGTGCTTTACAACTAGGACTATGTTTTGTATTTTTGTTAAATTAATTGGGCTTTTAAGTTGAACACCCAATCAACGCATATGTCTTTCTCTAAAACGTATGTTATATGAACACTTCAAGTGAATGCAATTATCAATCTATAACATGCAGGTTATGTTGTAAACGTTGTGATCTTCATTTGGAACTACGGTATATAAAATGGATAAATAAATAAATAAATACTTAAATAATGAAGTAATTGAAGCTGGGGGCTCTACAGCATTGTTTGGCTGATATTAGTGAAGAAAAAAGTACACCTATAAGATGACAAAGTATTTACATGCCAAGCTTAGAAAAAGTGTTAGAGGAATGTAAAAGGATTTAGGCAAGCAGTGGTTATAAGATTATATCAGGTAGCGCTTGAGAACAAGCTTACTATTCTGTTCTCACGAGTATTGTTATTTTAGAAATTTGGCTTTAGAAACAAGCAAGAGTAGATTTCTTATTTTCTTCGAGATGCTTGTGTAGCATCCCCTACCTGAAAAAGGGGCGCTTTACTGAGGCAAAGTTACGTTCCCGAGCAGGGGTAAGATAAAAATTTTACACCCTCAGGGGATCAACAGTTGGACTAACAGATCCCTCTTCACACAGTCAAGGGACATTCCTATAATTAACTTTACTTATAATTCATCCTCTTCCATTTTTCATTCTGGATCGGATGGGGGTTGAATGTTTTTTTTCTTAATGCTGTCCAATTATTGTATTCCCAGTCTGCAGCTAAGATTGTAGCCAATGGCATGCTGTCGAAAGCTTTTGCTATAGCAAGAGGCACTAGACAGGGATGCCACCTATCCCCTCCGTTGGCATATATTCAGAATTCTGAAAAGATACAGGGGGAATTACTGGATTCACAAATATTCAAGTACGGGGCTTTCGCAGATGATATTTTGACCTTTCTCACTGACCCTGTTTCTTCTTTTAATGAGTTATTGGGTATTTTTGAGGATTTTGGGACATTTTCAGGCTTAAAGTTAAACATGGATAAGTCTGAAGCTTTAGCTTACCCTTATACCTTGTCAGCCAGATGGGGGATGACATTCCATTGCGTTGGGCTGACAAAGCTTTTAGATATTTAAGGCTTCATATGTCCTTGGATTAATCAATGCTTTATGACTTGGATGTCTCAAAATTAATGGGCACCATGAGAGACACACTAAGGGCATGGCATGACTGCCACTCTCTGGAATGTTGATACAGTTTAGACATTAGACAGAGGTATTGCACGAGCATAGTGTACTCTCTTTGGTAGGCCATATTAATCCTTCTAAGATGGTTCTTTTCCCCAAATGGCTTTATGTTTTTCAATATCTTCCTATGCCATTGAAAGCCAAGGATAAGAAGCGTGTGAATGCGCTTTTAAGGATTTTTCTTTGGCAGGGAAAGAAGCCCAGAATACCTTTGGATTGGTTAAAGTGGACATGGTCTCATGGGGGAATGGGGCTCCCAGATTTAGAGACATATAATCATGCCAGCTTATCAAGAATTGTTAGGGATTGGCTGACCAGTCGTGTTAAGTTAACATACAGGGGGAAAAACATTAGGGGCACCACTGGATCTGCGTTACTTTTATTGCATGCAAAACTAGCTCACCTTCCCCAATATTTTTCACGCAATGTTTTAATAATACCTATAAGATGGGCCTGGATGCGTTTCTCTAAGTTGTTGGGCATGGATTGGCATCATTCCTCTTTTTGCCAATTCAGGGAAACAGACTTTAAACCAGGTTTTAGGATTCCACTGGCGGAGATCTCTTAGAATACTGAGTCTTTTCAGTGTAGTGCGCCTGTGTGGATCTTCCCGGGTATCCCTGATCTCTCTCAGTCCATTTTTTTCTGCGCGCCTAACTGCATATGGAGCTCCTTTCTCCTGATGGAACTTTTTCTACCTGGAAAGAAAACTACTTTTTCGCTGCGATGCCAAGGCCACCAGGGTTCAAATTTTGCCTGTGCGGCAAAATCATATCGGTGACTGACGACCACGCAAAATGTTACATTTGCCTCGGACCTCAGCACGACCAAGCAACCTGCAGGGACTGCGGACACATGTCTCTCTGAGCCCAGCCACAGTGGGCTGCCAGGATCGTGAAACTAAGGGAAACAGCATCAGGATCGCATGCCCCTTCCGAAGACTCAACTAAGTCTTCTCCAGGACCCCATTGGACCTCCAAAGCGTCGACACATGATTGAGCCTCCTTGGTAGGGCCTCCTGATTCATCCGGGCTGGCACCGAAGCAAGTTCCCAGTCTCAACGCACGATGCAGGGGATGTGTCGACGGCGCTGAAGACGCCATCTGCGCTGAGCAGCATCGAGCACCACTGACGCACCGATGCATATGAATCGGGGAGTCGACTGTGCAATTCGGCACCGAAGCACAAGCATAAAGCATCGACGACGCATCAAAGCAAGTTGACGCCAAAGCTGACGCCCTCGACGCACAGTGCTACCAAGATACCAAAGAACACTCGTCAGGGCACAAGCTCCCCAGGGAACCTTCCCCTCTCTTGGTGGGGAAGGTTCCCTGGGGAACTTCAGGATATTCTAGTTTCCTCCAGAAAACCCTCCACCAGTCAAAATTATCAAAGAAAGTGGGCCCGTTACTCCTCCTGGTGCTCAGAACACAGGACGGACCCATTCACCTGTTCCCCTGAGCAACTGCTGGAATACCTCCATCTGCTTTACCAGAAAGGGCTTGCAACGGCATCTGTCAGAGTCCATCTCAGTGCCATAGCAGCCTCCCATTCTCTGCACAATGAGGTCCCAATCCCTTGTCACCCGCTCGACTCCAAGTTCATGAAAGGGGTTTTACGCCTCCGGTCTCTGATTTGAAAACCTTCAGTTCCATGGAATTTAAATGTGGTGCTGCAGCAACTAATGCTACCACTCTTTGAACCACTGGACACTTGCCATTCTAGGTTCCTGTCCAAACTACACTGAAAAGACTGTGTTCTAAGAGAGCTCTACCTCCTAGCCACCCGGAGGACATCCCAGACAGCATGGCTAATTCATCTGCTATCTACGGAAAACACCGTTTACAGTAAGCAAACTTGCTCTTCTCACTAGATTCAATTTTCTATTCACGATGCTCTCTGTTAGTAGACTCAAGAGTTTCTTTGGGGATCTCCCATCCAAGTCCTAACCAGGCCCAACCCTGCTTCTAAATAAGATTAGATTTATTTGGAAAGGAGAGAAGCTTCACACAGGATTCCATGGAGGGTGCCAGGAGCTAACTACAAGTAGACTTAACATGACATACAAGTCTGAGAATCCATTGGGGTCATTTCACTGATACACTGCCCTTAGTCCTGGCCTCCTACAGCTGCTTGCTGGCAAACTTCAACCTGGCCGCTGCTCTCCCTTCAGTGACACCCTTCATCATTAGCTGCAAATCGAGTCAAATCTGGCTATCCCTTACCAAGTAGCAACAGGCCCATTGTTCTCTTACCGAAAAGAATACAAAGAACCTGCGAGGCTTCTGCAGAAACCAGCGCCAGATTTTAAGCTTTTTTCTCAAGATTTCATGAGCAGTAAGTTCTACCGTCACATGCAGAATTAAAAAAAGAGAGAGAAAGCATTGAAATTTTTGTAGTCCATGACGGCCTCCTGAGAGGTGCATGAGTTTTGGCCCTGAATGAAGGGAAAAAAAATGGTCATTAGAAGTCATATAACATTTTGCAATATTTATTTTCACCACAAGAAATGTGTCGCTCTCCCCCCTGACAAATGTAGGAGAGCAACACCACAGGATGCAAAATATTGTGATTATCTGCCTGGAAGAGACAAGAAATCTAGTTAAATAAAACCAGATGTGCACTTAAATCATTTTAAGGAAGGATGGTTTCCAAGACGATCACCATGCCAAATCTCTGGGTATTAAACGTGCAGCAAAATAGTTTTGTATAGTGATCTTAAATGTTTTCCTCGGAGCAGCTTGGGTCTGTCATATGAAAGAAAAAAAACAACTTAGGAAGTTCAGAGAAGGTTTCTATTGCTGGCATCAGAACTTTCTCCATGGTCAGTATAGTGCACATGGTCTTAAGGGCACATTCATGTACTGAAAAGTTTTCTTACAAGGCAAAGGATTTAGGAAAACTATTATATCTGAATTTCTTCTCGACAAAGCCTTCAACTGCTTCACAGGGCCTCGTTTGGTCACTTGCTCAGTGTGACCTGGCACAGATTCTAGGTGTGTCGTCTCTTCTTGTATTCCTGAGCTACGGATTATCAGCAGATCTGTATTTACCCATCATCTCGAGAGAATAGCTCGGCTGATCTTTTTTTCACTATCTGAAAGCTATTTGACATCTTGCATTATACAAGCTGAACTAATGGTCACATTATAGATCCCATTGGAGGGATATCCCATCGTGAGAGAGGAAAAAAAAAAACATTAACATCATTGGCCCTGGTTGGCAGTCATAGCTAAGGAGAATGAGGACAGAAACTGAATTACTCCTCACTCTAGGAGATGGGGCAGTGCATGCTGGAAATTAACATTACCACCGTTTGTTTTACCTTCTCCGTGACTAAGGGAATATTTCAGATGGTCTTGTCCATAATCTGTAGTAAAATACAAGCCTGTGAGCACTTCCTTTATTTAGGACGCAATCACGATTTGTAGACCTATGGCTTTTAAATCTACATTGCATATCTTACACTAGAAGTGGGGTTGAATAACTGTAATCAGTGATTATGATCATAAATTTTCCCCATTATCCAGGTATTCTCTGGCCGGAAGGGCTTGTTAGATGACAAATACAGGACACATGAATAAGATCCCTTTAAAAAATAATGAAGCCAATTTAATTAAGAACAGATAAACTACTCCTTATAAAGGAAATGTTGTTAAGGAGAGATGCTCAAGATAATGAGGAAAGGAGCTGATCAGAAAAACGCAGCGTGTGCCACCGTTGCTAAGCAGCAACCAACCGGGAAGATTGTGTTTGCCACAGCCAAGAGCAGTCAGATGGGCCTCTTCCATTGGTTTCTGAGCATACTTGGACAAACGTGGCTATGTTTGGAGAGATGTTGTAGAGATTATGTGCTGACAGTAAAAACCTTGAAATTCATGTGTTTGAAAACCGGAAGACCGCACAGTTTCTGCCGTACTCTGGACTTGGTCTGAATGATATGCATGCATGCAGCGCTAGCTGGCTGGTAGCCCTCTATAAGAGCTGCAGAGCATGGCTGTGTCAGGTCCAGTAATGAAGTGTTATACTGGCAAACAAACATTGACGGCCCAACAGTGTGCAAGGCCCGTCCAGCGTCAGTCCTACTGCATGCATTCCATTAGATTCTGCATTCACTGATCTTCAGAAAACCACCACTATGGTCACAACGTTTTGGTTTTTGTTGTATGTATGTTAAATCCGGACCTATTTCTTGCACTAAAATATTGAAACGAGGATACATAGGCAAGGAAAACTCTGCCCATGGTGCTAGCGCCAATACTACCACAAGGTATGCTGGACAACCTTCTTGCGTTTTTGGTATTAAAGCTCTGGTGCACAAACGCAGTAAATTGAACAAGTCGGTCGGTGTAACCTCTTGCTGCATAAGAGCATCCTCTCCAGCTGCTCACAGGTTCGAACCGTGCAGCTGGGTGGTTATACCTGGTAGGACAGCGTGAGATGAGAACAAGAATGCATCTGTAACTCAACTCCTGCACGTATCAAGCAAGTATTTGTTGCTTTGCTTTACTACTCACCTTCTGAGAGCCCTCTCCTCTAACCCTCATCCAGGAATGTGCTTTTTTCAAAGGCAAACGCCTTTGTTTTTCTTCAAATTCTATCCATTTTCATTTTTGGGGGATGGGGAATGGAGGGTTCCCGGCTGTTTTCTCCTTCTTTGGGCTTCCAGCGAAGGTGCCGTGACTTTCATTCACAACTACCTGGGGGTCTTTCCCTTATGTTTCAATTCCCCCCCCCCCCCCCCCCATCTAGCTCAGTCACTGCAGCGATGGTCCTTGGCCAGGGGCAACAGAGCGCAGCTCCTTCCGGATCCTGGTAGCCGCGTGGCCCCGACTTTGGTCTTCCTTGCTCAATGGCTAAGACTCCCTGCCCTGGGAGGTTGTGAGCGCTGCCTCCGCAGCATCTCCAGCCCCCGGCCCGCTTGGGAGCAGAAGCCAGACCCGGGAATCCAATCCAGGTCTTCCACATAGCAGCATGCAGCACTGCCACTGAGCCACGGGCCGGCTCGTGCTACCACTTTCCCATTGTCTCTCTGAAAAAATTCCCTAAATGGAATGGAAGGCTGCGTTGCTTTTTTTCTTACCAGGTCTGGTACAATGCAGCTGAAGTGCCTTCTCTCCTACCTTTTTCCGAGCTTCTCTGTCCTTTCTCTAATTTCTTACATCCTGGGGACTTTTCAGCCACACCTTCACTCAGAGGTCCGACAATAAGTCCAAGAGCACCCATACCCTATTAGCTTTTTGGCATATCCCCCCCCCCCCCCCCATGCTCCTTCAGCGTCTGCCCCCGTCTCTCTGCCGTTTCCCCTCCCCGTTTGTCTCTTTCACATCTTCACTCGTCCACTGCCTCCCTCAGGAACGCTCTCTCTTCTGCCCTCCAGCTTCCTCCTCCTTGACCTCATTTTTCGTGGCGGGAACAGGCTCACAGGCGGTCTGGGTCGTGCGCAGCAGCACGAGGAGCTCTGCGCAGCCACGCACGCGCGCAGCTCAGACGGGACGGTGCTTTCTTGTACACAAAACAGTCCTAAATAATGTTAACCGACACCCTGCTGGAACCCAAAGCACGGCAGAGAAAATATAATCAGTGACAAGCTGTGCCGTGTTTCAAGGCAATCTTCTGAAAATGAATACAATTTGTTTCCACTGATTTTCTCCCATGTTTTATTTCAAAGATGTCCAAACTTTACTGGGAAGCTTGGAGGTGGCAAACAACTTTTACTTGATCTTCCAATGTGAGAAAGTGAATGTCACGAAACGTTTTGTCTCCATTGCAGCTTTTAGTGTTAATGGTGTCTGGATGACTCAGGGGACCTGTCACGTTATAACAGAGTCCTTTCCTCTCCAGGACATCAGTTCAAATCCAGCTCAGGTCAGTGGGGGGAAGGCTTAAAAAGTGGCCTATGCAAGTGGCCCCCATCTTGTTCCAGGGGCCATGGCAGAAGCGTTCCCAATGAGCCCCTGCTGCTAGATCCATGCAAACTCTGCTGCACATCTTGTCACTAATTTCTGTCATGAGAGAGAAACCCTGCAGTATTCCCAAATAACTGTCTGTTTTGACAACCTGACTGGCAACAGTTTACATTTTAAATGTACAACATCAAGAGCCTGCTATTTCGGAGAGTCAACAAAAACCTTATGTTTGAGCTAAACACAGTCTGTTTAGTAAGATAAACCAAGCCTGAGTGAAAGCCCAAAGGCTGAGGTTTCATCCCGCTGCTACCTCTATTACCCCCCTTTGGTGCTTGACCCTCCTTGACCACTCAGTTCAGTCATTCAGCAGAACCTGATCATGGGTTATTTGGGGTCGGTGCCGGTCATTGTAAATCACTCAGCCTCAAAAGAAGACTTAATCAAAGAGAACATTTAAATAAGTGAAGAGTGCTAACTAGGCTTCTGTTATAAACTGTTAATTGATATTGCTTAAGCTCAGATGCTACTTTGTCCAAATACATAAGGTAGGGTGGGATTTGTCTACATAGCATGCAGGATCTCTTCTGCCATGCTGCTGTTTTCAGGGGGTGGGATGGGGGCTGCTTTGTGGAGTTTAGATTGTAGGCCTGGCACCATTTCAGTGTCCGTTTCCGTTCCCTCGATGTTCTTGTAAAGGCGAGGCCTTCAGATCTGAACACGCTGCTCCAGGTGGGGCTCTCCCTCTGCAAAATGGCTTCCCTTTCCCTACTGTCGATACCCACTTCTTATGCAGTTTTCCAGTGCTGCTGCCTTACGACACTCATTAGCAACCTTCAGGTCATCAGAGATAACTACGCCAGAGTCGCTTTACTTTTGCGGAGTTGCCAGTTGCCCAAGAGGGGTTTTGCACCCACAATGCATGCAGTTTCTCCGAAACCCTTTACCGTGCTTCCCGGCAATGTCCACTCTGTCACAGAATTTCTCTGCCATCTGCTAATAGTCCAGTGTTTCCCTTTAAGTGCCTCATGGGGCAGTGCTGTGTGTGAGTTTCATTGTCTCCAGAGTGTTAAATGATTCAGTGCAATCATAAGCCAGACCCTCTGTTCCAAGCGTTCTATTGTCGGTTTGGCTGAGGCGCTGATTCTGAGCCGCGGTTGCCGCTTCCTCTCTTTCTGTACCATCGGTTCATTTCTGCGTTTATGACCGGTGCATCTGGCAAACTCCTCCGCACAGTAAAAGACGTCGGGGGTTTCTAGAGGGTTTTAAATTTGTAAATCCTCTTTGGAATGATTCCCTTCTTGCAGAGCGAGAACGTATTTGATATCACTGTACCGTTTTTTGTTTCTTTTTCTGTCAGTTTGCTCATTTGGCCCTTCATACTACTGTCAGCAATAGTTTGCATCTTGAATGGATGAATGCGGTCACTGTTAAAATATGCGGACAACAAGGGCAGTAGCAAGCTGCAGCTGAGATCACTAACTTAATCCGTACTTCCGTCACTGGAAACGATTAGGTGGGGGGCCTGATGGCTGAGTGACACTACCACGCCCAGGGACCCGGGGGTCAGTTCCCAGCCTAGATCTCCTGCTCCCAAGGGAATCGCCGTCATTACTGCGCAGTGCCAGCACTCAGTAACTGAATCTGGGGCCTGTGTTTGCATGGGTTCACAAGGAGGCCCAGTGCATGGGCCCTAGCCGGGGACCTTCACTGCAACGGCTGGACTACAGTAAGTCCAGAGGGGTTCTAAAGCAGGGGGAAAAGTCCTCCCCCACCACCCCCATTTAGCAGGCGTCAATGCGCGCGGGCAGTTTTCCCGGGATCATTCTTGAACGTGAGAGCACGCCCGTCTGCATTCAATTTGAAAAACTGGAGCAAAGCCCGTGAGCCGTTGTGGATGGAGGCTATAGGCGATTGCTGCCGTCCCTCCTTCTCTCTACCCAAAAAAAGAAAGAATCGAGTCAGTGTGAGGCGAGACTCAACCATTGCACGTTGACTGTGCGGGACCCTGTGATTTCCCCACGCGTGACAAGCTTGACTGCACTTTCCCTCGTCTTCTCTTTTTTCAGGATGTGCAGCCAAAAATATTTAATTCCTTTTGTTTATTTTACATTTTTTTTCCTTTTTGTTTTGTGTTGTTTCTTTATTATGTTGTACAAAAGAGAGGCAATGAAATGAAATATCTAATGCACCCCTTTTCAACAATAAATCACAACTATTGTTAATAATATAATGGGGAGTCTGCAAGCCGGTGTGAACTTCTGTGGTCAAAACTTCAGCTGGTCTTCTCTCTCATTTTCCCCTTGTTTAGAATACTCTCATGAACTTAATACTTGAAAACCAATCCCAGTAGGGTCACAGTTATACATTTTTTAATCATTTATTAATGCACATAAAAACATAACCCATAATCCTCCAGATCATCCACACTTACATGCAGTTGGTGCGTTTTAAAACATGCGTGTAAGTGCATGCACAATTTAAAATTCTATTGTATCCTCGCTCGCTTGACGATCCGTGTGTGTATAGGCGCACATGTGCTCATTTTAAAATCGACCTGACAGGGAGACCCTCCTGTCTGGGCTAGAGCACCATTGCTAAGATAAATTGTGCATTACTTGATTTTAAGAAGTTGCCCTAATGACGTTGGAAGAGAAAACATTAACTAATGTCGGATGGGACTACTTTTTGATATGCATTAATAAAAGATCACAAAATTATAACTCTGACCTATTGGGATTGGTTTTCATGTATGAAACATTCTAAACAAGGGGAGAATGATAGAGAAGACTGGTGGAGGCCTTTGCCCACAGAAGTTTAGACCTACTGGCTTACACCCCATTATATTATTACCAATATTTGTGATTGATCTGTTGAAGAGGGATGTGATAGATTTTATTTATTTATTTATTTATTTATTTATTTATTTATTTAAAGGCTTTTCTATGCCGACATTCGTAAGGCACATCATGCCGGCTTACAATGAACTGATAAGAGGAAATACATTTCAATGTCTCTTTTTTTTGTACAAGATTGATGATCGAGTTGAGGCTTTTTTTCTGATTGGTTTCTTTCTAACGTACACAATTTAACGCATGCTAAATCACAACAGGGCGCATTAAGTCGTTTTAACGCATGCTAAACAAAATGAAAGAAACTATAACACATGCCAGCTCTATTTCGGAAGTGGGCAGTCCTGAGGGGGCCTGTGTTTAAGAAGTGAGTCGCCTCCCATCCTCCACCAGTCTTGCAGGAGAATCCCTAATCCCTTTGCCTGTGGTTAGGGTGTCCTCTTCCCCTATCCCTTTCTGAACTTTGTCTATGGTAACACTGCCTCTTTCTTAAATTTCTGGCACATCATTCGCTCAGATGTTCAAACTTAGTTTAAGCTAGTTTTTCGTCGTGGCTCTTTCAGGGGCTGCAGGATGCCTTTGGCAGCCGCCGCCATGGAATGTTGGGTTTTTTTCCTGTCCTCTTTCTGGTTTCCGAAAGTGATAAACGTTATAAATATTCAATTTGTCACAACTGTGCATTGAATTATAAGAAAGGAAGCCTAGTTGGATGAGTGAATAAGACTGCGAGCATGAATGGGGAATGAAAAAAACAGAGTAAATGGGATAATCAAATGCAAATCTGCTAATTATCAGTGATATCTTTGCTATCTGCACTGCATTTGTAGATTGTTTTTTTTTCCCTGTATTGATATTGTTTCTTGCTAGAGATCAGAGGCAGCAGAATGCCCTTTTGGTTGGGTGGATCAGTCAAGCTCTGCCCCCAGTTCTGCCCCAAGCTCCGCCCACACTTCCATTGCCAATTTTTTTTTTACATTACATTTACAGTTTCTCATTCTGTCTTGTGCACATTCTTTGCATAAATCATAGTGTATAATTATTCAATCCCAGACCAAATAAATGTTTGATTCTGAAAATAACCAGACATAGTGGTAAAGGAGAAAATAACAAAAAGTAATAGAAATGTCAGCACTGACTATTTTGTATTGCATGAAGAGAAGATTATCAAGTACCAAGAGTGAAGGCACATGAAGAACGACGAAGGCTTGGCAGTGCCCACATAATATGGCATTATGTTGGAGCCGCTAAGCCTTTGTCGTTTTGTTGTTTTTTGTTTTTTTGCGGGAAGTGTGTAGGATTG
This sequence comes from Rhinatrema bivittatum, assembly GCF_901001135.1. Lineage (NCBI taxonomy): Eukaryota > Metazoa > Chordata > Amphibia > Gymnophiona > Rhinatrematidae > Rhinatrema > Rhinatrema bivittatum. The sequence goes on along the minus strand of NC_042619.1, from coordinate 27,741,360 downwards.
GAAGCAGGAGGTAGCGAGAGCAACAGGAGGAGGAGTGGGAGCAGGAAGAAGAGAGGAAGAGGAGGTGAGGAGGGAGGAGGGAGGCCTAAGGGAGAGAAGGGGGGGGGGGGATGGGACAAGTGGTGAGAGCAAAAGGGAGTGGGGATGGGGGGATGGGGAGAGATGAATGCTGCTGAAGAGGGGAGGAGAGAAGAAGACGTAGATGGGAAGAGGAGCAAGAAGGAGTTGGGATAGGGAGAGAGGTGGGATGCTGAAAGGAAAGAGGAGGGGGGCTGATGGGGCGGCAGAAGAGAGAGAGGATAGGGCTGGGGCCAGAGAGAGAGTCCTGCCTCCAAGAAAAACCACATAAGCTCTGTGGCCATAAGGTAATCCCCTACTCTGTTCTCCTGCTGAACCTTTGCTGTTTTTCTTGTGGGGGATGGGGGTAGGGAGGGGGTGATGAAAAGAGGGAGAGGAAAGAGCAAGAGGAAGGGGTGGGAGAATGGGGGGGGGGGAGCTGAAAGGAGAGGAAGACCAAAGGGAGAGGAGGGGGTAATGGAGTAGACCAAAGGGAGCAAGGGTGGAGAGAGACTGGGGCTGGGGGGGAGAAGATGGGGGAAAGGCATGGGATGCTAGTGGAGGGGGATTCAGGCCTGCCCCCCCCCCCTCCCAGTCACCCTGATATTTTCCCTTCCCACACAACCCCGGCTCCTTACCTCCCTACTAACCCCTCACTTTCCCAGTTAACTCCTTCTCCCTCAGTTCCTTACTTCTCCCTCAGTTCCTTACTTCTCCCTCAGTTCATTCCTCCCCCCCCCACCCATAAATCTCTTGTTTTCCCCAGTCACTCTCTCCCCACCACAAACCTCTCATTCACCCTGGTTCATTCCTCCCTACTAACCCCTCACTTTCCCAGTTAACTCCTTCTCCCTCAGTTCCTTACTTCTCCCTCAGTTCCTTACTTCTCCCTCAGTTCATTCCTCCCCCCCCCCCCCCACCCATAAATCTCTTGTTTTCCCCAGTCACTCTCTCCCCACCACAAACCTCTCATTCACCCTGGGTCATTCCTCCCTACTAACCCCTCACTTTCCCAGTTAACTCCTTCTCCCTCAGTTCCTTACTTCTCCCTCAGTTCATTCCTCCCCCCCCCCCACCCATAAATCTCTTGTTTTCCCCAGTCACTCTCTCCCCACCACAAACCTCTCATTCACCCTGGTTCATTCCTCCCTACTAACCCCTCACTTTCCCAGTTAACTCCTTCTCCCTCAGTTCCTTACTTCTCCCTCAGTTCATTCCTCCCCCCCCCCCCCACCCATAAATCTCTTGCTTTCCCCAGTCACTCTCTCCCCACCACAAACCTCTCATTCACCCTGGTTCATTCCTCCCTACTAACCCCTCACTTTCCCAGTTAACTCCTTCTCCCTCAGTTCCTTACTTCTCCCTCAGTTCATTCCTCCCCCCCCCCCCCCCCCACCCATAAATCTCTTGTTTTCCCCAGTCACTCTCTCCCCACCACAAAGCTCTCTTTCATCCTGGGTCATTCCTCCCTACTAACCCCTCACTTTCCCAGTTAACTCCTTCTCCCTCAGTTCCTTACTTCTCCCTCAGTTCCTTACTTCTCCCTCAGTTCATTCCTCCCCCCTCCCCCCACCCATAAATCTCTTGCTTTCCCCAGTCACTCTCTCCCCACCACAAACCTCTCATTCACCCTGGGTCATTCCTCCCTACTAACCCCTCACTTTCCCAGTTAACTCCTTCTCCCTCAGTTCCTTACTTCTCCCTCAGTTCATTCCTCCCCCCCCCCCACCCATAAATCTCTTGCTTTCCCCAGTCACTCTCTCCCCACCACAAACCTCTCATTCACATTGGTTCATTCCTCCCTACTAACCCCTCACTTTCCCAGTTAACTCCTTCTCCCTCAGTTCCTTACTTCTCCCTCAGTTCCTTACTTCTCCCTCAGTTCATTCCTCCCCCCCCCCCCCCATAAATCTCTTGTTTTCCCCAGTCACTCTCTCCCCACCACAAACCTCTCATTCACCCTGGTTCATTCCTCCCTACTAACCCCTCACTTTCCCAGTTAACTCCTTCTCCCTCAGTTCCTTACTTCTCCCTCAGTTCATTCCTCCCCCCCCCCACCCATAAATCTCTTGTTTTCCCCAGTCACTCTCTCCCCACCACAAACCTCTCATTCACCCTGGTTCATTCCTCCCTACTAACCCCTCACTTTCCCAGTTAACTCCTTCTCCCTCAGTTCCTTACTTCTCCCTCAGTTCATTCCTCCCCCCCCCCACCCATAAATCTCTTGCTTTCCCCAGTCACTCTCTCCCCCACCACAAACCTCTCATTCACCCTGGTTCATTCCTCCCTACTAACCCCTCACTTTCCCAGTTAACTCCTTCTCCCTCAGTTCCTTACTTCTCCCTCAGTTCATTCCTTCCCCCCCCCACCCATAAATCTCTTGCTTTCCCCAGTCACTCTCTCCCCACCACAAACCTCTCTTTCACCCTGGTTCATTCCTCCCTACTAACCCCTCACTTTCCCAGTTAACTCCTTCTCCCTCAGTTCCTTACTTCTCCCTCAGTTCATTCCTCCCCCCCCCCACCCATAAATCTCTTGCTTTCCCCAGTCACTCTCTCCCCACCACAAACCTCTCATTCACATTGGTTCATTCCTCCCTACTAACCCCTCACTTTCCCAGTTAACTCCTTCTCCCTCAGTTCCTTACTTCTCCCTCAGTTCATTCCTCCCCCCCCCCCCCCCCCCCATAAATCTCTTGTTTTCCCCAGTCACTCTCTCCCCACCACAAACCTCTCATTCACATTGGTTCATTCCTCCCTACTAACCCCTCACTTTCCAGTTAACTCCTTCTCCCTCCGTTCCTTACTTCTCCCCCCGTTCATTCCTCCCCCCCCCCCCCTCCCATAAATCTCTTGCTTTCCCCAGTCACTCTCTCCCCACCACAAACCTCTCTTTCACCCCGGTTCGTTCCTCCCTGCCCCCCTTCTGGCTCCCCTCACTCACTGGCTCCTATCATTTTGAAGAGAAAAGGAAGAGCTCCTCCGTCCATGCCCTCCCTCCTCCCTGGCTGGTGGCGGGGGCCCGAGCGTCCTGCTTTGATGCAAAGGGCACCGTTCAGGGCCCCCCCCCCCCCCGGCAGGGAGGGCGGCGACGGAGGACATCTTCCTTCTGTTTCAAAATGGTCGGAGCCGGAGACAGGGGACAGACCGCGCTCTCCGCCGCTGCCAATGCCCTTCGTTTTCCTGGGGAGGGCGGGAAGGAGCGGAGGAGAAGCGGCGACGCCCGCAGGCTGAAATTTTGGGGGGAGGGTGTGGCCATGGCCCCAGCGATGCCTGCGCTAGAGATGTATTCCACGTGATTAATGTTTGAAGAGGGGAATATGTATTCCTAATTTACCCAAATAGATGCTTCAAAAAAATAGAGCGAAATGATCCAGGGCCGACGTAGCCTGAGTACAGAAGCGAACTGCAGACTGAATTGTTTTAAGCAACGGTAAAGAGACTTAGTGAAAGGACAAGGGGAAGGAGGAGAAAGGGGTGTCCTGCAGGTATTTGGGGGTGACCTTCCAGCCCTTTCATTTGTGAGTCTTATTTCACTTATGGGGGATTAGTGAGAGCAGGGAGAAAGGATCAAGGGGGAAAAAACGCAGGGCAAACTATGCAGTTGCCAGAAATACATCTGTGAGGAAACTGATGTTCCTATTATGGAGTCTCTTGGTGTTTCTTTCAAAGCACCTGATGATAATTGTAAATTCAATCATGGCTCGTGTTCCGTGCTTTTTATGTTTTAGAACCCTCATTGTAAATTAATTGGGGGAAAGGCTGGGCCTGACCGGGCAAAATATATTGGAAGGGGGTAGGGGAGGGCTGACCTAATTCTAAATTTACGTACGGCGTTTGCAACGCATAAACGGTGACAGTTTTCGAACCCACTTCCGTGAGTAACACAAAGCTGTGCCCACGGAAATGAGCTTTTACAGAATTATCCTCATCAATTTTCTCTGTTGCATTCGGCGTGCAATAAACTCTGGGATTTTTTTCTTAACCAGCGCTATCAATAGTCACCTTTTGCATATTCTGGCCCACAACAAAATATTTTTTGGGTTATTTCAGCTCATAAAGCTTCTTTCACAGTTCCTCTCTCACTCATTCTGTTTTTCCTTTTAGCACCAGTAGTTACCATTTATTTATTACATTTCTTCTATACCCGAACACCTCTTGGCTACTAATTAGGTAGTAGCACTTTCTCTGCTCATCTCAGCATTGTGAACAGATAGATATTTATATTCCACTTCAAAATGGATATCATTCAAGTGTTTTACTGTTCCTAGAGAGCTTACAATCAAAGTTTGTACCTAAGGCAACAGAGGATGAACTGACTTGCTCAAAGTCACAAGGAGCATCAGTGGGATTTGAACCCTTGACTTTCCTTGGTTTATAGTCTGCTGCTCTAACTATTAGGCTATTCCACCATACTGTGGTATGACTAGGATCATGTCCTGACTGTTTCCAACAATCAAGCACTACCAATAGTCTGCTATAGGCCAGTTGTGGGGTGCAGGAGTCTGTCTGCTACAAGACACTGCCAGCCGCCCTCCCACCTTCCTTGCGATCCTCAGTCAGGAAAAAAGACAACGTGTAGTCTCCTCAGAAATAGACTTTTATTTATCAGATTTGGCAGGACATAGCATTTAGAAAATCACAATTCCTATCTTTAACATCCTGGCTACTAAGCACCAGTTTTCCCTAAAGAAAGTTGTGTATCGAGGGTGGTAACAAAACATGCCATAAACCTTAGCCTGCTTGAGATACTAATACTTATGATTAACTTACCCCTCATTCGAACTTTCAGGTGTTTCCTCTGTTCACCTCTGAAGCAGGTTCCGGCTGGAGAACGTGAGCAGGGGAACGGCTTAGTTCCTGACTTGGTATGGGCTGGTTCTCACCCTTCGGGAAAGCAGGGAGATCTGGTCAGTCTTGGACTCTCCTTTCGCTTCCAGGGACACTTCAGCACAGGTTCTCGCTCTCAAGGTTTTCTCCCTGGGTTTGCATTCAGGATTTTGTGCCTCGCCTCCCTGCTCCCTTTTTGGCTTTCGGTCGCTCTGCCAGGAGGTTCTTCTTTTTCTTTCTTTCCGGCCTTCCTTTCTCCTCCTTGTCCCTCTGTCTTATACTTTCCAGCTGATAAATATGCATAAGCTCATGCATACCCTGATGGTGGGTGAAGGGTCTCTTGCCGCATTGCAGGTCTTGTTCTCTCCCCCCCCCCCATTTATTTGGGAGGGGTCCTGCCATGTTGGCAGGCCAAGCTACGTGTCAGAGTGTCAGCATTATCTCAGGCCGCTCCCCCCCCCCCTTTTGCAAAGGAAGGAGTAATTGCTTGCCTCTGTCTCTGACACTTTCTTAGGATATTAAGTCGTATTGTCTCTTCAGTCTGGTTTCTTTATTTACACAGGACTGGCCAACAGGCACATCTGATAAGGCCTCCCATACTGCTTAGAACAAGGTCTCTAGTTTCCACTGATGCAAGGCAGTTTAAAGTTCACCTGGGTAACATTCCTTCTCTTGCTGTAGCAGGGTTTGGACCTGTCAGAATTTATCCTGTACATGGCTATTATAATTCTTAACTGGTGCATCATTGGTAAACAGGAGATATCACCCTACACTGCTGTGTTTAGAATATATTTATTTGTTGCTGGTCTAGCTGAGATCCAGCAACTTCGCATAGAAGAGATAGAAGTACACTGACAGACAATCTGCTCATTAATTGCTTCATGTCATTCAAATGTCCTCTACTGCTTCTCTCCCCATCAGGGAGTTTTCTCCTTTCTTCTTCTTTTTCCCCTCCCACGTCTCCTCACCTGAGTCCATCTTGCTGATTTGCTAAGAAGGTAAGTACATGGTCCAATCAGCTGTTTAGCTGCTTCACTTTCACCAGACTTCCCACAAACCAAGATAACCACAGCGTATTCCTCGACTGCACAGACACAAACATGGCCCTCGCATCATGGAATGATATCACTTCCGCTGTGGCAGATTCCCTATGCCCCCTCATCACCAAAACACTTAGCCCCTCCACAAACACAAAAAAAACATGGTATAACACCAATCTCAAAACCCTCAAACATTCCCTCAGACACCCATCCCCATCCCTCCTAGCCAAATACAAAACAGCCCTTCACAAATATTGGACCGACATCCTTACAGCCAAAAAAGACTTCTATGCCAAAAGAATACACGACCTACAATTCAATCCTAAAGTGCTTTTTTCCTACTTGGCTGAACTTACCAAGCCTCCTTCTACCTATCCGACTGACTCTGACACTCAAAACAAATGCGATAAACTTGCCCATTACTTCAATGATAAAGTCTCAAAACTAGTACAACTCTTTCCCACCTCATCCCCACCACACTCTCCTCTTCCTTCCTCTACACTGACTACGCTCAGTTCCTTCAAAATTACATCATCAACACCAGACCCACCAGACACCCCTCTGACACACTTCCCACCAAAGCCTTACTAATGATCCCCAAATGCATTGCGAAGCACATTGCTAATTTCATAAACTCCTCACTTTCAACAGGAATCATCTCCGATCCTCTCAAGCAAGCCATCGTCAAACCCTTTCTCAAGAAACCCACCCTCAACCCCAATGACCTTGCCAACTTCCAACCTATCTCTAACCTCCTTTTTCTAGCAAAAGTACTCGAAAAAACCGTTAACTCTCAACTCTCTGACCACCTCGAAAAACACAATATCCTATTCCCATCCCAATTCAGTTTACGAAAGCTATACAACACTGAAACCCTCCTACTGTCACTCTCTGACACCATCCTAAGAGGATTTGACAAAGGTCACTCCTACTTATTGGCACATCTAGACATCTCAGCAGCCTTTGACACGGTTAACCATAACATACTACTAGCACGCCTCAGCGAGATTGGAATCACTGGCACCCCCCTCCAATGGTTCAAATCCTACCTCAACAACAGAATCTGCAAAATAAGAATTGACGACTATGAATCCAAACCTATCCACCTCTCCAGAGGCGTTCCACAAGGATCCTCACTGTCATCCACCCTATTCAACATCTATCTACTTCCCCTCTGCCAGCTCCTCTCAGACCTGAACCTCATTCACTACATATATGCTGACGATGTTCAAATTCTCATCCCCATCTCAGACTTCCTGACCTCCACTATTCAAAGATGGGAAAACGCACTTTCATCCATCAACAGTCTCCTGGCGTCGCTACACCTCGCCCTTAATACCGCTAAAACCGAATTTCTCATAATCACTCCCCCTATCCATTCCAAGACCACCCCCTCTGCCAACACGACCTTCGCACCTTCAGCCCAGGATCTAGGTGTCATAATTGATGATCGCCTTAATTTACAAAAATTCATTGGTGCAATCATGAAAGATTGCTTCTTTAAACTCAACTCAAAAAAAAAGAACACAAATAATTTCCAACAAAAACCAAATCAGTAATGGAAAAGGAAATATCAATCTACGTGCCGTTTCCCAATTAAGCTGGTTTTTAATTTTTAATTTTTAATTTTCTGTTTTTTGTTTTTTAATTTTTAATTTTTTATGTGTATCTAGCCGCATCAGCAAGCCTGACGGCGTGCTTTCTTGTGGTATTTCAAACGAAAGCCGCCCGGACTTCTAATCATTTGCGGCAGTCCTTGATAATCTTTTGTTGTGTATTGTACTACTGTAACTTTTCATTAAATCCTCGATGATTTTACAAATATGCAGTATTCTAATGCAACAGAGCTCGATCCTCGTCAAGCGTGTTTTGACAAAGTCAGATGTTACTTCAATATTAGCTCAACAACCGGCCGAAGTTTCGCAGCTTGTGCTGCTTCATCAATACATTAAAAAAACTTAGACCCCTCCTCCATCTCAGTGACCTTCGGACAATCCTGCAAGCTACAGTTATGTCCAAAATAGACTACTGTAATTCCCTCCTCCTGGGCCTTCCCAAAGCCACACTCAAACCCCTCCAACTACTGCAAAACTCAGCAGCGAGAATCCTCACTAACTCTCGCAAATTCGACCACATCACCCCCATACTCAAAAGCCTACACAGGATCCCTATCCATCAACGCATAACTTTCAAGACACTCACTTTACTACACAAAACCCTCTACAACCAAGACATGCAATGGATAAAAGACAAAATCTGCTTCCACGAAACTAATAGACCCACCAGAGCCTCCTACGAAGGTACCCTACACATCCCATCTCATAAACAGATCCATCTCAAGTCCACCAAGGAATGAGCATTCTCCATTGCTGGCCCTTTTGCCTGGAATACTCTGCCAACTGAAATCAGACTCGAGCAGTGCACGCAAAAATTTAGGGTTAGGCTCAAAACTTGGCTTTTCAAACAAGCCTTCCCGTAACCTTTGCCATGTACCACTCTGATGCAGAATTCATATTAGATTCTATGTCGCATAGATAACCTTTGCCACGTTCAATTCTAATGAAGAACTCATATGCAGATACTAGATTCGTGAATCCGAACTCTCAAATATTGGACTCTCAAATACTGGACTCTCAAATCTTGCTGTAGTTATTAACCTTATACTTTGTATTCCTGATTCTGCGTTTTGATGCTATACTTTTTAAATTTGCTGCTGCATTATTACCTCTCAAGCTACCTCCCATTTTAAATATAGAATTATTCTCCTGTAAATAGTCCACTGTCTGTTAACATTTGTTACTGTAACCGCACGTAACCACACGGCAGCTAGTTCAGCTGTTGTGTGGCTGTGTCGGATGTTGTATATCTTTATCTGTACTCAAGTATTAAGTGCATCTATCCTCTTGCCTGCTACTCTCCCTCCCGTGCGCGTCTTCTCTCGCACCCCCAGTTTTATGACCCCTGTTTTTTGTAACTGATATCTTCCCACTTCGTTTTCCCTAGTTAATTGTAAATCGGCATGATATCTCTGATGATGGTCGGTATATTAAAAACCTGCAAATAAAATAAATAAATAAATAAAAAATCTTGTGACTCGGTAATATTATGCATCTGCTACAAAATGGTGAGTATCGTATGACGTAAATTCACAACCATAGCAACTGTGTTTGTGGGACATACATGAGCAAACAATCCTGAGCTTAGAACCTTCTCAGGGACTAAGATGAAAATGTTAGAGAAGTAGACATTCAAAAGCTAGCCAGTTATCTAAGTTAGCGGATAGACACGGCTATGCTGCTGAATAGCCCTATAGAAATCACTACTTAGATGGATAAGTTTAGACCTGCTATTGAGCAGGTCTAAACTTTGCTGAAGGATTTTGGGCTATCAGCATAATTTTAGCTTGGATTATGTCTCTAGAAAAGAGTAAGTAAGTAGTGTTATAATTTCATTTATTTTTCATTTATAATTGCAATTAACTCTTTCAGACTGCTTCAAGTATTCCTACACCTGTATGCATAACGTTATCTGCTGTGAGAAGAGGCGGTCCCAGGGATAGGATTGGGTTAGAGCTTGCCCTTGCACACATGCTTTTGAACTTTCAAAACCATGCACTTATTTTTTTCTCAGAAAAAATCTACCAGTGCACATATTTTCACAGTGAAAAAACTAGTGTAAAGTCTATGAATGAAAAGTACCCACTAACTCTGCACTAATGCGGGCAGTTAACAAAACCACCCCTTTAATTGTATGGGGGATAGATTTTCAAATGGGCCGAGTGCTTGACCTAGCCAGCTAGGTTAAGGCTGACACATTTCCTAAATCTAGCCAGCTAGATTTACACCTGTAATCAGGCCACCACTGCAGATCAGCACTAGTCAGCCACACGTATGTCTTCCCCTGACTCCAGAAATGCCTCCCGGGCCGATCACTTTTAGAGCAGCCAAATTGAGCCACCTAATGAAACTAGGTGGCTGGATCTACTTTTAACTATTGTATTTATAGATTTCTCACAATCAAGCCTAAGTGCTCAAGGCAAAGTACATCATAAAATATCATAAATAATTAATTGTATCACTAGAACAATAGAAAACAACAAAAGGATATGTGATGGGGGTATCCAATTGTTCCCTTAATTCGTAGCTCTGTCCCATATAAAAATGTCAGCAATGACCTTAGCTGATCTGAGTGCCCTCAGTATGTGTTAGGGGTCCTAACCAGACCCTACCCCTGTTGTGAGATCAGTGTAGTGTCAGGTGTGTTAGGGAGAAGTGACACTCCCCATTGGGAGCAGTCACTTACGTTTATAAAGGCCCCTTCAACCATGGGATGCAGGGAGACTTAAGAGGAGAACCTCGAGGACTGCAGATCTTGGAGTCCAGGTGCTTGCCTTTTCACATAGGAGCAGCACTGGGCCTGCATCCCTCAACAGGTAAGGCCTAGGGAGAGCGTTTCAGCCAGCGGAGGATTTCTGGAAAAGTGTGACAGTCTACAGTCTGGACCAGAGAAGGTGCTGGGGCCAAGTGGAGGAGGAAGAGGCAGCATCCTCCGATTGGGCCAGAAAGAGGAGAAGGAAGCGAGAGCAGCCTCCTGTCAGGCTCAATAAAGGGGAAGTCATCTGACTCCCGCCCAGGCTGATGAGGAGAGAGCAGCCTCCTCCTGCCCCCGCAACACACCTCCTGGGACCTCGTAACGCAGCAGTGTGTACCAACACACTTGATGAGAACTTCTGTTCTATGGTATGCATGTTTAGATAAGAAAGTCTGTCCCCATATGCTCTACAATGAAGACCACTATTTCAGTAGCCTCCCTCTGGACCGACTCCATCCTGTTTATATCCTTTTGAAGGTGCGGTCTCCAGAAATGTACACAGTATTCCAAGTGAGGTCTCACCAGGGACCTAAACAGGGGCAACATCACCTCCCTTTTTCCGCTGACCATTCCTCTCCCTGTGCAGCCAAGCAGCTTTCTGGCTTCTGCCATCGCCTTATCTACCAGTTTGGCCACCTTATTCACCCCGAGATACTAAAATAAATGTATCCTGAGAGGAGTGCCTTGAAGAGGGGAGTTTTAGAAGGCAGAAGAAGCTGTTCGACTATGGAGAAAGGAAGCCTGTGGAAGAGATCCACAGAGGAGTTTTCAACTAGAAACCCATCTAAGAGGAGAATTTTACTTGAAAACAGAGGTACTGGAGAGTTCCCAGAGAGAAAAGGATCCCTACACCTATGAGCCGGCTGGAAGTTTTTTTTGAACTTTTGTGACGAGAGACTGAGTTTATTTCTTGTGAGCTGTGCTTTTTGTTTATTTGTTTTTTAGGACTTTCTGTTACTTGCTGATATCACCAGTAAAGACTTAATTTTTTTGGAATAACAGATCCGAGTGCCAGCCTGGGGATTTTTGCTGGAGTGGCTGGATGGAGAGCAGAAGAGCCCCAGGTGTGAGGAAAATCCTAAGGGCTTTGAAAAGTACATTTCCCCTTCCAACCCCCGGAGGTTATGGGATCTTGCCTGGTCTGTGACCCCAGGCCCAACTGCTGCCCAGGACAGGGGCTACAGATACAACTATACTGGATAAATTTAAATTTAGCATCGTTCCCAAGGAGCCTCTCTTTCTCCTTAGATCTCACACATTGAATTATTTAGTAATTATAGTTTAATTATAATTGTAATAACAGTAATTCAGTATTTTAAAATAATTAATAATTTGACAAACATGCCCATCACTAGTTAAAAGATATTAACGTGTTTCTCTCCTTTTATTTCTACAAGCACAAATTGAACTAACTTAGCAACCACATTGCTTTCCCTTGGCACACCCTCTGGAAAAGAGTAAGCAACTCAATTTAAGATTTTAAGCAATTGTTTGCCAATGGGTTGGCTCTGCACATATTGAGGCAGGAATGAACGTCAGGCCTAGGCCAGGCTATGTGGAGTACCAAGGAACAGACAGAACTGGGGCAGAAATGTAAATAATCTAGAACCCGAGAAAACGCTCTAGAACGCTGTGCCGGAATATAAATACTCCAGAACCCTGCACAAGTTTTAGAGTGGGACTGTATTTGGTGAGAAGTGTGTGCTTGCATGCTGTTTTTTGCTTCCTGCAAAATGTTTTCTCTTTCTGAAGTTGTGGGCCTTGTGTGCTTTCTTTTGTCCAAAGTTTGTCCTCTCCGCCCTGCCAATTAAACCTGACCTTATAAGCCCATATAAAAATGGACCCAGGAACACAAAGTATGATGCACACTGTTATATGGCAAGTGATACAATTTGAAATTTTACAGACAGCTGCAAGTTACTGGGCCAGATACAAGGAACAGTTTATAGCACTCCCAAAATGCATTTTACAACAACAACAAAAAAAACCCTACATAAAAAAATGATTATGTAATGGCAATGGGGAGTAGCCTGGTAAGCTGACCTGTCACAGTGTAGTAATCCAAAATGAATAAAAACAAAAGCTTTCATTTAATCCTTCCACTGTGTATCCTGGTTTTTAGTTTTAACAGCTTTGTATGATTGACGAGCAGATAGTGGGATAAGTGTACAGCATATATCCACAGTTCAATCTTACCAATTCGGTACAAGAGGCATATTGTATAGCGTCTAATGTAATTGCCTAACAGCTGTAGAACATATTGCTCACAGATGTTAACAATTCTGAAATCTTGCCAGTTTTTAGAGTTGCTAAGAATTATCTTTTTTTTTTTACAGTTCTTTGTAAATCCAAATGTTTAATATTAATGGCGCGTGAAATGGAGCTATTTAGTATCATGCTAAATTATTTAATACAGTTGGGGGTGTTCTAGTTTCACGTTTTTCTTATAATTATTGAGACAAGGTACAGATGACATTAGTGAAAAAGCAACAGGAGTGACTGAAAAAGAGGAGAGAGGGGCAAGATAAGGAATGTGGGATCTATTTACTAAGCCACGATAAGGCGGCAATGCAGTTGATACTGTACCAATTTTGGCACTCAATGCGCATTAAAAACACATTATTGTGTATATATTGTTGGCACACATTTCCATGTTATTGATAACATGGCAAAACATCAGGCACATTGCTCTCCAAAAATTAATATGCTGCCTCACATGCAAATACACGCAAAGCAGCTCATTATTATTCAATAGATTAGCATAGCTCATGATAAGCATCGCAATCCGCCTTAAGCAGAGGAAGAAGTGTAGTTCACTTGCACCGAGAGCATCGGCAGGCTCTCAGGCACCGGCCACTAAACCCCTCCTTGACACTGAAACAATACCCCCACCACCACCACCGCATACTAACTCCTCCTCCTGAAAAAGGACACCCTCTAGGCCCCTCCTCCTTGTTATCCCCCCTCTAACATATATAAATAGTTAAGACCCGCCCAGTTCAAAACTATACTCCTATCCAAAATGGAAAAAATGGCATCCCCTTTCTCTGATGCCCCCCGTGCATCCTCACCAGCAGGAGTTCCTGGGTGGCAATGGGGCAATAAGTCTATATCAATCGTTCTGTGAAGTGAGTCTGAAGAACCTAAATATTTTATTTATACCCTAGAAGAAAGATGAAAGTGTGTGTGTGTGTGTGTGTGTGTGGTGGGGGGGGGGGGGGATATGATAGGGATATTCAAATACTATCTAGAAGGCACGAGAAGCAAATCTGTTTTCGGAAGAAAGAATGCTTTATTAGAAAAGAACATGGTATGAGAATCCATAGAAGCAGCCTCGGGAACAATGTCAGGAAATATTTCTGCACAGAAAGCCTGGGGAACGCATGGAACAACCTCCCAGGGAAGACGGTGGAGACAGAAATATTGCTGGAGTTCAAGGGGGCATGGGAGAGACTCAGAGGACTCCTGGCAGTGAAAGAGTAATGGGAAAGCGACCAATCAACTGGGGTCTATAGCCCTGCAACAGGAAGGATTTGGGGCCGACTAAGATGGTCCTTATCTCCCTTCATATTTTATGTTTATGTGACCTGTCCAGTACTGCCCTATTTATGTTTCATTCATTCTCATTCCAATATTTTCTTTCAGTTTATTCACCCATTCTGCATGCAATGAAAATCGAAGTAGAGATCCATTGATTAATATAATATTCCAAGGGGAGGGGCACACTATAATATTTTACCATCCTTTAAGAAGCAGAAACATTGTGATACGAACAGCAGAGGCAGTATTAGGGGCTCGCACAGGCAACAGTTTCTCTTTCGCTGTGAAAATAAAGGTCAGCAAACAAAAACTGTAGATGGTACTTTTCTTGTTAACTTATTGACCAAAATTCAGTCCAATGGAAAATATGGAGTGAGAAGGCCCTCACCTCACCCAAATCTTTCTGAATGATTCCAGAACAAACCTCAGTTGTTCCATTCTTAGATACATGAAAAGAGCCCCATTCTGGACGGGGCGCCAGAAAAGCAAGACTTACAGGTGAATTCTCAAAGGCGTTACGCAGGTAAATGTGACATACTATCCCAGCAATTTTCAAAAGTCATTTAGCCGCGTAAGTAATCTTAGCGTGTGTAAATCCAATTCAATGGCATGTATTGTAGCAATTTTCAAAAAACCACTTACACGGGTAAAGCACATTTACATGTGTAAAACCCAGTTTTAAGTGAGTAAATGCTTTTGAAAATCAGGTCCACACTGCATAGATTTTTTTGGAAAAAATACTTGTGCAATTTACCAAGTGGTGACCATAGAGGGTACATTTTGTACGCATGTGTCTGCCTAATACCACTCTGGATTGTGGCCTGAGAACATGTTAAAGGTTCTAGGTAATGCAACAGGTAGAGGCCTCTGCCGAATTTTGGAGGGTCTTTTACTATTTCTTTCCTGAAAATGTGTCCTCGGTTGCCTACGCCACCTTTCAGCTTGCTTTTTTTTCCCCCATTGTTGCACCTTATAGTGCCTTGGTGCCCTGCATCTTCTGTGTAGGGAGGTGAGGGCATGGCCGGTGTGTCCTGTTAGGCGAACTAGGCAGTCACCTTGGGCGCCGACCCTCAGTGGTCGCCAAAGAGCAACCATGTGGGGCCGTGAGCGGAGCCTATCCCGCGAGCATCAGAGGAGTAGAGATTCAGCGGGCTGTGAGCAGTGCCCATCCTGCTCGCGGCCCAAAGAAGCATACGCTCAGCGGGCGCGAATGCGGTAGGAGCCAGGGCCGAGGGCGGGTGCAAGGCAGAAGGCTCGCCTAGGGTGCCTAATACCCTTGCGCCGGCCCTGGGTGAGGGACTGATCCAGAGCATGGCACATATCAAGTGTTTAGGATCTACAAGCACAAAGTAAATGCTAGTCCTATTATGTAGTTTTGTTTTAGCAATGCAAGTGTAAGGACCCCTAGGATTCCCCACTTGATAATGTGCCCCTTTTACAAAGGACATAAGGAGGTAGTAGTTGGTAGAATCTCTTTGGGAGGATGCCAGAATAAATTGCTCCTAAAGTGCTATTTATTAGACCTTCCTAGAGCGTCAGTGGCGAGGAGTTGTGTCTGGTGGTGAGACAAAAGGGAGCACTTTTCTGTTTCCCCCTTGCTGGGAGCTGCAGGAGGCCCACAGGTAGCACAGGAGTTGTTGTTTGCTAGGGCAGGCGCTGCAAGCCCAAAGGAAGGCGCCTGCATGCTTTCTCCATAGAGAATAAGGGGAGGAAAGTAAGTCTGAAACTTTCCAGTCCTGCTCCCGAAAAGCAGAGGGTTCCCCAAAAATGGAAGATAGCTCTCACGCTTAGGATTTAGGAAAATCCTACCTTATACATAGAAACAGAGAAATGACGGCAGAAAAAGACCAATCGGCCCATCCAGTCTGCCCAGCAAGCTCCCACACTTATTTTCCCATACTTATCTGTTTCATCAACCACTAACTTCAGGGCTCTTGTTGGTAACTGTTTGATTCGAATTTCCTGCCACCCCCTGCCGTTGATGCAGAGAGCAATGTTGGAGTTGCATCAAATGTAAATCATAAGGCTTAATGGTTAAGGGTAGTAACCACCACATCAAGCAAGTTACCCCGATGCTTGTTTACCTGACTGCACAGATCAATGCCTTGTTGGATGCTGTCTGAATGTAAGTCCTCTTTTCCACATTTTCTCCTGCCGTTGAAGCAGAGAGCAATGCTGTATGTGCATTCAAAGTGAAGTATCAGGCTTAATTGGTTTAGGGTAGTAACTGCCGCAATAAGCAAGCTACCCCCACGCTTATTTGTTTATCCAGACTGTGTAGTTCAGTCCTTGTTTGTTGTTGTCTGAATGCAAACCCTCTTTTCCACATTTCTCCTTGCCATTGAAGCAGAGAACAATGTTGGAGTTGCATTATCCATGTGAAGGCTTAATCACCAGGTAGTAGCCACCATTCCAGCAAGCCACCCCCATGGCTTTTCTCTTCATTCCCATCCTCTAGCCTTTATGGGTCCATAGTGTTTATCCCATGCCCCTTTGAGATCCTTCACAGTTTTAGTCTTCACCACTTCCTCCGGAAGAGCATTCCAGGCATCCACCACCCTCTCCATGAAGAAATACTTCCTGAAATTGGTTCTGAGTCTTCTTCCCTGGAGCTTCAAATCATGACCCCTAGTTCTACTGATTTTTTTCCCAACAGAAAAGGTTTATTGTTGACCATGGATCATTAAAACCTTTCAAGTATCTGAAAGTCTGTATCATATCACCTCTGCTCCTTCTCTCCTCCAGGGTGTACATATTTAGGTTCTTCAATCTCTCCTCATAAATCATTATATGAAGACCATCCACCTTTTTTTTCACCCTTCTCTGGACCACCTCCATCCTGTTTCTGTCCCTTTGGAGATACGGTCTCCAGAACTGAACACAGTACTCCAGGTGAGGCCTCACCAAGGCCCTGTTCAAGGGGATCATCACTTACTTTCTCTTACTAGATATTCCTCTCTCTATGCAGCCCAGCATTCTTCTGGCTTTAGCTATTGTCTTGTCACATTGTTTCGCCGACTTCAGATCATTAGACACTATCACCCCAAGGTCTCTCTCCTACTCCGTGCACATCAGCCCTTCACCCCCCCCCCCCCCTCCCCATCAAATACAGTTCTTTCGGATTTCCACACCCCATATGCATGACTCTGCACTTCTTGGCATTGAATCTCAGCTGCCATATCTTCGACCCAACTTCCTTAAATCCCATCTCATTCTCTCTGCTCCTTCCGGCGTGTCCATTCTGTTGCAGATCTTAGTATCATCCGCAAAAAGACAAACCTTATCTTCTATCCTTTCCTCAATGTCGCTCACAAAGATATTGAACAGGACCGATCCCAACACCAATCCTTGAGGCACTCCGCTTAACACCGCTCTCTCTTCAGAGTAAGTTACATTTGCCATCACACATTGTCGTCAGTTTGCAATCCAAGCCACCACCTTGGCACTCACTCCAAAGCTTCTCATTTTATTCACAAGCCTCTGTGCGGGACCGTATCAAAAGCTTTGCTGAAATCCAAGTAGATGACATCGAGCGCTCTTCCTCGATCCAATTCTCTAGTCACCCAATCAAAAAAGTCAATCAGATTTGTCTGACAGGACCTTCCTCTGGTGACTCCATGCTGCCTCAGGTCTAGCAATTCTTCTGACTGTAGATAGTTCAATATTCTTTCTTTCAGCAGCGACTCCATTACTTATCCCACCACCGAGGTGAGGCTAACCGGCCTGTAGTTTCCAGCCTCCTCTCTGCTCCCACTCTTGTGAAGGGGGATCCCCACCGCTCTTCTCCAATCACTCGACACCGCTTCCGTTTCCAGGGATCTATTGCACAAGTCATGCAGCGGACCCACCAGCACATCTCTGAGCTCCCTCAGTATCCTGGGATTTATTTATTTATTTATTTGTTTGTTTGTTTTTCTATACCGACATTCAATCGAGATATCACATCGGTTTACAGTACTTAATGTACTATTAAGTTGTACTATAGTAACTTAATGTACTATTAAGTTGATCCGCCAGCCCTATACACCCCAGCAAATTCTAGTTTGGTTTATTTTAATTATATTATAATTTCAATGTTATCAGCTATGTATCATTACTTAAATATGTTGGATTGTAAAGCTTGTTGCTAATTTAATGTTCATTGTAAACCGAGGTGATGTTTGCTAACGAGCCGCGGTATATAAAACTCCTTAAATAAATAAAATAAATAAATAAATAAATACAGTAAACTGTTAGGCCAAATAAGGCTTAAACTTCTTATTTCTTACAAAGTCGCTTAGTAACAGGGTTAATGCCAACGTGTAACTATAAATTAACAGGGTAACTAATAAACTCAAACAGCACACTAATCTACTCGTGGTTAGTAGGCCACGCAACTATATACATTTCTACAAAATAGGAAGAATATTTAATATTTGGCAATTTGAGGTTGTTGGCCCCCACAGTATACCACCATATGGAATAGAAAGGACCTCTTACATTCCCACTTCCCCATTATTAACCTCCCCCTTTTTTCCCCAAGTCTCACTCACATGAAAAGATGCAACTGGGCTGGTGGGCGGTGTTGGCTTGAAGGGGTCTATTGTATCTAAACTGCCTCCTCATGCTCCACTGAGAGGTCCCCTCCGCTGAAAATTCTGTGCCAATGCTGGGGTCCACACCCTCCTCGGAGACCCAACTCCACCTCCCAGACTGCCGCTGGGGTCCTCTTGCTCAAGGGGGGGGGGGGAGCGGGAACCACTCCACCTCCAGACCTGGATTGGGTTTACAGATCCACTAGGGTCATGGCTGTTTTAGAATTCAGTGATTTTGACCTTCTGCAGTCAAACTTTCATTTGCTGTTACCCAGCTTGGACAAGTTACCTTCTCTCAGCCTGGCTTTTGCTTTATCTGTTGTCTGACCCTGTATGGGGTCACTTCCTCTTAGCCAAAAGACCAAGATCTAGGCAGGACTACAGAAAGAGACCTTGTGCACACCCCTCTATCCTGCTGGCCATCCCATGTTGCCTGGGAGCTCGGTACCCACGTGTCTGAATACACTTGTTAGTCAGGTGAGAATCTGTTTGCTTCCTAGGACTGTTTTCCAGTACATTTCTTTCATAAATCCCTTTCCCAGTCATAGTTCTGTAATTTAGAAGTTTGAATCCTCTGAATGTTTAGGGATATGTCTTACAAAATTACCAGCAGTAGCCTATGGGGCTGTGACATGCAAATCCCCTACCTGAATCTTTGACTAATCTATTCAATGGTCATTTAAGTACCTTCACAGTAAGGGGTCTGGCCATCTTTTCAATTTCCTGGGCTGGTGGCTCAAGTTGCATTGTCCTTTTTTTTTTTCTTCTCCTGCACTTCACTTAAATGGTAACATGCTCAAACCTCTGTCTCTTGTGTGTGTGTGTGTGTGTGTGTGTGGGGGGGGTGTTTCATGATATTTACGGAATCCAAATTGGTACTGGTCTAGGATGCCATTAGAGCCCAGAAAGAGAGAGAATTGTTGTAGAACAATGTTCTCTGTAATCTTTGATAGATATGAGAGGGAGTAAAGTGCTACTTTAGAGTTATAGTCTTTACAAAATAGAAATCTAGGGTTGCTCTCCCTTAAGTTAATTTGCAAAAGAGGCTCTGGAAAATGAGATTAAACCAGATAGAGATATCAGCCTTTTATTATCTTAAAAAAAAAAAAAAAGGATTTCCTAGAAATATAAGGAGAAAATCGTTAAATATTGATTTTCTTGGTTTTACCTATGCCATGTACATTATGTAACCTAGGTCCATTATCAATGAATTGCACTGTTAAGACTCTTCCTACTATGTGGTTCACTTCCAATTTTCTTTCTTTCTTTCTTCTACTCTCCATTTTGTCCTGCCACCCTGGCTTAATCTGTAGCTACTTTTCCATGTCCTGAACTGATTGCTAAGCTGCATGACGCATCTCTGTTCATATCCGTCGTGAAACAGAAATGTTAAGATGAGGTTATAAATGTAGAATTCATGTGGGCCCTGTTTAATACGTCCAGCTGTAACCCCCCACCCTCTCCAATGCTGAATTATTCATTATGAATCCTATTTTTACCTTGTTCTGACACACGCACACAAAGTCACACACACACACACCAGGGGTGTAAGGTAACTGCCCAGGATGGTGCATTGGACTGGCTCCTGCCCCAACCCTCACTCCTGAAAAAACTGCCGGGCCAGGAGCCATCCCTGCTCCCACTTTGCCATTTCAGGGCATCCTGCATAGAAAAAGGGGCAGGAGGGGATGCCCACTCAACTCTTGCCCCACTCACGTCCCTTACAAATGGCACCAGAGGGCTGTTGTGCACAAACTTTCTCCTCTCTCTCACTCACACATGAGCACGCTTGCACATTCTCTCACTCTCATGTACACACACACACATGAAGGAAGGCGATCTATAATAGCCGTCAGGATGAAAGAAAAGAAATAGATGCCTGTAGTCTTAAAACAATCCTTTATTGCAGTGGAGACACACACACATGCACATGATCACACACACACATGCACATGATCACACACACACACAGGCACATGCCCTCGCTCAGACACACGCACGCACATGCTCTTTTGCTCTCACATACACACACAGGCACATGCCTTCTCACTCTCACATTCACACTCATGCTCACACACACACACAAACACACACTCTCTCTCTCTCTCTCTTTCTCTTATCCCCCTCTAGAGGCACATGTATCAGCCTCTTCCTTTAGCCCCCACATCTAACGAGACACTTTCGATTCCTTCTGGCCATGAGGGCCGCCACACTGCTCTTTCTCCTGCTCCTGGCCACACATAGGCCCCACAGCTCTTCCTCTTTTCATGAGTGGGCCCTGTGGCTCTTCTGCCTATTTCTCCTGAGACTGCAGGCATTCTGGAGGGGAAATTCTGAACTACCAGAGCAATGAGCACCCACTGGTCCCATCCCCCCCAAGCAGCTGGCTTGCACGCCGTCTTAATCAGCATTTCAACCAGACTTGCTAAATAGGTGGTTTTGCCGCTGAATTTGGTTTCTTTTTAAAGTCACTGGCAGAATCTTTTATTTCACTATGCAGCTGTCTCAGACAGGCCTCCTTGCTTGCTTTTACAGTCATCCCCAGCAGGTGCAGCAGATTTACAGTGAGATGTCACACACAGCCTACAGGTGCAAGCTTACATGTAAACCAATTGCTGCTGTCTATCCTGTCCATCTCCTAAAACTGGTTATTAGAAAACCAGAGAAAGCCCCCCATGGCTCTTCCACCTGTTGTTGCTAACGTTAGGCAGGCCACAGCTCTTCCTGAAAGTGGGTCGAGGGGGGGCTTAGGCAGCCATAGCATTTTCTCCTCCCACCCCAGAATGGTAATGCTCAGGCCCCAAGCAGTAGCTGGCGGTGGATGGCACACCAGTTTTGTCAGTTGGTGGTGCCTGTGCGCTATTGTGCACTGTGGACGGTGCGCTCCTGACACACACAGACACACAATGCTTTGATTACTGAGAATAGGGAGAGAACACTTTTTGTATGTCACAAAGCTCGAAAACATCTGCGTGTGTAGACAATACCAGAAGTGAGGTGGGTCAACAAATGGTCGCCATTTTTGGTCATTTTACTGAATTTTGGATGGGTCCATCATGTGATGCAAAAAAACAGGGACTCCCCTTCCACCATCAGCAAGTCTGGTATATTCAAGAACAGAGAGGCTGCCATATGATAGGGGGGGGGGAGGGGGGGTGTCACATCTTTTCGTAGGAAATCACCACACTGGCATCCACGAGTCCATGTGATTGCATATGCCCACCCTGAGTTTTTCAGATGGCCGAAGAAAGCAGAGGAGTCCTCCTGGAGCCAGGCTGCCGCTCTCTGAGCACTGCAGGAGCCGACCAATTTCCCTCAAACACCATGGGAGCCAACCTGCAGCTCAGTAACCTGGAGAAAACTACAGAAACCAGCTGACACTCCCAACACCCTTTTAAGAGTGCTGCCTTTGTTTTGGGTTTACCCTTGAAGGTTTTTTTTTGGGTGAGAGACCATGCTGGCCAGTTAAACCCAACCTAATACAATATCAGAGAATTGGTTTACAATGGGCCATATTCTGCGCCTATATTCTCCAGTACCTCTGTTGGTTTTGCTTTCCTGCAACATTATGTTGAGGTCCAAGTTTTAAGTGGACTGAATGGAGAATTTATTTCCTAGCCTTAAAGTAGTTTCTCAAGTTGAGATCTAATTGGTTTTATCTAACTGCTAAATTTTGCAGTTGGATCTCTTGATTGCTTAAACACATGTTCTTTGAGCGTCGTTCCATAAAGTGTGCAACTAACCATCAAAAAGTAATTTAAAATTTGCTGTATTCTGAAGCTTAAAAGTAGTCCAAGATTCATGCTGTCTACAAATACTTTGATTTGTTGGAATCTGCAAATATTTGCATAAGTCAAACCATTCTAAGTTAATTTGGATTTGATTTTAAAATATACAAACAGATTTCAACTGAATCAAAGTCAGCTGGATATCCAACTCAATTACATCAAATATGACTTGAATCAGAGAGGAGGAAGAAGGTCCCCCATCTGAAACTCAGGTGTGGTCCTCAACGACTGCGTCTTTGTGTCAGACATCAGCCACTGCAGCTGCTGGAGGTTAATCAGGGTGACTGTCAGTCTTCTAACAGTTTTCTTCTCTGCTTTTGGGCTCCAGCTCAATCAAAACCAAGCTATGGTGTCATAAGCTTAAATTCACAGCTACCCAGAGGATCTTTCCTCTGTTTCATATCCTCTTCGCAAATCAGCCTAGTTATCCCTGGAACATTTCTTGTCGACAGGCCACAAGCCCTTCAGAACCCGGCTGACATGACCCCCTACGTCTGGTCACTAGGTGCTGCTACTGTACGATGAGTGGAGACTCTCTCCCTCCCTCCTAAGGGGCTGAGAGCACCATCTGTGAAGCATCTCTCCCTACCATTCTGGGAGGCAGATGCCAGGAATCAAACCCCAGTCTTCCAACTGACAGTGCACAGCCAGGGCTGGTGCTTCCATTAGGCAAACTAGACGATTGCCTGGAGTGTCAAGATTTTGAGGGTGGCAAAATCTTGCCAGTGTGAGGTCCAGAGGAGTGCGGTACCAGAGCCCAAATTGCCAAAAACGGGAGTGCATTAGTGGAGCCACTGCAATGGTTGGGAGGGAGCGCCTTGCTGGAACTGCCACCAATAGATAAGTTGGAGGGAGGTGAGGGAGTGAATAACTGAAGGTTCGTCTAGGGCACCAGATAGGCTTGCACTAGCCCTGCGCACAGCATTTGCTAATGATCCACTGGGCTAGCCCTGCCTTCATTTTCTTATATACCTTAGTATCTCTTCTTTTCACACTCAATCATATGTAAGGCTGTCTAAGCCTTCACTATAGGTTAAAGTGAGGAAAATTGCAGCAATGGGAGATTTCAGCGGTGTGTAATGTTTTGCGATTGATTTTCCAGGTCCACCCCAAAGAGGGTAGGTCCGTGTTTAAAATTTGCATAGTTGTCTCCACACGGCACAAGGGAGGAAGCCGTCAGCCGAGAGGAACAAGTGAGAGGCAGGTGCTGCACTCTCCAGTCTCCCAGAGAGGGGAGGGTTCCTTTCTCTGCTTTCGGGAGGACTTTTGTGGAGTCTCCTTGTCTGTGGTGTTTCAGGAGGGGGCCAGAGCCAGCAATTTTCTGTAGGCTGACTAGGAAGGGAGACTTGCTCATAAGGTTGATTGCATCCAGCAGATACAGAAATGCCATTTGCTACTGGGGGAAGAAAGGAAGTTCTGTGTTCAAATCAGGTTCTGGGGAGAAAAGGAGCATCCAGTTCCAAGCAGCATGAGAAATGGACTTCTTCTCTCTACTAGTTTTTGAGAGGAGCTATTTCTTGTATTTTCGGGACTTGCATCGCTTTGCTTCATTTTTTTTTTTTTAATTTTAGTGAAGCATCTTTTTTTTGTTTTGAAGCACCACCCACTGTGAGGCGAATTTTGAAATCACGGCACATGTCAAAACCAGGGGATAGACGAGTATGTGTGGCCGGCGCCCACGGAGCGGATTTTGAAACCACCCGTGCATGCGCGTATCTCCCGGAGCGCCCGCACGTGAGAGCCCCAAAAGGGTGGGGTGTGGGCATGGTGTGGGCGGGGGAAAGGGCAGGACGCGGGCTTTCTGGGACTTTAAAATGAAATGTGCACACAAGTGTTTACGCGCGCAAGCACTCGCCGGGGCCCCCTGTCACCTAACTTTACCACTGCTGTGGGGGAGCCACGTGCATTCCGACAGCTCACTTATTTGATTCCTAGGAAGTAGAAGGTGAACTTGCTTGAACTTTGGATTACTCATGCTATTATTATTGTTATTATTATATTGATGCTAATAAATATTGCACCAGGGACAAGGGTAAAGTGTTTGCCTCCCTCCCCCTGCATCCCCCACAGATTTTACAATTTGCTTGAAGGTAGGGAGATAAGCGACTTGCTGCAGGCCGAGGCTCTTCAGCCCTGGGTTAGAGAAGCCCCTGGCCGGTCGGCTTTTCAGGAGATCCACAGTGAACATGCATGCGATAGATTGGCATTGTATTCAAATCTCTCCCATGCGTATTCCCTGTGGATATCCTGAGCCCCGGGATGGCTATGGGGCTCTCTGGGACCCACGCTGTAGGCCATGCACTGCCGTGCACTGGGTTGAGCTTCCACTCCCTCCTATCACTTGCCGTATGCCAGGTGATACTTCACAGTTAGAGACACAGGCTGCAGTTCTAGGTCACCTTGTCAGATCTGCTTAAGATAAACAGGTTGGTGTACTGTAAACATGGTCATAGCTGGGCAGTCAGAATGCTTTATGTGAGATGGATTCCCTCTTAGGGGCATTGCTAGATAACTGCTGTCATGGAAGGACTGAATCAAAATAACAAAAAAATAATAGAACAGCAGAATATGGTTTAGCTATCAAAATATGTCATTAGCAATTCTATTATAATTATTATTATATTTTGGTGACCAGTTGAGTCTTTTGTGACACACATCACAAGTTGTTTACAATAATAATGTACACCCAGTGCTGAACAAAATTATTTGCATTGCTAAACTATCCCTGTCCTATGAACTTACATTCTAATCCGAAGGGATGGGCTCCACCTTAACCAGGGTGGAACCAGACTGCTGGCGCTAACCTTTAAAAAGGAGATAGAGCAGCTTTTAAACTAGAACAAAGGGGAAAGCCGACAGTCGCTCAGCAGCGCATGGTTCGGAGAGATGTATCTTTAAAGGATACTAATGATGCATTAGAATTAGGGCATCCCGACAGTGAGATTCCAATAATTAGAAAAGTAGTCCAAGTGCCTGTAACTAAAAACTCACCTGAGCTAAAAAATTCTAACTTATCCCTATCAATTAAAAAGCAGAATGAAAATACAAACAAAAAACAAACTTTGAAATGTTTGTATGCTAATGCCAGAAGTCTAAGTAGTAAGATAGGAGAATTAGAATGTATAGCAGTGAATGATGACAGACTTAACTGGCATCTCAGAGACATGGTGGAAAGAGGATAACCAATGGGACAGTGCTATACCGGGGTACAAATTATATCACAATGACAGAGAGGAGCAGTCGAGAGGAGGTGTGGCGCTTTATGTCCGGGATGGCATAGAGTCCAACAGGATAAACATCCTGCATGAGACTAAATACAAAATTGAATCTTTATGGGTAGAAATCCCTTGTGTATCAGGGAAGACTACAGTGATAGGGGTATACTACCGTCCACCTGGTCAAGATGGTGAGATGGACAGTGAAATGCTAAGAGAAATTAGGGAAGCTAACCAAATTGGTAGTACAGTAATAATGGGAGACTTCAATTACCCCAATATAGACTGGGTAAATGTATCATCGGGTCACGCTAGAGAGATAACGTTCCTGGATGGAATAAATGATAGCTTTATGGAGCAATTGGTTCAGGAACCGACGAGAGAGGGAGCAATTTTAGATCTAATTCTCAGTGGAGCACAGGACTTGGTGAGAGAGGTAACGGTGGTGGGGCCGCTTGGCAATAGTGATCATAATATGATCAAATTTGATTTAATGACTGGAAAAGGAACAGTGTGCAAATCCAAGGCTCTCGTGCTAAACTTTCAAAAGGGAAACTTTGATAAAATGAGAAAAATTGTTAGAAAAAAACTGAAAGGAGCAGCTACAAAAGTAAAAAATGTCCAAGAGGCGTGGTCATTGTTAAAAAATACCATTCTAGAAGCACAGTCCAGATGTATTCCACACATTAAGAAAGGTGGAAAGAAGGCAAAACGATTACCGGCATGGTTAAAAGGGGAGGTGAAAGAAGCTATTTTAGCCAAAAGATCTTCATTCAAAAATTGGAAGAAGGATCCAACAGAAGAAAATAGGATAAAGCATAAACATTGGCAAGTTAAATGTAAGACATTGATAAGACAGGCTAAGAGAGAATTTGAAAAGAAGTTGGCTGTAGAGGCAAAAACTCACAGTAAAAACTTTTTAAAATATATCCGAAGCAGAAAGCCTGTGAGGGAGTCAGTTGGACCGTTAGATGATCGAAGGGTTAAAGGGGCACTTAGAGAAGATAAAGCCATCGCGGAAAGATTAAATGATTTCTTTGCTTCGGTGTTTACTGAAGAGGATGTTGGGGAGGTACCCGTAATGGAGAAGGTTTTCATGGGTAATGATTCAGATGGACTGAATCAAATCACGGTGAACCTAGAAGATGTGGTAGGCCTGATTGACAAACTGAAGAGTAGTAAATCACCTGGACCGGATGGTATACACCCCAGAGTTCTGAAGGAACTAAAAAATGAAATTTCA
Source organism: Rhinatrema bivittatum (assembly GCF_901001135.1). Classification (NCBI taxonomy): domain Eukaryota; kingdom Metazoa; phylum Chordata; class Amphibia; order Gymnophiona; family Rhinatrematidae; genus Rhinatrema; species Rhinatrema bivittatum. The sequence continues at coordinate 27,714,703 of NC_042619.1, read as the reverse complement.
GACCTATTAGTAAAAATTTGTAACTTATCATTAAAATCATCCATTGTACCTGAAGACTGGAGGATAGCAAATGTAACCCCAATATTTAAAAAGGGCTCCAGGGGCGATCCGGGAAACTACAGACCGGTTAGCCTGACTTCAGTGCCAGAAAAATAGTGGAAAGTGTTCTAAACATCAAAATCACAGAACATATAGAAAGACATGGTTTAATGGAACAAAGTCAGCATGGCTTTACCTAGGGCAAGTCTTGCCTCACAAATCTGCTTCACTTTTTTGAAGGAGTTAATAAACATGTGGATAAAGGTGAACCGGTAGATATAGTATACTTGGATTTTCAGAAGGCGTTTGACAAAGTTCCTCATGAGAGGCTTCTAGGAAAAGTAAAAAGTCATGGGATAGGTGGCGATGTCCTTTCGTGGATTGCAAACTGGCTAAAAGACAGGAAACAGAGAGTAGGATTAAATGGGCAATTTTCTCAGTGGAAGGGAGTGGACAGTGGAGTGCCTCAGGGATCTGTATTGGGACCCTTACTGTTCAATATATTTATAAATGATCTGGAAAGAAATACGACGAGTGAGATAATCAAATTTGCAGATGACACAAAATTGTTCAGAGTAGTTAAATCACAAGCAGATTGTGATAAATTGCAGGAAGACCTTGTGAGACTGGAAAATTGGGCATCCAAATGGCAGATGAAATTTAATGTGGATAAGTGCAAGGTGATGCATATAGGGAAAAATAACCCATGCTATAATTACACGATGTTGGGTTCCATATTAGGTGCTACAACCCAAGAAAGAGATCTAGGTGTCATAGTGGATAACACATTGAAATCGTCGGTTCAGTGTGCTGCGGCAGTCAAAAAAGCAAACAGAATGTTGGGAATTATTAGAAAAGGAATGATGAATAAAACGGAAAATGTCATAATGCCTCTCTATCGCTCCATGGTGAGACCGCACCTTGAATACTGTGTACAATTCTGTTCGCAGCATCTCAAAAAAGATATAATTGCGATGGAGAAGGTACAGAGAAGGGCTACCAAAATGATAAGGGGAATGGAGCAACTCCCCTATGAGGAAAGACTAAAGAGGTTAGGACTTTTCAGCTTGGAGAAGAGACGACTGAGGGGGGATATGATAGAGGTGTTTAAAATCATGAGAGGTCTAGAACGGGTAGATGTGAATCGGTTATTTACTCTTTCGGATAGTAGAAAGACTAGAGGACACTCCATGAAGTTAGCATGGGGCACATTTAAAACTAATCGGAGAAAATTCTTTTTTACTCAACGCACAATTAAACTCTGGAATTTGTTGCCAGAGAATGTGGTTCGTGCAGTTAGTATAGCTGTGTTTAAAAAAGGATTGGATAAGTTCTTGGAGGAGAAGTCCATTACCTGCTATTAAGTTCACTTAGAGAATAGCCACTGCCATTAGCAATGGTTACATGGAATAGACTTAGTTTTTGGGTACTTGCCAGGTTCTTATGGCCTGGATTGGCCACTGTTGGAAACAGGATGCTGGGCTTGATGGACCCTTGGTCTGACCCAGTATGGCATTTTCTTATGTTCTTATGTTCTTAAGGACTATATGTACTAATTATTTTCCCCATAGACGCACAATGGTAAAAAAAACCCCTTAGTATATCTGGCCTTAGATTTAAACACAATGAAGTAAAGTGACTTTCTCAAAGCTAGAGGAATGTCCTGAATGAGACTTGTAGAAGAAGAATAACCTAAATGCTTAGAGTCCAGTAAAAAAAACAAAGCTGAGGTCCATATTCAGCATGTTTATTGGGCTAAATCTGGCATTTAGCTGGGCAAATGCTAGGATTTAAAAATCCCACCAATCTGACTGTCCTCTGGGGGTATTCTGGTCAGAGTGCCGTTATCTGGCTAAGGGATACATTTACTAAGCTACAATAAGCAATTAATGCGCATAAAACAGCATTTATCGTGTCCAAAATGCTGTTTATTGCACGAAACTTGCACATCGCAGTGATATTGCGCAATATTTGCATTAAAACCCATCCCCTAGTGAAAGTACCTGCTTTGTATTCATTTGCATGCATAACATTTATAAATGCATGTAAAGCAGCTAATGCATAGGTAATCTATGCAAGTAAAACAATGCAGCCTGCCTCAAAAAGTCAGCAATGTGATTTTAACACAAACTCAGAAGTTGTAGCTAACTGATCTCGGGGGCACTGGGACCTTAATGCACATCTTGATGTCCCTGAGATGATTCTTATAGGGCCACATGGCCCAAACAAATTCCTCACTCCCATTATGGCACCCCTCCGAGGGTCTATTTAGACTCCTGCTCACCCCATCACCTGTCGAGCCATATAAAACTGTGAAAATTAGGAAAATTAATCATGTGGCGACATCTTGTTCCCTTGCCAAAACCCTCCTCTTTGTTAAAAATTGACCAAAATTAAATTCCCTCATTCAAACCTGTATCAGCTCCCCCAAGCCCCAGACTCCCTCCTAATAAACATAATCCCTGGTAGTCTAAGGGCCCCACTTTCATCCCACCCCTTTTTCAGAGAAAAGGAATCCCTGGTGGTCTAGGGACCTCCTTCCTACCTCCCAGATGTTACGAGCACGACCTCCGGCAGCTGTTACGAACCAAGGGTTTGAAGGCCTTCGGCTATTGTTACGAGCACGGAGGCAGGTGTTGTGAGCCCTTGGGCCATGACATGACTCAGGGAGGAGCCCCAAGACACACCGTGGGAGGTGAGCTGGTGTGAGCACGGGTAACGAGGAGCAGGTCAAGGCTGAAGCGGAGACAAGGATACAAGGCCTAACCCTCTACCAGACCTGCATGCCCCAGGAGGACCAAAAATGCAATGTTGATCAATGAACAGTCCTCCAACTGTTCCAAGCCCTTTTGGACCTGCAGCTGGGTACGGCAAGAGGCGGAAGGCTGGACAGAGGATGAGGGCGGAGTCCTTGGAACACAGAAGACTTGGGATGAAGACTCAGACGAGGACACTGTAGACGAAGACTCAGGCGAGGACACTGTAGACGAAGGCAAGGATCAAGGCACTGTAGACAAAGGCAAGGATCAAGACGCTGGGTCGAGACTGCGACGCAGTGCGCCCTACACAGTCCACCCGCAGGACTGGTCGCGGACCAGACTGGGCTCGTAGCAGACTCTAGGAGGGATAGTGGAAGCTGATACCTGAACATGACGAAGATACTGAAGAAGCCTGCACTGGGGCGCTCCCTACACAGTCCACCCATGGGACTGGTCGCGGACCACGCTGGTGCGGAGCAGGGTCGAACAGAGTCTTGACATGGACGGACGCGAATTGCAATAGGCTCCGAAGACCGGGACAAGATTCAAGCACAGGATTCACGATTCTCAAGGATTAAAAACTTAGGACTGAAGCGGAGATGAAGATGGCCTTTGTACCGTGAGGCACCCTACACAGCCCACCCGTGGGACTGGTCATGGACCACGAGAACGGCATGCAAGGAAAGTGGACATCAAGGAACCAAGGCATGGAAGCAGAGGCGAAGGCAAAGGCGTCAGGAAGGACATCAGACATCAGGAGGTACAAGCGAAGGACATCAGGAACATGGAGACATCTGAAGACATGGACGAAGGACATCAGGAACCTGAAAACATCTGGAGGCATGGACGAAGGACATCAGGAACATGAAGACGAAGCCATCAAAGCAGGAGTAGACCACGGAGGACCTGGACCGGAGAGAAGACACAGACAACTCTGGAACCTGATCCGAAGGCCAGGAGTGACTGAAGAAGAGGCCCTTAAATAGGGCTGAAGCAGAAAGTTGTCATTAGGTGGAGCCCGGGGCATATCCGGCCGCGGGCCCTTTAAATACCATGAAGAGGCACGCGCTGGCGCCTAAGAGGAAGCAGGAAGAAACAGGAAGCACCATGGACAGCGGCACCCAGCTGCACGAAGGAAACCAAGCAGGGAGGAGCAGGCAGACTACAGGACGGCCTCTGGCCGTCCGACGAGGACCCCAGGGATGACTTCGCGGCTCCCTGCCATGGGAGGAGATGGTAGGCGCGGCCTCCAGGCCGCATGGGTCCTGGCGTGAGTGTTGGCAGGAGCAGCACCAGGCCGCAATGAGGGAGGGGTCATGCGACTCGGGCCATGGAGGAGAGGCAGTCACAGCGTGTCCCTGCTGCGGAAGGCAGCACAGCGGTCCAAAGGTGAGAGGCCTGCTCGCGGAGAGTAGCTCCGCTGGCAGGGATCATAACACCGGATGCCCCTTACCTAAGAAAAGCAGTCCCTGTGGTCCAATGTGGCCCAGAGCGACCCCCTAGCTCCAGACTGGTCAACGCCATTTTTCAAAGTGGCATAAACTGGTTTTTGTCCCTGTCACATGACCTCTTAATCTAGAGCTTCCTTCCTCCTGAAAAATATTTACTTTTTGTGCATTACTTATAGCTTTGGGCTATTTGAATGTCTCTATCATATCCCCTGCCCCCCCTCTCTTCTAGGTTATGATTTTGCTTTTAAATGCTCTAATAAAATTGACTGATGTGTTTTCCCCCCTTTTAGTTTTTTCACCTCTGAAGGATAAAAGGATGCAACCTGGCTGTCCAGATTCACAGGGCGGGGCTCAATCCCTGCGGCCCGCTGTTGTCCCATAGATGTGGTACATCCTGCAAATAAGATGCTTTAGACGGTGTCAGGCAGAAGCCCCATTGTGGGCATAAATAATTTAACTTTCTGCAGACTCGATATTAAGGATTTAAACTGAGCATTGCACGGCAACCAAAAATGCCATCTGTATATTTTTAGACCTGGCAATGAGCTAGAAGAATGACTCTCCCAGAAAACTCATAACCGAAAATCATTTTTTTGCTTGAGGCAAAAAAATTAAATTCAATAATTTTCTCAGCTGATCAATTTACCCCATGCTTGGGTCTTGTCTAATCTGAGTCAAGTAGAAACGCTAAATCCAATAAGCTGTTCATAATATATGCAAAATACTGCACAAGGCTGAGCCAATTAACTGAATCCCTTCAACCTCCCAGAATCTAGGATAGTTTAAGGATTATTGTATGCTACCGAATTTATCCACCTTCTCAAAATGGTTATATAATAATATCATAAAAATAGGGTTTTCTAGTGATAGAAAAAGTCCTAAATTGTGGTTTTATGTTCTACCTTTGATCGCTGCTCTACCGTCCCCTTTTTCCCATTCATAAAAAACATGTCCCAACGCGTGCATTATGATCAGTTGAACTGATTTTGTTGGATGTCTGTCCCCCTTCTTTTAAAATTGTCAGGCAGCAAGCTCCTCAGGAGAGGATGAGACCTGGCATTGCCCCTATGCTTTGGAACTCTCTTCTGCTGATCCTTAAAGAGAAACTCGACGTGATTCGTTTTAGCAAGAAATTAAAAAAAAAACAAACATTTCTTTCCCTTGGCTTATCTCCGTTCTGGTTAGGAACAGCATGCTTCTTCTTACGTTTGGGCTTAATTTGTTAATCTGCACTTCAAATGCTAGGTTGTCGAGTTTATTTCTATGTAGAAGGTTTAGTTGTTTTATCAGTGTTGTTCGAGTTTCGCTGTGAGTCAGTTGTGATTAAATGCACCTTTTCGATGTCTGTTTTAATTTGTTATCCGCTTTGAGCTGTCTGCAAAAGCGGAAAATCGCATAAATAATTACAATTCTTAACTAGAATTGTTGCGGTCCCAACCGCTCCCCTCATGTTCGGGGTCAGGCCTTGGCTTATCTCCGTTCTGGTTAGGAACAGCATGCTTCTTCTTACGTTTGGGCTTAATTTGTTAATCTGCACTTCAAATGCTAGGTTGTCGAGTTTATTTCTATGTAGAAGGTTTAGTTGTTTTATCAGTGTTGTTCGAGTTTCGCTGTGAGTCAGTTGTGATTAAATGCACCTTTTCGATGTCTGTTTTAATTTGTTATCCGCTTTGAGCTGTCTGCAAAAGCGGAAAATCGCATAAATAATTACAATTCTTAACTAGAATTGTTGCGGTCCCAACCGCTCCCCTCATGTTCGGGGTCAGGCCCGCTTACCGTCTCTTCAGTTCTCGCAGGATTCCGCGGGGATCCGGGCTCGACAGGGCCTCCGCCAGAGGAGTTCTCACGAGGAGGACGCCATTACAGGCCTATCCGTGCCTGGCCTCGCGCGCGAGGAGGGTTCTCTTAAGCGCACAGCACCCGGAAGCCCGGCTCCGCCTCTTCTGCTGACATCACGCCCCGCTCCCGATTTAACCGGCGTCCAGTCCTCCACTAGACGCCTTGCAACGAGGTTCCCTGCTGACTAGTTGCTTCCTGTTCCTGTCTTGCTGACTCTTGTCGTGTCCTTGGTTCCTGATCCCGGTTTGCCTAACGGACTTCTCTGCTAACCTGCTGCCTGCCTTGATCCCGGTTTGCCCAACGGACTTCTCTGCTAGCCTGCTGCCTGCCTTGATCCCGGTTTGCCTAACGGACTTCTCTGCTAGCCTGCTGCCTGCCTTGATCCCGGTTTGCCTAACGGACTTCTCTGCTAGCCTGCTGCCTGCCTTGATCCCGGTTTGCCTAACGGACTTCTCTGCTAGCCTGCTGCCTGCCTTGATTCCGGTTTGCCTTAAGGACTTCTCTGCTAGCCTGCCGCCTGGCCAAATCCCGGCTTCGCCACAGACTTCCCTGCTAGCCGGTCGCCTGCCTTGACCCCGGTGGCCACGGTCTCCTCTGCCTGCCTGCCGCCAGTCCTGTTCCCGGGTTGCCTCGTGGCCTTCTCTGCTAACCCGCCGCCTGCAGCTACTCAGGTCTGCTTCGCGGCCCAGCCTCCAGCTCACCGCCGGTGCAGACTCCGCCTACCTCTCTGATCTGCCTGCCAGCCAGCCACCTCCCTTGCTCCCGGTGGCTTTCTCTCTGAACTACCTGGCCTCTCTCCTGACTGCCCACGGACTTGCCCTCTCTGGACTTCCTGGACTACTCTAGCCCCAGGGCCTGGGTCCCTACTGGCCCCTCCCGGGGGGATTCCAGGCTCCAGGTATCCTTGCCAGGTACTGACTCCGCCCCCCAGTCTGCCCAGTGTTCCACCTGCAGGCCGGCCCAAGGGTCCACTTCTTGTTTTTACCTCAGCCCAGTCACAACAGTTTGCAAGGCCATGGACCTGGCGGAGGCTCCCAGTCTTCAGGCCATCCCTGGGATGGCGCAACGCCTCCAACAACAACAGCATTGTATTGACACCCTTGCTGCCACTGTGGAACAGCTGGTCTCCCGCCTGGAGACATCACCGTCGAACCCGCCTCCAGTGCCACCTCCCGCTCCGGTCCCCAGCTCCGCGTCAATAACCCAGTTGCCTGCTCCGACTCGCTACGCTGGGGACACCAAAGCATGCCGAGGCTTCCTGAACCAGTGCTACGTCCGGTTCACACTTCTGCCGGCACAGTTCCCCTCAGACTCCGTTAAGGTGGCTTATATCTTTTCCTTACTGGATGGTAAGGCACTGGACTGGGCTTCTCCCATGTCGGAACGACAGGACCCCCTTCTACATAACCTCCAGAAATTTGTTCTTAACTTCCGCCAAGCTTTCGACGATCCAGCTTGTCAAACCACAGCCACCTCTGAAATTTTGCACCTCAGGCAAGGGGTGCATTCCGTGGCGGACTATACCATAGACTTCCGCACCCTTGCCATGGAGGTCGGTTGGCGGGACGACTGCTTTAGGGGGATCTTTCTTGAGGGCCTGGCTAGCCGCATCAAGGATGAGCTGGCCGGTCGGGATCTCCCGGATGACCTCAATGATTTAATCGACATAGCTGGTAGGGTGGATCGCCGGCTACAGCAATGAGACAAGGAGACGCGTTCCTTTCGTAGGTCTCCTCCGGCCTCCCAGGGTCACGCCCGGCCCATGATACCCAGGGCACCACCCGCTTCCTCCACACCAGGGGAGCCAATGCAACTGGGCAGATCTCCATTGACTGCGGAGGAGAAGATGAGGCGCCGGACCCAGGGCCTTTGTCTCTACTGCGGAGGAAAGGGACACTTTCTTACCAGCTGCCCGGAGCGTCCGGGAAACGGCCGTGCCTAGGTCATCCTGAGGAGCTACTCCTAGGCTATACGGGCTCAGCTCCTCAATGCACCATACTGGTGAAACTCAAATACCCCGGAGGGGAACTTCAGACTCGAGCCTTCATCGACTCTGGGGCCGAGGGTAACTTCATAGTAGTGGACTTGGTAAACCAGCTATCGCTACCCACGCGGCCCAAAGACCCTCCTCTACGCATCTCGTCTATCCGAGGCACCTTGCTTCCTGGGACCATCTCCTGCTGCACAGACCCATTGACTCTCCAGACCGGACTGCTCCATTTGGAGGAGATCTCGCTACTAGTTTTGGAACGGGCAATTCACCTCTTGATCCTCGGACTACCGTGGCTGCGCCGCCATTCCTCAGTGATTCAATGGGACACCCTCCAGCTGACCCAGTGGAGTCCCTTCTGTTTCACACACTGTCTGCAGATCCCGCGTCCTCCGCCATCGATCCAGCTTTGCTCTTCTCTCCTACTGCCAGAACCGTTCCACGCCTTCGCGGATGTATTCTCCAAGGAGATGGCTGAGATCCCGAAAAGCCTGGTCCTCTGAAGAGGGGCTGTAAAGGGGGGGGTACTGTTGCGGTCCCGACCGCTCCCCTCATGTTCGGGGTCAGGCCCGCTTACCGTCTCTTCAGTTCTCGCAGGATTCCGCGGGGATCCGGGCTCGACAGGGCCTCCGCCCGAGGAGTTCTCCCGAGGAGGGCGTCATTACAGGCCTATCCCTGCCTGGCCGTGCGCGCGAGGAGGGTTCTCTTAAGCGCACAGAACCCGGAAGCCCGGCTCCGCCTCTTCTGCTGACGTCACGCCCCGCTCCCGATTTAACCGGCGTCCAGTCCTCCACTAGACGCCTTGCAACGAGGTTCCCTGCTGACTAGTTGCTTCCTGTTCCTGTCTTGCTGACTCTTGTCGTGTCCTTGGTTCCTGATCCCGGTTTGCCTAACGGACTTCTCTACTAGCCTGCTGCCTGCCTTGATTCCGGTTTGCCTAAAGGACTTCTCTGCTAGCCTGCCGCCAGGCCAAATCCCGGCTTCACCACAGACTTCCCTGCTAGCCGGTCGCCTGCCTTGACCCCGGTGGCCACGGTCTCTTCTGCCTGCCTGCCGCCAGTCCTGTTCCCGGGTTGCCTCGCGGCCTTCTCTGCTAACCCGCCGCCTGCAGCTACTCAGGTCTGCTTCGCGGCCCAGCCTCCAGCTCACCACCGGTGCAGACTCTGCCTACCTCTCTGATCTGCCTGCCAGCCAGCCACCTCCCTTGCTCCCGGTGGCTTTCTCTCTGAACTACCTGGCCTCTCTCCTGACCGCCCACGGACTTGCCCTCTCTGGACTTCCTGGACTACTCTAGCCCCAGGGCCTGGGTCCCTATGGGCCCCTCCCGGGGGGATTCCAGGCTCCGGGTATCCTTGCCAGGCACTGACTCCGCCCCCCGGTCTGCCCCGTGTTCCACCTGCAGGCCGGCCCAAGGGTCCACTTCTTGTTTTACCTCAGCCCAGTCACAACAAGAATGTTATGTTCTTTAATACTTTTGACTGCCTTCCTTGCACTGAATGTAACCCCTGGGCTGGTATCCCCTAGCAGGACCCCAAAGATGGTAAAGTCCTCTCTTGATATTGCTACGCTGTGAAAGTACAGAATTCCCTGTTGGGGAGAAGATTACTTCCAAGGCCCTGAGCGTGCATTAGAAGTTCAGTTACAAAGTATCTTGTAAACAGCACTAATAATCACACTGGAAGCATTTAATGGTTTAACTTTCACTGATTAATGATGCAAAGTTGATAAAATGTTCAGTTACCTGTTATTTGCAATGCATTTTGCAGCATCAGATCTGCTAATAAATTTTTTTTTTTTTTTTTTTTTTACTGATTAATGATGGAAAGTTGATAAAAATGTTCAGTTACAAGTTCCTGCTATTTACAATCCATTTTACAGCTTCAGAGCTTCTTATAAATTTGTGACTCTCAGCTTCCAGTTAATGTATTCTGCTACTGATATTATATCTCATTCCTGATCCATTCCAACTAATGGAGCTTCCTCCCAGAATTTGGAGGATCATCTTTTCCAAATTGAAGTGTTCTTAAGTAAAGTGCCATGTTCCATACCTAAGTCTAGTGGTGCAGTCATTCTCCTTACTTCCCTTGTTTGTACTTGGATGGTACCTCCATACATCTCTCTTAAACATCTTGATGATGTGGATGTGGTTAACAGCGGATCTTCTTCTTCTCCTTCTTTCCCCCAGGATTGAACCCAGGTTCATTCCTCTCCCAGTAGTCCATAGGTTCTCTGGATTTGAGACACCACTCCCTTTAGATGGAACATACCGAGCCCCCGGGCCTTAGGGTCTCGGGCAGGTAGTAACAACAAACACTTTAAGTAAAGGGAAAACAAAACTAGAGAAAGGAAGGGTGGAAAATCTTCCTGGTGGGTTTCGTGGACCCTTGGCCTGAGGTGGAGGTTGATACTACCTGAGGGGTGGAGCCCCACAGGTCCTCACCATCGGGAGGCGATGTCAGCTGCAGCAGGGGACTCGACTGTAGTTCAGTAGAGTGAGAACGTCCTGCGTCACTGCCATGTGATCGCAGGTACCTGCACTGAGATATACTGTGAGGCGCCTCGAGGAGCGGGATGAAGAGGCACAGTTCAGAGGAGTCGCAGTACTTAGGCAGGACTGAAGATACAATGTACCAGAGCAGGAACCTCCAAGACAGAGGAGTGCTAGGCAGGCCCCGAGGAGCGGGGCGCGCAATGACAGGATCTTCTGGGGGAGTGATGCAGAGACTGTCCCGAGGGACGGGACAGCATAGCAATGGAGTCTTTGGTGTGATGATGTAGGGCTGCCCCGAGGAGCGGGGAAGTGAGCAGGCAGGACCTCTGGTGAGGAGCGCAGGAGCTACCCCAAGGAGCAGGGAAGCCTGGAGATCAGGTCTCCCAAAGGAAGCTCAAGCAGGCCCCAGAGGAGCTGGTATCCAAGCCAGAGTCCCGATCAGCAGGTGGAGATCCAAGGCAGCAACCATGGGTCCGGAGAGACAGGAACAAGCACCAGTGAGATGAAGGAACTCGTTTCCAAGTCGGTTAGTGTAGGCCAAAGGAGGTGCTTATAAATCCCAAGTTTGTGATGTCATCAGTCGGGGACGCCCCTGAGGTTCCCGCCATTGGTCATTTAAGGGGAGGCCCGTAGCGCGCGTGCATGCCTAGGAAGGCCCGAAGTCGGCGTGTAGGTTGGTGGCATCCCAGCCGCCATGAGGAGTCTCGAGAGCCAGGAGGTACGTGGCAGTAGCAGCTAGCCACAGCCGCGAATTCACCAGGAGAGTAGAGCAGGGCAATACATGACATGAGTTGGTTGGTTGGGGCCGCCCACGGCTGACGGTCATAACACTTCCCTCTCAGAAAAACAGGAAGTTCCCACAAAGAAAGTTAAGATTAGGCAAAGGCAACTTTCTGTTGTTCTATACCTAGACCTCATCTTAAGAGACCCAAGGTCTTTTCCTAAGGAAACTAAACCAAACAGGTCAAGCACAGCAACATGCAGTCCCTACAAGGTATAACTAAAAAGTCCACACCCTAAGAAAATGGCAGAAGTGAAAGCCCACCATCTCAGGCTCCCTCATGGGGGAGCTAAACCCCACATATTACTACTTCTGTTCCCCCTGTAACAAATGGAACAATCCTCTGTAGTAAAGATCCTTTAGGCTTTCTACATGAAGAACAACTCAAAGTGGTTTACAGTAATTCAAAATCAATAGTCATTACATTAAATAAAGTATAATAAACAGTATAAAGTAAATAACACAATACAATAATAAATACATAAACACATAAAAATACTTCTGGAAGCCTCACTTGGCCATAGCCCACTCTCATGCTATGTTTGTTTACAACTACAAAAAAATGTGCCTTAAAAACTCTATCAAACTTTATAAGAAGGAGATATGTGGGGTAAATTTTCAGATAGTTTCTCTGGCTAAGTTCAAAGAATTAGCCATCCAAACAGCAGGTTTTAAATTTCCTGCTACTTTGAATGCCTCCGATATATCTGGCTAACTGTTTAGCTGGATAAAATTTAGCCATATAAGTTGGAGGCATTCTGGGGGCATTCCAGGGTGGATAATTTATTTTTATTTATTTATTTATTTATTTATAATTTTTATATACCAAAATTCTTGTAGGGACTACAAATCACTCCGGTTTACATGAAACGAAAACGAAAAACTGCCCAACAGAGAGAGGGGCTTTACCTAGAACAGTAGCACCGATGGAACAATAACTGGATGACAATTAAATATATTAAACATAGTGATAAATAAATATTATAGCTTAACATAGTAATAAATAAAAATTATATTATATGATATAATCTATACAGTTTAACTAATTAACGTAGAATAATGGCATATAAACAATGCGAAATATATATAATAAAGTAAAATGAATTTTTGAGCTCAAAGATTGTTGTCCAGTTGCAGAGTCCTGAAAGAAGGACTTGGTACGGTGTCCATAATTAGGGGATACCTCATATTTAGGAAGTCTTTCTGTTTCAGTTGAATTGAGAGTCTGGGAAGGCTTGTTGGAAAAGAAAAGTCTTCAATCTTTTTTTAAACTCTTGATGATTGGGTTCTAGTCTTAGATCAGGGGGGAGCGAGTTCCACTGGTGGGGGCCTGCTGAAGATAGTGCTCGTTTGCTCAATGATGATTTTACTTGCGGGGCATGCAGTGTTCCTCTGTAAGCACTTCTGATTGGTCTAGAAGATGTGTGCGGTTGTAGTTGAGTGCTTAACGTGATGGGTGCTAGATTGTTTATCTCTTTGATAATCTATCTAGCTAAGTCTGGTCATGCTAGAGAGCTGACCTAAAATTAGCTGGATAAGTTTATTTGGCAAGCTAGGACTTTATCCAGCTATTTATAGCAGAGTTCTTAATTGGCAGTACTCTGAAATGAATAACGAATCCAAATCATAAAATGGCCATTTTTGAAATGAACTGAATCCCTGCAAATGTTCAGGTATTTTAGTTTTGGCTGTTTGCCAAGAAATTTAAAAAAATGCAGCCCATGCCAAACCTTTCCTTTCTGACTCACACAATATGTTACCCCTAATGTTAAGAGTCTGCAGCAGATGAAAGGGGTAGGAGTGATCCCCAGTCACTCCTGCCCTACTGGAGTCCCTGTAAAAATGGCACGGGCTGGTCCTGAGACCGACACCAAGCTGATGTGAACAAAATGGTCCAAACATACTCCCATACAAGAAAATGGTATTGGTTGGCCCTGAGACAGTGCAAATTTGTTGTCATCAACTTGGCAGTGATCTCAGGGCTAGCTGGTACCATTTTTAAAAGGCACTGGCACCTTTCCAAAATGGCGCTGGCCAATTCTACCAGCGCCAAGTTGACATCAACAAAATAGCGCTAGTCTCAAGGTAGTCAGTGCCATTTCCTTGTACAGCCATATGCAATTATGGCCATACAAGAAAACGGTACCAACCAGCCCTGAAACCCATGCAATTTTCCAAGGAACACTGATGGTGCAGAAGTGACTGGGGATTGCCCCTGCCCATTTCTCCTGCTGCAGACCCTGCAGAACTGGTATGTGGGGATGACTTATTTGCATGGGGTTGTGGGAAGGCCTCATTTTGTTTTATTTTTGTTTTGGGGATTTGTTAAATGTTTGTTTGTTTTTTCCCAGTCAAGCAAATGAACTGAAATGAATACTAAAATGAACTGAAAAAATGAATAAGGTTTATGCAATCCCAAAATTTTCATTACATTTTGCTTTTCATGTCATCGCTTTTTGTTTTCTTCTTCACTTTGGCATGCACTAAAACCATTTAGCACATGCTAAATGGTTTTAGAATGTGCTAAAATGAAAAACAAAACAAAATCCTTTTTTTTCTCTTTTCATTTTGAAAGCGACAGAAAACAAAACAGTAAATGTCATTGATGTTCTCACCTCGATGGTTGAGTAAATTGATAGAATTGCTGCTATAACAGAACATAACATTGTGTCTGGAATCCAATTGAACCCGTCCTCCTCCCAAGGGAGAGAGGGGTAAAGAGCATGCTACCATTTAAGTGAACTGCAGCAGAGAAAATAAGAGGACAATACAACTGTGTAACATGAGCTACCAGCCCAGGAAACACAGAATGAGATTGAAAAGTTTGCCAGACCCCTTGCTGTGAAGGTGCTTAATGACCAGGTAGGGGAATTTGAATGTCACAGCCCCCTGGATTACTGTTTCACTTGCAGTGAAATATCCCTTTAAAATCAAACAGAATTAGGACTGGAAAAGTCCTACATTGGAGAATTCTGAATGAGAGAGGGATTTAAGAAACATGTACTGAAAAACAGTCCTAGAAAGCAAACAGATTCTCACCCTGACTAACAAGGGACGTCAGACCCTCAGACAACAGAGGAGAAAAAAAAAAAAAAGCCAGGCAAGATGGGAGGGTGTGCACACATTTCTTTCCATGGTCCTGCTTGGGAGTTGGCCTCTTGGCTGAGAGAAAATGATCCATCCAGACTGAGTTACATGAGCTTAGTGCCCATGAGCTTAGTGGAGCTAAAATCACTGAACGCTGAGACTGCGGAGGGCCTGAATCACTGAATGCTAAACAAGCCATGTGCCTAGAGGAGCTGTAAACTCAAGCAGGAAAAGCCCTCCTTCCAAGGGAGAGGAACAGAAACACAGTGGCAGATCCTGAGGCAGAGCAGTCCCCTAGGAGAAATGGAACCCCAGTGGCAGTTTGGGAGATGACCCTGGGTCATCTCCCAAAAAAGTCCCCAAACCAGGGACTTTTGGCAAGTCTTGGAGGGGGGACTCCTGACCCCCCCAACACTTGACAAATGTCCCTGGTGGTCCAGCGGGGGTCCTAGAGCGATCTCTTGCATGCGGGTCGTCGGCTGCCAGTATTCAAAATGGCACCGATAGCCTTTGCCCTTATTATGCCACAGGGGCTATCGGTGCCATTGGTCGGTTGCTCCTACCATGTGACAGGGGCCGACCAATGGCACCGGTAGCCCCTGTGACACGAATACAATGAATATGGCATATACGTTGCGGATTCACAATACGTCGAAAACGAATGCACACTTGGATACTTGGATTTCAGAAAGGACTTTCACACAGTTAGAAGACTTATAACCAAGCTGAGAACTCTAGGTATAGGGCGTAAAGTGACTGACAGGTTAGAAACTGGTTGAATGGGATTTGACAAAGGGTATTGATAAACGTTGTCAGGAGAAATTTGGGGGGGGGGGGTGGGGGGCAGAGGTTTACCAATAGTGTGCTGCAGGGATTGGTCTTTGGGTCCAGTTCTCTTCAACATTTTTGTTAATGATATTGCAGAAGGGCTATTGGGAAAGATTTGTCTTTTTTGTGGATGATACCGAAATCTTCAGCAGGGTAGGCACCCTGGAAGGTGCGGAAAACATAAGAAGGAATCTAGTGAAGCTTGAGGAATCGTTTATAGTCTGGCAGCTCAGATTTAATGCTAACAAATGCAGGGCCATGCTTACGGTTTGCAAAAACTCAAGGAAGCAATAGAGTACATGGAGTGAGGTTCTTCTGTGTACAAACCAAACCTGTAATATGGGGGTGATTGTAATGAACTTAAAGTGGCAAAATAGGTAGACAAGGCAATGGCAAAAGCAAGAAATAAAACAATTGGCACAAAACATTTAAATATTGTGTAGATGAGCTGCTATCACAAGAAAAACGTCTTGCAGTACTAGGACACTCCTGTGGTCTTTGCGGCAGTTAAGTACATCAGCCCAGTGTAAGAGAGATTGCAGGAATGACAGAGACATAGTGGCAAGCAAAAAAGAAGTGGGAAAAACGCTAAACTCCATACAGAAGAAACAGAGAAGGAAGAGGTTGAAGGAAAGGCTGCTGTCTACAAACAGTGTTTCCGAAAAGCAGGCTTGGTTGAGGAAAGAATAGTAGTTTGCAAGTAATTCATTATTGTTCATTAAATGGTTCATTATGGCTCAAGATGAAAACTTACCAACACAGGAAAGTCTTCCTAAGAGAAATATACTATAGATCAGTATTTCCCAGCTTGGTTTTCCTGGGGGAAAACCAAGCATGTGGTTAGTGCAGTTAGTGAAGCTGGGTTCAAAAAAGGTTTGGATAAGTTCTTGGAGGAGAAGTCCATTAACGGCTATTAATCAAGTTTACTTAGGAAATAGCCACTGCTAATTGCATCAGTAGCATGGGATCTTCTTAGTGTTTGGGTACTTGCCAGGTTCTTGTGGCCTGGTTTGGCCTCTGTTGGCAACAGGATGCTGGGCTTGATGGACCCTTGGTCTGACCCAGCATGGCAATTTCTTATGTTCTTATGTTCACTCTAGACTTCAGGATATCTGCAATGCATACACATGAGCTAGATTTACATGAACTGTGTATGCAAATCTATCCCATGCCTACTCATTATGCAATCCTGGAAATCTGCCTGGCTAGATGTGCTTCCAGGAAAGGGGAAATCACCCAAAGGGGGTGGCCCTGGGATAGTGGGTAGAGAAGTGTCAGAGGAACTCACAACAGGTACCGTAAAAGGAGATAAAGTGACAATTTCAAATGACCTGATAATCAGCTCTTTGGCCAAGTTAGAGGCTTTTAGATATTTATCCAAGACTCCTCTATAATTTAGCACAGGAAACAAGAAAGAAACCCGTCAGGGATGTGCACACTAATATTTTTTTGTCTTTGTTTTCTTTTGTTTTTTTTGTATGTTTATATGAAAAGCCTGAAAACAAAAATATTTTTTTGTTTGTTTTTCATGGTTTTTTGTTTTCAGGAAAATAGTGCACACTGTTTCCCCAAAACATAAAACTGATGAAATGGGTTTTTTAAACACAAGAACGGGCTCAGTCTCCATGTTTTACACTTTCATTTCAAACGAATGCACATCTCTTCAGTCTATCTCATCAGTCTACTGTGCATATTAAGGGGAATAAAAACTTCATTAAGAGTTGTTTTCCTTCCCTGGAAATGTGAAACAAGTGCCTAACCATAGGGAAGGGAGGCGCTGTATGATAGAGAGCACTTCCTCTAATGCCTTGCGCTCCTTTTGTTTTTTTTATCACTTCATTCCTCTGACTTACAGCGTGAGTCGCATTTTCCAACAGAGTGTCAGAAGGGTTAATAACGACATCATTTTAACTACATTGCGCCAGCAGTTCAGTACAAGAAAATCTTCCTTATGCAAGCCATACATTCTTCAAGCTAATAATGAAAAATGTTGTTCTTTAAAGCATTTTGCTAATCATTTATCACTACAATATTAACCTGTCAACGTGATGGAAAATCCATTCTAGCCTCACCCAGGTTCTAAGCACATTAGAAAATTGCTCAGATTCCAGCTTTGAGCCTGTAATGGAGTGTTGCGTAGCTGCCATGCAACCCCTGTCTAAACAATTTTGACATATTCTTCCGCACGTGTAAAACATTTTTACACATGGGGAGACAGGAAAGTTCGCTGCAACAAGCTTTTTTTTTTTATTTTATTCCATCAGACAAAGCCATCCATTAAAATGTTTCTAATATCAGGTATCAGATAATACCAGCCAAAATGTGTTTTTATAAAAGTATTATTATTTTGGCTCGGCTGGTTCCGCCACTCCTTTGGGCTTCCAGCTCAGTTGAAACCTGATTCTGCAGGGCTACGGTACCATGTCCTTTCATTTACAACTGCAGTGCTTAGGGATTTTGCCAAATGTTTTCTTTTTAAAACACTCTCTTCCTCCCCTACTCCCAAGATACCCTTCCATCTAGCCCTAAGCATTGGAGTGGCAGTCCTTATACAGGGACCCCAGAATGCAGCTCCTCCCAGAATCCATGAATTCAGCCAGTAGGTGTTGCAGTTGAAGGATATCGGGGAATCCTTCCCCCCTCGGACTGCGAATGCTGCCTATGCAGAATCCCCAGCCCTGGAAATGGAAGACCTGTCACGGGAATCAAACCCGGGTCCTCCTCTGAGTCACCTGGCCAACCCACATAAAAATATTAACAACTTTTCTCAGTTTTTAAATATTCCCTACAGTATCCCCATGTAAAAGCCACTTTTAAAGGGTCAGGTGCTTGCCTTTTCAAAATCATGTTGGCCAGCTCTGAAGATTAAGTTAGACTATGCAACGTGCATGCTGTCTTTCTTATTGTCTTTTGAATCTGGCTTTATTTACATGGTTATTTCAAAATGCCTATAACCTAACTTAAAATCACTTGAACATAGAGCATGCACCCTCAAGGACAATGTCATTAAGAACCTATCCTCTGATCTAAATACCTTATCCCAAGTATATGTCAATCTTTAATGTGTAATTAAGTCAATGTAATTATCAATCTTTAATATGTACGTCATGTTGTAAACCTTTGTGATCTTTATTTGGAATGACAGTCTATAAAATGGCTAAATAAATAAATTCACAGATGCATTTCCTCTCTTTAATTCATTTAAGAGGCTGATTTTCAAAAGGTTTATGTACCTTACTTTGGGGGTCATTTTCTATTAGTATCGCACGCGAAAAGGGACAGGGCGGAGTCAGGACCGGAAGAGGAGGAGTCGGGGCGGCGTCGGGGCGGACGCGGCGGTAACTTCGCTGGTGGCGATAAGGTAAGACCCGTTATCGCCGCCAGTAGCGCACCCAATAGCGCCACCTTTCATGGTGGCGCTATTGGGTGCGAAAGCCGGCAGCGATAACCCTGCGGTGGTGCGATTGCTGCCGGCTTTCGCAGGCCTGCAGCCCGCTTCACCCCCCCTGCCCCCCCGTTACCGCGGAATTCAGTAAGCTGTGCGCCGATAGAAAATCCAGGCCTTTGTGAGTTAGGAGGATGATATTAAAAAAAAGGCTAAGCTCCTAATTTTAGGCTCCTACGTTAGATGCCTATTTTCAGCCAAAAGAACCCTAAGTTTTCAGCTGCAAATTCACATAAACTTAGGGACCTAAATTTAGAACTGCTATTCATTTGCTTAGATTTAGGGCCCTAAATTAAATGTCTAGTTCTGAAAATCAGTGCTAAGCTCCTAACTTTGTTTCCCTGCCCTAACTCTGCCCCTGTATCATAAACTATGAACCTAAATTTAGGAATGCAACCCCACTAAATTTTCAGAAGGACCAATTTAGGGTCTGAACCCTTTGTAAATCAGCCACTGGGGGGGGGGGGGGGGGGTTGTCTAATTTTTTAAGTTAGGCCCCTAAATTAGTCCTTTTGAACATTTACTGGACTGAGTCCCTAAATTTATGTCCCTTGTTTCACTAGACCCTAAATATAGGTACCTAAAATATGGATGGCTATGGGGGTAGTTAGGGAAAGACAGTTAGGAGCTTAGCACTGATTTTCAAAATTAGACACCTAACTCAGGAGACTAAGTCTAGGAAATTAATATCAGGCCGAAATTTAGGCACCTAAGTTTCAGGATCCTAAGAGGCCAATATTCAAATGCTATCCAGCTGAACAATTTACCTGGATAAACTTATCCGGCTAACCTGTGTGAGATATTTAGCGGTACAAATATACTTGGTTATCTTATAATTAGCTGGATAAGGTTATCCAGCTAACTATAGGACAGCCAAATTGCTGTTCTAGAAAACTGGCTCTCATCCGACTAAGTGGTGCTGAATATCAACCTCTAAATTTATGTGAATTTTCAGCTGAAAACTTAGGGGCCTAACTTAGGGACCTACAATTTAGAGCTCAGCTGTTCTTGAATATCAATGTCATGCATGCCTCATCTACTTTCACCTACAGCACACATTCATGCAAAACTGCAATTAGGTACTTTAGTGTCTGGGGAAGGCAAGCACATTCGTGATCCCCACCCATTCATGCTCCGATATCTGCTTCTCTTAATTTCCTTTACTCTGATCACCAGTCCTATTCTTTCCTCTCTCCTCCCAACCCAGATTATAGGAAGAGAGCTGAACTCTTCCTGGGTTTTTTTTTCATCTGCTGCCAGCCCACACTTGCTTTTCAGTCACTTTTCTGTGCTCAGAGGTCTGTATACTTCATGTATTTACTTAGCTTTCATTTTTATTCTGCAGGTCCAAGCAAAATTCTTTTCTGCTCTCTGCAGGGCAGGGGGTGATGGTGGTAGGGGTGCATTGGTGCCCTCTGGGCATGGCGTCCAGGATGGTCATCCATCTTGCCCACTCCTTCCAACGGTCCTCCTCTCACCCACCCCTAGCTATGGTCTTGCATTCACGGGCTACAAACCTTTGCAGAACACTCACGGAAAATATTTGTAAAATGAAAATCTCATTTATTGCACGTTTACATATTACCAGAGCAAATTTGTAACTGTACTATAGAGCTGCCACAAACCACAGGCAGAGCACAGAAATGGCCAGGCATCTGTTATTTCCAGATATTCAACTCACCTAAAAAGGTCAGGTGACATATTTGTCTAATTTCTCTAGATCATACTGAGGATTGATGCATTCTAATCTAGAATGGCAATGAAGCATTCAGCATTTACCTTTGTAATGACCAGGGAATGGTTAAGGTCTCTAGGTGGCTCTTTCTTAATTCCCACAGACAAACAGTAAATAACTTTACACTGTACTTAGTTGATTTTTTCATTTATTGTCCCAGCAAATTGAGTATATATATAATAATCTGTGACTAATAAAAATGGTAATGCACATAAGAATAAGATATAATGTAAACAAGAAAAAATAATACAAATGCAGTAGAAGATAAGATACAAGAAAGTATATCAGAGCCGTAGCTAGCCTATGGCCGATGTGGCCTTGGAAATAGGCACCATCCACTAGGGGTGCCGTTGCACAAAAACTACTGGCCTCAGCCACCTCCCCTGGCAGTAAAGAGCAGTGTGGCCTGCGGAGTCTTGAAAATGATGAAACTCCTCATCCCACCAGGGGAATGAAAAATAGCACTGCCCACACGACAGCAAAATACATCAGTCTCCTTCCCCCTCCCATCATCCGGGTAGCGCAGAGCAGTGAGGCCCCCAGGGCTACAAAAAGCACTGGCCTTTTTCTCCTCCCTTTACCCACCTGGCAGTGAAAAGTAGTGCAGCTGGCAGGGCCTCAAGGAGCAACAATAAGCAGCAGCAGTGTGGCCTGATTGATGCCAAGAATCATTGGCCTCCCTCCCCATGCTTCAGCATACTTGGAGGCTAGATGAGAGAGAGAGCCTATGAGAGTATGTGTGTGTTTGATTGAGCATATGAGAGAGATAGGAGAGAATTCAAAAAGGTCATAAAAACCTACCTCTGCTCTTCAGTCTTTGCCAAACCTCAACCATGATATCCATGTTCTTTCTTTCACTTTCCAATTCTACATGTTTATTTATGTTTGTTATTTATTTTGTCCATTTTTTCATTTTATATTGTTTTATTACTCTTATTATGGTTGTTTTTAAATGTCATTTTTTAATTATGTATGTTCATCTTTGTAAACCACTTAGACCTACATATTGTTTAGGTGGTATAGAAAAGCTTTTAAATAAATAAATGATTGAGCATGTGAGTTAAACGAATGAGTTTGTGAGAGAAAGAGCCTGTGTGTGTGTGTGTGTGTGTATGATCATGCAAGAGAGATATATGAGTGTGATTGTACATGTAAGAGAGGTATGGGCTTGTGAGAGAGAGCGCATGTGTGTTCATGTATGACTGAGCCGCTGATAGAGCATATGAGCCTGTGTGTGTATATGATTTATCTTGTGAGAGAGACTGAACAAATATGTGTGTGTGTGTGTGACTGAGTGTGAGAGAGAGTGAAAAACATGTATGTGTGTGTGTGTATATAGTTAACTATGAAAGAGCAAACAAGCATGTGTGTGTGTGTATATATGATTGAGCATGTGTGAGAGATAACATAGAGAAAGTTTGTATGCAACAACTCCCTCCCCTTTCCCTGCTAATCCATGACAATTTCAGGTCATTTGGAAATGAAAATTTTCCAGGTATGGACAGCAGGGGATTTTTTAAAATCCTTATTAGTTTTAATTATTGGATGATATTTGATGTATCAGCTGTTTTGAAATATTTTATTGACTTTTGGAAATTGATAGAGATATGAGATTTTAATTATTGGATGTTCTATTCAAAACCTGTTTTGAAATATTTTAAATTTTTATTAATATGGTTTTACTATTAAGATTTTTGTTTCTTTATTTTATTGTTTGATGTTTTATGAGGAATGGTGGTATTTATGTTTTTCCATAGTTGCAACTGGCTTGTTGTGGTTTCCAGTTCAGTTTTTGTCTGCATGTTTCTATTTACACTTTGATTCCTCTATTAGGAATTTGGTGAGGGTCTGTCTGTGTTTGGCAAGTGTGAACAAGATGTGTGTGTGAATGATCATGCAAGAGAGGTATGAGTGTGTGTATGTCTGACTGAACATGTAAGAGAGGTATGGGCTTGTAAGAGAGAGCACATGTGTGTTCATGTATGACTACTAGCTTGTAGTTTCTGTGTGGGGATCTATAACAGCCTGGTTTGTTCTGTTTTCCCAATAGTATAGATTCAAGATAAACAGCAAAGAATCCCCACCTTTCAGATCCACTATGGGAGTCCCGCAAGGTTCTTCTCTATCCCCAACATTATTCAACATTTATCTTCTTCCTCTATGTCAGCTCCTCTCCAAATTTAACCTTATTCACTATGTTTATGCAGATGACATCCAAATCCTTATCCTGATTAAAGATTCATTGCAAAACACCTTACAATTCTGGAATTCCTGTCTTCTATCTATCAATAACCTCCTAACAAATCTTAATTTGATTCTCAATTCCAACAAGTCAGAATTCCTGCTCATCACCCCTAATGGTAACTACACCGCTCCCTACTCACACAACTTATCTCCTCCGGCCTTTTCCACTCAGGTCAGAAACCTTGGGGTCACCATGGATAATCAGCTGAACTACAAAAGCTTCATTAACAACACCATAAAAGATTGCTTCTTTAAACTTCAAGTATTAAAGAGGCTAAGACCACTCTTATACTTCCAAGACTTCAGATATGTATTACAAGCAATCATTTTCTCGAAGATAGACTATTGTAATTCTTTGCTGCTTGGTTTACCCGCAAACACTCTGAAACCTCTACAAATGTTACAAAATGCCACTGCGAGGATCCTAACTAAATCTAATAAAAGGGACCACATTACTCCTATTTTAAAGAACCTTCACTGGCTCCCTATCAAACACAGAATCCTCTATAAATCCCTATCAATAATCCACAAAGCCATCTATAACTCCATTCCATTGGACCTCACCATCCCTTTACAGCTTCACTCCACCTCTCGTCCGACTAGACAAGCTCAGAAAGGCACGCTAAGAGCCCATCCTCTCAAGACTTCACTTAGCAAAAGAGCTTTTTCCACTGCCGGTCCTAATCTTTGGAACTCACTCCCACCAGACCTTAGAATTGAACAATCGACTCCCACCTTTAAAAAAAGACTAAAGACCTGGTTGTTTAACCAAGCATTCTCTTAAACTTAAACTCAATATCTAAGCTTTGATCTCCAGGACGGTCCAATACTTTGTATATAATTACTCCTATTAAGTTATTATTATTTATTTTTTCCAAGTTCTATTTACCCTGTTCATTGTAAGACATTATTCTTTATACTGTCAATCTATTGTTGTAATGTAAACCGAAGTGATTAGTAACTTTGTTACCAGAACTTCGGTATATAAAACTGTTAAATAAATAAATAAATAGTAGGTGTATTGGTGTTTAGGGCTTGGTGTAATATTTGCAATGTTGCCTTTTCATAGGTAGGATTGAATGCTGGCAGTTAGTGCTCTTTTGGTATGGGAGGTTTAGTATATTATAATTGTTATTCAGTTTACTCATGGCTTTCTGAGGGCCAAGCCTACACCTAAGATGCACTGTTATAGGCCTAATACTATATTGGTTCCAAGTGCCTTTTTTCTTTTACTTGTTTTGCAGGGTTTTCTAGTTAGTGCCACAGCAATGCATGTAAATATAATATACATGTTGTGATATTTTTACATCAGAATGTCCTTTGTCATGTAAAATCTGTGTCAGGAGGGGTGACTGGGAGGGAGTGACCCCTAGTGATTGGACTGGGGGCCCATGACTGCAGGGTTCAGAAGGGAACCCTGGTGCATGGCCTCCAGCCCAGGACTGACACTGCAATGACTGGAGTAAATAAAGTTGAGGGGGAAAAGATCCCCAGGATTAGTGAATGAAGGTTCCTGGTGCCAGGATCTCTGTACTGGTTCCGATTGAGTTAGAAGCCCAAAGGAGCCAGAGGAAACTGTTCATGGTGCTGCATGATGTGCTCAGCATGAGGGCACACTTTTTCACTTGACCACAGGTGCCACATGGCCTGGCTATGGCTCTGAAGTATGTGCATAGAATAAGTAACTCAAAACCAGAGATTATATATATATTTACAATGTGAAGCTAAATCTGCTCACTTCCCTGAGGTTGTCCCATGAATCTCAGCAATGGAGCAGTTCGAACTCTTAGGACTTCAGTGCTGGAACACTGGCATGTCATGAATCATGCTGTGCACCCTCTCCTTTCTCATGCATTCCAGCCCTAGGGCAGATGGGCCCTGCCAAATATTGGTTCAAAAAGCTCAGTGGAATGTGACCTATAGGTAGCTTAATAATGCAGATTTCCTGAGGGCCTCAGAGCCTCATCATGTACACACAAAATTCAGTGGTTTAGTTTTCCAGAGAAGACAGAGAGCTTAGCAGAAATGAGAACCAAAAGGCTTAACAAATCCTAAATATATATATTCACAATTTATACAGTTCAGTCAGTGGTTTAATTCTTCGAGGCTCTAACTGGCCCTGCCTGTACAACGAGGTTCTTCACATTGTCGGTCCCTATCCAGTACAACCTTGCAAGCCTGCTTTTCTAAAATCAACAGACCAGTCCCAAAGGGAAAGGATTAAATGTCTGATATGTACATTTCTTTCTGCATCACTTCTTGGAGTATTCTTATTGACAAAATACAGCTGTCAAACACAGAGTAACCAGAAGGCCTTTGGACCATAGTTCTTCATCTTAGTCAAATGCAGCTTGTTGACACTTTTGTTTTTTTCTCAGAGGAGAAAAAAATAATGCAACTGATAAAAGCTTTGCATCTTTAAAAAGGAGATAGAGCAGCTTTTAAACTAGAACAAAGGGGAAAGCCGACAGTTGCTCAGCAGCGCATGGTTCGGAGAGAGATATCTTCAAAGGATACTAATGATGCATTAGAATTAGGGCTTCCCGACAGTGAGGTTCCAATAATTAGAAAAATAGTCCAAGTGCCTGTAACTAAAAACTCACCTGAGCTAAAAAATTCTAACTTATCCCTATCAGTTAAAAAGCAGAATAAAAATACAAACAAAAAATAAACTTTGAAATGTTTGTATGCTAATGCCAGAAGTCTAAGAAGTAAGATGGGAGAATTAGAATGTATAGCAATGAATGATGACATAGACTTAATTGGCATCTCAGAGACATGGTAGAAAGAGGATAACCAATACGACAGTGCTATACCAGGGTACAAATTATATTGCCATGACAGAGAGGAACACTCAGGAGGAGGTGTGGCGCTTTATGTCCGGGATGGCATAGAGTCCAACAGGATAAACATCCTGCATGAGACTAAATACAAAATTGAATCTTTATGGGTAGAAATCCCTTGTGTGTCGGGGAAGACTATAGTGATAGGTGTATACTACCATCCACCTGGTCAAGATGGTGAGATGGACAGTGAAATGCTAAGAGAAATTAGGGAAGCTAACCAAATTGGTAGTGCAGTAATAATGGGAGACTTCAATTACCTCAATATTGACTGGGTAAATGTATCATCGGGACACGCTAGAGAGATAACGTTCTGGGATGGAATAAATGATAGCTTTATGGAGCAATTGGTTCAGGAACTGACAAGAGAGGTAGCAATTTTAGATCTAATTCTCAGTGGAGCACAGGACTTGGTGAGAGAGGTAACGGTGAGGGGGCCACTTGGCAATAGTGTGTTGCGGAGTGCTCGGAGAGCGATCCCACTTCCTGAGAGAGGTGTGTCCTTGGGCCGCGGCTCGACCCCAGAGGATTCCGAAGAGGGCCGCGGGAGGCGTGGCATGCCCAATCATGGGTAGGACGGAAGCAAGACTGGAGTGATGACCAGGCGACAGGCCCTCCTCCGGACCTGCACGCTTCGGAAGACCCAACAACGCAATGTTGGTCTTGTGAACAGTCCTCCGACCGTTCCCAGCCCTTTCGGACCTGCCGCAGGGTACAGCACGAAGCGGCAGGCCGGACGGAGGCCAGGACAGCGAAGACTGGAACATAGATTCAGACGAGACTCCGAAGCAGGGTACTGGAAGTGCAGACGTAGACTCAGAAGCAGTGTACTGGGAGTGCAGACGTAGACTCAAAAGCAAGGTACTGGACGTGCTGACGTAGACTCAGAAGCAAGGTACTGAAGGTGCAGAGGTAGATTCAGAAACGAGGTACTGAAGATGCAGAAGTATAGAAACATAGAAACATAGAAATGACGGCAGAAGAAGACCAAATGGCCCATCCAGTCTGCCCAGCAAGCTTCACACATTTTTTTCTCTCATACTTATCTGTTTCTCTTAGCTCTTGGTTCTATTTCCCTTCCACCCCCACCTTTAATGTAGAGAGCAGTGATGGAGCTGCATCCAAGTGAAATATCTAGCTTGATTAGTTAGGGGGACTGAAGGAAGACATGAGCACTGTCCCTCAGGGTACCCCGCTCAGACCACTCCTGGGACAGAGTCAAGGGCCACCCTGTCCCACGCGTCCCCAACACTGCCTTGGAGGGCAGGTCACGGACCACGCTGAGAACAGGCGAATGCAGGAGAGATCCAGGCAAAGCGAACTCTGATGCTGGGATACTGACATCCAAAGCCCCGTCGGCTGGCAGGAAGGGAAGCTCCAAAGCACAGGGACGAATCTCACCTGTTGGCCACTCCAGGGCCCAACAGGCCAGAAGGCTCAGGAGCCAGACAAGACGAAGGGCAGAACATATGGGACTGGATCAGGAACTGGATCTGGCACCGACATCAAGGTAACAGGGAAGAAGCTGGATTGCTGCACACCGGCAGCCAAAGCAGGTAACAGGATCAGGAACAAGGACTTCTCAGAGACTTAGAAACGAGGTACATGGCTTGCATCACAGATGGCCCTAATCAGCCCGCCCCGAGGGCTGGTCACGGACCACGGCGCAGCTTGCCGCGAGGTACCAGGACATTGGAGGACACAGGATCAAGGTGCTAGCTTTCAAGAGATTCAAGAGCAAGGTACTTAGCTTTCAGGCGAGTTTCAGGATCAAGGTGCAAGGCTTGTAATATCTGGACTGGATCATGGATACCGGATAGGAATCAGACCTCAAGGCAGGAACAGGAACAAGCGAACATCAGGACTGGAACAACTGGAGACATCAGGACTGGAACAACTGGAGACATCAGGACTGGAACAACTGGACAAGAAGCTCTGACGGAAAACATAGAACACTTAGACCTTGCAGAAGGCTGGAACTCAAGGCAGCTCCTGGAACGAGGGTCTCAGGAGTGACCAACTCCTTGCGACGACAAAGACAGACTGAACGTTGAATCCCTTTGTAGAGCTGAGGTGGACAACGCCCAGGGAGTAGCCAGCAGGGGCCACACCTGGCTGGCCCTTGAAGAACAGACGAGAGGCGTGCGCTCGCGCCCTAGGAAGCTGGAGAGATGAGTGCTGGAAGCTGGTGGCGTCCTCGGCCACGTGGAGGACCCATGGAAGCAGGCAAGCAGCGAAGCAGGCCTGCCCTGGAGCTGGAGAGGTGGAGGGCTGCGGGAGCGGCTTCCAGCTACGAAGATAAAAGCAGGAGAGCAGAAAGAGAGCTGGAGAAGGCTGATTGCAGGACAAGCCGGTAGCTGTAGCAGACTGCAGGCAGAGAGGTAAGGCTGGCTGCAGGGAGGCTGGAAGAGCGGTTGCAGACCGCAGGCGAGGTGGAGAGCTGCAGGCACCGGCAGGCTCGCCCTCCCTGCCGGCTGAGGACCCCGGGGTCGTCGGCAACACGCTGGGGAACATGGGAGCAGCAGCGGGGGTCCTGACCGTGAAGGAGAGCTCGCGGGGGATCGGCCCCGCTGCGTGAAGCAGAAGGCAGCCGGGGAGGAACCCGGATGCCGCCGAGGGACTGCCGCGGCGGCGGTGGCATCAGCGGCCCGGCTGGCCACGTGGAGGTGAGGGCCTGCCCGCGCTCCTCGCGGGCAGGACCGTAACAATAGTGATCATAATATGACCAAATTTGATTTAATGACTGGAAGAGGAACAGTGTGCAAATCCAAGGCTCTCGTGCTAAACTTTCAAAAGGGAAACTTTGATAAAATGAGAAAAATTGTTAGGAAAAAACTGAAAGGAGCAGCTACAAAAGTAAAAAATGTTGGGTTCCATATTAGGTGCTACAACCCAAGAAAGGGATCTAGGCGTCATAGTGGATAACACATTGAAATCGTCGGTGCAGTGTGCTGCGGCAGTCAAAAAAGCAAACAGAATGTTGGGAATTATTAGGAAGGGAATGGTGAATAAAACGGAAAATGTCATAATGCCTCCGTATCGCTCCATGGTGAGACAGCACCTTGAATACTGGGTACAATTCTGGTCGCCGCATCTCAAAAAAGATATAATTGCGATGGAGAAGGTACAGAGAAGGGCAACCAAAATGATAAGGGGAATGGAACAACACCCCTATGAGGAAAGCCTATGTTATAATTTCGGGCAGTATATGTGCATTTATGTGTTATTTTTGTCTGTGATGTTGATTTAGTATTGTTTTAATTTGTTATTGGTTTTGAAGATATTGATTTTTCTTATATGCTGAGGTCCCAGTAGTCAGTGAAAATTTGAGTAATGGGTGCTGATGAATTTCAGGTTTGTTAAAAAAAAAAACATAATAGGAAATTGAGTGTACTATTTAAAACAATAGGGAATTGTTTTCTACACTGTTAAGAAGAAATATTTGTAATAAAAGATTTTGAAGGAGTTTTTTTGATTTGAGATAATTTATTTTTTCATGTTCCCTCTTTAGAGA
This sequence comes from Rhinatrema bivittatum, assembly GCF_901001135.1. Taxonomy (NCBI): domain Eukaryota; kingdom Metazoa; phylum Chordata; class Amphibia; order Gymnophiona; family Rhinatrematidae; genus Rhinatrema; species Rhinatrema bivittatum. Next base: position 27,685,657 of record NC_042619.1, on the reverse strand, counting down.
AGTATAATGAATGAACAAAGATAAAAGATCAATTGGTCTATCCAGTCAATTCACTTATTTGGGTTATGCTGCTAAGGATATATCCTAGCTGCCATTGAAACTTGACGGCTTGTAGGATCTTGCTACTTATCCAGGTCAGGTTTTTGTTGCCTTCCACTTTGGGTCTCTACCATCTTGGATAGGGGGTTCCCATACTCAGTCCAACACCGAGGCCCTCCTCCCTCACATCTAATCACCAAGCTTTGCTGGACATCTGGCTACCAAGGTCCCATGACTTTGCTGGATAGTGCAAGGCCACCACCAACCTGCTGGCAATGACCTGGTTGGTTTCTCAGGAGTTTTTCATGTGGCCATCAATGTCACTAGGCCATGCTCTCTTTGTTTTCTTTTCCGCACCTCGCGGTCTGATATAGCTCTTTGAGGGACAAGATAACTCCATGGATTGTAATGAACGGCCTTGTGTGCACCCATTACATGTTATTGCTAGCAATGGTAATGCTTTCTTCCTTTCCTAATTATGAAAGCACGAGGAATTGTTTCCTTGGAAACATGCATTCATCTGCAAATCTAAATAAAAGGTCAGCCAAAAACACTTATAGGTGACCCCCCTTTTTACTGGAGAAACAATACATGTGAGGCTATTTTATTGAGAGCTGCGCTCCATTCATGAGTCCAACGCAAAACAAATTGTGTGCGTCTGGATATTTGAAATCCCATAAACTGCAGCCTGGCTTAAAACCCATCTGGTGTGCTCCTTTTGAAGTTATGTCTCTTGTTTGCACTGCTGGTCAGGGCAGACCTCGGCAGCATGATCTCCGGATAAGGGGCAGGGGGTCATATGCCATTCTGTTTGCTCCTGCTATTTTTCAGCTATGTTCCCTATTTGAAAAGAAAAAAAAAAAAAAGCAGTGAGTGGCAAATGGGGGTGATGGGGGGTGGGAAGAGGTGCAGACATCAGAGAACGCCTTACTTGTGACCTTTTCCATTGCTCTCTCCGGCAGGTCAGCTGAAAAAAAAAAAAAAAGTTCTCGGCAGAGAAAACTACACGGACTCTAATCAGTTTGGCTGGTTGTTCATTCAGAAAAAACAAACCGAGAGATAAAATGGAGTGGCGTCGGAAATTCCGTCCAATAGAAAGATTGACCCTTCACCCCACCCCCCAGCAGGACATTAGAAACATAAGTAAAGCTCGCTAGGGCAAAGGACAGTTCTCTAATGGATTTGTTTCTCCTTTTTAGTTTTCTACCCCATCCTTCTGTTGATTACAGCCCTTTGGTCCTCTTTGTCCCTCGAATGGTGCTGTGTAAGGTTTCCACGAGAGACCGCCGCAGCTGCCCCTCTGCGGCCTGAGTGATGATGGTGTCCAGTGTCTGGCTGCGCGCTTTCCTCTCTTTATTGTTTTCCTCGCCCTGTCTCCATGGGTCGGCCCCCGTTCTGCGCCTGCCGTCTGGTGCCCAGCCTGAGACTGTCCGGGGCAGCGTGCCAGATGGTGCTCCGCAAGGCATTACCCAAGCCGTCTCCCATCTTCTCCTCTTCACTGTTTGGGTGAATAGATGTCACATTTGTCCTCTGAGGCGGCTCCTGGCTTGAGAGTCCTTTCAGCAAAATAAATGATAAAGTTACAGGGCTATGCATAACAGCTAAATGTACCTACGTTCATAGATTAACTGCACTTTGTTGTTGATAGGTTCTGTCACAGGTAACCCTTGCTCCGAGGCAAATATGAGAAAATGCTCCCGTTTGATTTTCTAGTGGATAGTAATGCTTTGCCATGAGATTTGTCTATCAGAGGTAGTGTTTCCCAATGGGTTAGCTCTGCACATATCACGTAGCGGTACGGACAGAAAATATTTTTTGTCAAAGTTTTAAAATTGGTTTTTCATTACGTTTGGTGAAGAGGTCCATATTCAGAAGAATTTAGCCAGCTAAATGAATATTTAGGGCATTTGTATGGCTAATAAGATAGCCGGCTAGAATCTAGCCAGTTAAGTTGGGGGTATTCCGAGTGCATAACTGGGGGGAATTGAGTTTGCCGGCTAATTCTAATATTCAGAGTTAGTTGGATAACTTTGCCAGCTAAGTCTGCTTGGCCCGTACACATGTCCTAAAGTTAGCCGGTTAAGGCTAACCAGCTATCTTCAAGAGTGAGGCTGCATTATTGAATGTGCCTCTACAGTTAGTCAGATACGTTTTCCAGCATTTACTAAGCATTTTTCCCCATAGACACAGAATGGGAGAAAAGCCTTAGTAAATCAAGCCCTTAGTAACTTTGCTATCTGGACTATGTGTGAATATGGACCTTGGAATACATACTAAAGAGAAAAGGAAAGAAAAATAAAACAAGGACACCCCCACCCCCCCCCCCCCGACACTCCTCTGCTGAAAAATAACAGCCTTGCAGTCTTTTAAAAGTGGAACCCCACCCCCCGCCGAGGCCTTTTCCTAACCCTCTAGCCTCCCTGGATATCCACGGGGTTCCAGTAGTTCAAACAGGGCAGGAACAATTCCCAATCACTTCTGTCCTGCAGGTCCCTTTTTTAAGAATGTGCCAGCTGGCCCTGACGCTGGCTCCATTTTGTCGTACGGCCGTATGCCGTATGCTGTTTGGCCATGCAACAAAATGCTGCCAATCTCAGAGCCAGCTTGAAAACAGGACCCGATGGGGGCGGAATCAAATGGGGATTGCTCCTGCCCAATTTGGACTCTTGGAACCTCCTAATGGGGTAAGAGACATCAGAGGAGCAGAAGTTTGGGGAAGGCCTAGAAGTGGGGTGAAGGGGGGTGTTTGCCAATTGTTTCTTTGTTTCTTTTAGGAATGGAAATTTTTTTTAGGAAACCTGAATTTCAGTGGGCTTTTGTTTCGTTTGCTAATAAAATGAAATGGATGTCCTCGTTGTGTTTCTCGTTTTGTTAGAAAACGAATGCACAACCCTAATGCCATGATAGGAATGAAGCTCACTCACAAGCCAGGGCATGTTAACAACAATTTCAATCTCTCAAATTTCCTACTAATGCTTTTCTTAATATTTGCATTGTGCATTGTTTATCACTGTGAGTAGTTTCACATGTTCTTTTCTGTAAGGTAGACTACTTAACTACGTTGAAGAAAAAGATCAACAAACAAGCTGCAGCTGACACCCTTTTATTGGGCTAATGAAATACTGCAAAGTTGTTAAGTTAGTCATATTAAAAGATGCCACTTGCAACTTGATTGCTGACCTTTACTTTTACTTTGCGTGCCCTGAAATGGATCTCTGAATTTAAGCCAAGTAGTTTTATCATCTTAGGAGGGGAAAACGGGACCAGTTTTTTTGTAAAAACAGATGTGTCTAGTGCAGTTAGTAGTCCTGGCCTGAAACATGCCATGTGGACAGCACTGGCAACCAACCTCTCACTGTCTGTTATGTGTTTCTGTAAACAATAGGTAGCACTATACAAATGATTAATAATGATAATGGTAATAAAAATGTATTTATGGAGCAGGCATGGCATAAGCAGGGGCCATTCAAGCTTCTCCTACGTATTTCCCTGTCATTTCTCTCAACAATGAGGGGGTGAATCTGAAAGTGAGAAGAGAAACCAGCCTCTGTGCCTAGTCAGTCCTTGGCTTAAGTTCTGAAACTGCCCAAACGTTACCAATTAATGCCAGTTGTGCTGACGAAACGAAACCCTGCCTTCTGGGGACCGGGGCAGGGGGAGAGGAAGAGCATGCTATGGAAATGAACCGCAGCAGAAAGAGGCAATGTAACTTGAGCCACCAACCCAGGAAAGCCAGAGCAAGACCAGAAAGCTTCTCGGAACCCTACTGTGAAAGTGATTCAAACCTCTATTGAAGAGGTGACATGTGACAATCCTCTGATTATTGCTGCATGTGACCGTCCTCTGACTATTGCTGCAGATTTACAGAGGAATATCACTTCCCAAACAAATCATAACCAAAGTCCTAAACTGATGAAACAAGGGATTTCAGTTGAAAAGGCAGTCTTATCAAAGAGTTCCTCATCCTGGACAGCAAGAGGGTCTTGGGTTTTCAGAATAGAAAGAAAAAGACCAGGCAGTTTGTTCTCCATCTATGATTCTGCCTGGGTTTGTGGCCTTGAGAGGAGGTGGTTCATCCAGGTCAGAAAATAGCAAATAATTGGCCATGGGCTTAGCTAAACTGGAAATGCTGAACAGTGAGTAAGCAGTGAACCTTAGTTGAGCCATATACCCAAGCAAAGGAAACTCCTTTGCTTGGGTATATGGCTTGGGTATATGGCATCACCACTGCACAGCCTCAGGACATTGGCTGTGCAGTGGTGATGTTGGGTGCCCCAGGAGGTTGCGGACTCCAGCGGCTCATCAGGAGATAATGTCGAATCCCTCAGGTGTGCATGGACCTGAGTGGTGAATTGGGGGGCCGGGTTGGGTCTTCCAGGAAGGCACAGACCCCAGCAATGGATCGAGAAGTGGAGTTTGGTTCCTCAGGAGGGCATGATCCTGTTAGTATAGCGGAAGGAAGTGGAGGAGATGGCAGCAGCCACCCCTCCCGCTTTTATGACCAGCAATAGCCACCAACCCAGTTGAATTATTTCAAGTGGTCCGGTGAGACATGGGGTATAGTGAGAAATAAAAAAAAGGGGGAGGGTAACTATATTAGATCAAAGGGAACACCAGAGGTTCTTTCTCTTCTATCTGGTGGTATTTTTCTGAGGTATAACACCCCCAAGAAGCTTTTAGCCATTTCAAAGCTAAAAGTATCAGTTGATACCTTGTAGTAACTGTATATAGTTGTGTAAGTCTAATATCTACAATTAGATAAATGCTGTTTGATATGTTGTAGAAATGTATAGAGTCATCTAGTCTAACAAAAGTTGTAATATCTGTAAATACTGCCAGCCCTGTTTACAGACCCATCTGTTTTTTGGTTTTCCTTGGGTGAAGGGAGGGAAATCCCTTCACCCAAGCACCAAGCACATAAGGACTCCTGGAGCCTGCCCAAGGGGAGCGCCCATCAGATTGGTCCCGGCCTCACGAGTTAATCAGGGACTAGGTGTTAACAATGTTTTTTTCTTAAGTGATAAGAACTCATGTCCACAGAGACTTGCCTTCTGACAACACCTTACAATGGCATTCCTTATTTACCAGCACTTTAAATGAAAGTAACAAGGAGAAATCCAATGTGTAGAAAACAAGAATTAAAATCTGATCCCTTCTCTGCAAAAGGAAACATCTTAGAAACATGGAAATATGACAGAAAAAGACCTCATGGCCTATCTATTCTGCCCATCCACACTAACAATTCTGTTTTAGAATCCCAATCTTATATAGTAACATAGTAATGATGGCAGAAAAAGACCATAATGGTCCATCTAGTCTGCCCAGCAAGCTTCCCAAGGTAGTAACTACTGCTCTGTGCAGGTTATCCCCACATTTCTGTTATGGGTAGTAACTGCCGCTCCATGCAGGTTACCCCTAAGTGTTTTTTATTTATTCCCATCCTCTAGGGATCCACAGTGTTTATCCCATGCCCCTTTGAAATCCTTCACTGTTTTAGTCTTCACCACTTCCTCCGGAAGGGCATTCCAGGCATCCACCACCCTCTCGGTGAAGAAATATTTCCTGACATTGGTTCTAAGTCTTCCTCCCTGGAGTTTCAAATCTTGACCCCTAGTTCTACTAAATTGTTTCCAATGGAAAAGGTTTGTTGATGACCATGCATCATTAAAACCTTTCAAGTATCTGAAGGTCTGTATCATATCACCTCTGCTCCTCCTCTCCTCCAGGGTATACATATTTAGGTTCTTCAACCTTTCCTCATAAGTCATTCGATGGAGACCACCCACCATTTTGGTCGCCCTTCTCTGGACCGCTTCCATACTGTCTCTGTATCCTTTGAGATATGGTCTCCAGAATTGAACACAGTACTCCAGGTGAGGCCTCACCAAGGACCTGTACAAGGGGATTATCACTTCTCTTTTCTTATTAGATATTTCTCTCTCTATGCAGCCTAGCATTCTTCTGGCTTTGGCTATCACCATGTCACACTGCTTCGTCGACTTTAGGTCTTGCTTATTTAGTTTAAAGGCTTATTAATAAGTTTCAAAATTGACCTCATCAATGTTCTCTATCAGTTTTTTCCCAATGCACAGAGTGATTTGATGCGAGCACACATCTCTCTCTCACAATCATTCTCTCTCTCTTTTTTCCAGGTTCACGCCTTCCCTCCTACTCATTTCTCCCTTCCAGTCTCAATTCGAAGCTATCTCTCCCAGTTGCCGGTTGGGCATCTTTGACATGAACCTGGGAACACAGGGACTGCAGGGCTGGATGTAGAGCTGCTCCCACCAAATGCTGGAGAAACAACTGGCAAACATGAATTTAGGGGCTTAGAGGCAAAGTTCATTGCCTACATACAGAAAAAGGGTATGGGGAGAGCTGGAGGCAGCAGCCTGAATTTGCAAATGTGGACAGGTTGAAAAAATTGTAAAAATTTTACCTGCTTGTTGGAGCTCCCATGCCGCTGGAAGAATCTCCATATGGTGGAAAAAGCAGGCAGGCACACTAAATACATGAAAGGAATTAAATAATAGTAAAAAGAGAGAAGCAAAATAAAATAAAAGGAAAAGACGATGCAGGAAGATGCAAGAGGACTGCAGGAAGCCCCCATTGCATGCAACAGGACCCTTAGCCCCTTGGGCGTCCCAGTAATGCAACGAGGCACAGGGGAGAGCAGGGACAGCTGCAAGGGATCATGGGATAGCCCCTGGTGCTGTAACAGACTGTGCTGGAGAGGAAGAGAAAACTTGGGAGGTAAGTCCATGCAGCCCCTGGGGAAAACAATTTAAATTGAATGTTTGGGCCAGGATTTTATTTATTTGCTTATTTATTTTATTTAAATCTTTTATATACTGTCGTTCCATAATCATTCATGATGGTTTACAATAATTGGAAAATAAAATCGATAATATAAGATAATCAAAAGTACAATAAGATTTGATATAAAACAAATTATCAAAATAAAACCAATATTATAAGATAAAACAAAACTTAAAAATTAAAATAATAAAGGAAAAGTCATGCCTCATAATTCGAATTTGTAAAGAAAATCCATGCCACAATAAGTTTGGTTATTCCATGCCCTTGAATGCTTTCTTAAATAACAATTTTAAATTCTTTTTAAAAATCATAAAATCTGCTTGCATCCTCAGTTCTTTCAGTAAAGAATTCCATAATTTGGGTCCTGCAATTGATATGGTTCTCTCCCTAACTAAACTAAGATGGGCCATGCTTACAGAAGGTACCACCAGCAGACTCTTGTCAGATGATCTTAAATTTCTTAGGGGTGTATAAAGATGGATTTTCGCATTAAGCCATTCTGTTTTTTCACCATTAATATATTTATGTAAAAGGCATAAAACTTTAAAATCAATTCTAAATATTACTGGTAATCAATGCAGGGAAATTAATGTTGGCGTAATATGATCAAATTTCCTAGATCCATTTAACACCCAGCAGAAGCTGCAACGGTCTTAATGTACATGCTAGGAGGCCAAGTAAAAGGGCATTATAATAATCTTAATTTGAAAATAAAAGTGTTTGGAGTACCGTACGAAAATTCTCATAAGTAAGCAATGGTTTTAAAAGTCTTAATGTGAGAAGTTTGTTATATCCATCTTTTATTTTTCTACTGATATGCGTTCTCAAATTCAAATCACTATCAATTATTACTCCTAAGTCTTGTGCGGGTGACTAATTCATTTTCTGTAGAATCCAATTGAAAAAAGGAGAGTTATTTACTCTCAATTTTCTGTTTAATAAAATAATCTCGATTTTATTAAGGTTCAAAATCAATTTTATATGAACTAACAATGTTTTAATTACAGAGATGTAAACTTCAACTAATTTGAGTGTATAGTCTATCATATATTTAATTGGTACCAGAAATTGAATGTCATCAGCATATAAGTAATGCATATTACCTAAACCAGCTAATAATTGACATAATGTTAACATGTAGATATTAAAGAGAGTGGCTGACAGAGATGATCCTTGTGGCACACTGGAATTTTGATTAATTTTCTGCGATAATGAATTGCCAATTCTCGCTTGAAACAATCGATCTTGTAAATACGAATTAAACCATCGCAGAGTGATGCCACTAAAGCCTATTTCAGACAACTGACGAATTAAAATTTGATGGTTTACTGTGTCAAAAGCGACTGAGAAATCAAGCAATACAAGTAAATATGATTAGCCAGCATCAAATCCTCTTAATACAGTATCTGACAGAGCAAGCAATAATGATTTGGTATTAAAGTATTTTCGGAACCCGAATTGTGACGGAAATAATACAGATTGGCCCATGGAAAAGTAGCCTGCCTGCGAGGCACTGGTATTGGAGTCGGGCTACTTTTCCATGGGCCACCCTATATATTATTTGAATCAATTGCTCTGCATGTTGGGCCTGTACAACTTTTTCAAGAATCTTAGATATGAAAGGCAAATTGGAAAAAGGAATGAAATTATCTAAAATATTAGGATTAGAATTTGTATTTTTTAGAACTGATTTTACAACTGCACATTTTAACAGGAGAGGTATCTTCCCTTCAGATAATGAGAGATTAATTATCTTAGCAATAGAAGAAGAGATTGTAAGAACCACTACCTTTAAGGTCGTGGTGGGGATTGAATCTAGGCGATGTGAAGCAGGATTTAACTTTTTAATGATATTTTCAATTTCCAATGAAGAAACATTTTCAAATACAGACCAGGAGGAAACATCATGTGGTTTCAAAACAATTGTTGATCAGTGGCTAAAGGAATCTTGTTAAGAAGGTGTTGGGTTGCCCTTTACTAGCCTCTATCACCTGAGCAATGATGTTTTTGAAACCTTAATGTGACCAGGGAAAGCCCCTGTGCTAGGACTCCTGTCTAGGCAGAAATCCATGCCGGGTTCTGCCTACAGCACTGTATCTTAACTGTAGCAAGCTAAAAGTAGGAGGGCTACCCTTGTGGCTTTGGAAGGTAATTTATCCAGCAGAGGGACATTAAAAAGTGAGGTGACCAGTCCTTGGAGACCTGATTTGGGACAGCACAGCAACTTAAAAAAAAAGTATATAAATAAAATAGAAGTATCTGACACCTCTGACTGTCATTGGGATGGCTGAGAGTGGAAGCACTAGGGAAGTAAGAGGATTTTAAAAGTGTCCTTACTTGGGTGACATCAGAGGGGCAGGCATTTCCTCCCTGAAGAAAAAGATCTGTACGTGGGGACTTTGGGAAACAGCAGAAACATTTCTGAGAAAGCAGAAGTACTGGAAACCAGCTCTGTCTTCCTCCAGAGGATTTGTGGTGGAGCCAGCCTGCACCAGAAGGGAACAGCTACAGGAACCAGTAGCACTGCTGTTAATATATTCCTGAGGAAATTTGGAAGCAGAAGGAGAGAAAAAAAAAAGTTTGATTCCAGATTCCAGAGTGATTCCTATACCTTGGAAGGTAAAGATAAAAAGAACAAGGTAGTTAATGGTAATAAAGCTAAACAGGAAATGAAGTCTAATAAAATCTGTTCTAATTAGAGGGAAATGTGAAGATTAAAGATTGGAAACGTGAATGCTGTTCCCTAAAATTAAAGGCAGGGAATTATCTTTTTTTTCATACATACATATATACATTATATACGGTATAATCAGTTCCACCAAGCTGCCAGACACCTGCACTAGAAAGATCTTCGGTTTGCAGAAGATACTCTGTGCCAGGGAGACAGTCTTTATTATTGATTTCTTAGGTAGTAGGTTGCCCTTCCCCTGGAGGCAGAGCTCCACAGAGAAAGGCTCTACAGGACCCATCGCTGGAGGTAATGTGGCTGCTCCTGTGACCCATCACACAGTGATAGAGCTCGGACCCAAAATCTCGGGACCACAGATAAGTGTGTAACACACATCTGAGGGACACACCCTAGATCTAGCCAGACTAGTAAAAATCCCTGAGCTCAGTAGGAAAGTGAGAGAAAACACAGAAAAAGATAAACACAAACAGCCAAGCAAGACAAAGATACTTACTATAAGAAGGACTCCTTTTGCTTCAGCAGAGCCTGGAAGAGAAAATATAACCCATAAAAACTAAATTTCTTAAAATACAAATTTGAAGTTTGGTTACAAATTTGGGACACAGCTAGAATAAACTAAAAGTGATTCTTAGCTGATTCTGAGTTTCTACAAGAAAGAGAATATAATTATTAATATTGGTTTAGCACTGCTATTTGTAAAATAAAAGCTTGAAAGCATTTACATCTCAAATATTTCTTTAATTGTTGATTAATGTAAAAATATTCCTTGAAGTATTGTTTCACCGATACCTATTCAGAGAACTTGAATATTTGTTGTTTATTGCAATTCCTAATCCTTTTCATTTTAGAAAAATAAAATTTGTTAAACCTTTTATCTCAGGAATTGTTTATTAAAGAGGTTCTCCAGATAGCATCATCCCTCGGGACAGTTATCCTAACTTTATCCCTGCTCCTCCTCTCTACCCCTGGGAGACTTTGCTGAGTGGATTCTGGATCCCTTTTCTGCACAGGAGACCCAGTAGGGAAGAGGCCATCAAACAGTACCCTCTGTGAGGTTCCAACTAGAGACCTTGCAACACAGAAACATTTAACACCTAGTACCCTACTGACCTCTGCCACAATAGCAGGAGAAGGTCTCTGCCACAGGGAGGTGCTGTTTAGACAAAGATCATTTGATAGATTTGCACAATGTTTCAAGAGATCACAGTCCAAAAGTTCTGGAGACAGGGCTGTGAACGACACAGCAGGCCTAAATGAATGCTCCATGCGCTCCAGAGCACCTCAATGACTGATCAGGAACGTAAAGATATAAACAGCCTTAATCAGAGTCCAATAATATTCCTAATGTGGCCAGAGCAAGATCGCACGCTTCACTCTGCTCGCGATTGCTCAGTTAATCCTTTCAGACTGGATTCCTACTGTTAGGATTCGTGGGTTTCGTGGACCCTTGGCCCAAGGTGAGGTTGTTACCACCTGCGGGGAGGAGCCCCCCAGGTCTTCACCATCAAGAGGCAAGGTCAGGTGCAGCAGGAGATGTAGTAGTGTGTAGAGGAGCAGAGCGTCCCATGTCGCATCCACGTGATCGCAGGAGCTGGTAGGGGGAACACTGTGGGGGATCCTGAGGAGCGGGTGAGAGACACAGTTCAGAGGGACCCCACAGTATACAGGCTGAGCTGGAGATGCAAGTGCCAGAGCAGGAACCTCCAAGAAAGAAGCACTAGGCAGGCCCTGAGGAGCGAGAAGTGCAAGGCAGGAAGTCCAGGAGATATGCCGCAGAGACAGTCCCGAGGGGCGGGGCTGCGTAGCGAAGGAGGCTCTGGTGTGATGACGTAGGATGTCCCGTGGAGTGGGGAGCCCGAGTCAAATCTCCGAAGTAATGATGTAAGCAACCCTAGGAGTGGGGCTGCGCACGAAAGAACCTCTGGTAGAGGAATGGAGACACTTCCCCGAGAAGCGGGGAGGTGCCAAGTATAATCACTGGTGTAGAACGTAGGCACTGTCCCGAGGAGCGGGGAAGCACGGACACAGTCACTGGTGTAGAACGTAGGCGCTGCCCCGAGGAGTGTGGAAGCACGGACACAGTCACTGGTGTAGAACGTAGGCACTGTCCCGAGGAGCGGGGAAGCACGGACACAGTCACTGGTGTAGAACGTAGGCACTGTCCCGAGGAGCGGGGAAGCACGGACAGTCACTGGTGTAGAACGTGGGCACTACCCCGAGGAGCGGGGAAGCACGGACACAGTCACTGGTGTAGAACGTAGGCACTGTCCCGAGGAGCGGGGAAGCACGGACACAGTCACTGGTGTAGAACGTAGGCACTGTCCCGAGGAGCGGGGAAGCACGGACACAGTCACTGGTGTAGAACGTAGGCACTGTCCCGAGGAGCGGGGAAGCACGGACACAGTCACTGGTGTAGAACGTAGGCACTGTCCCGAGGAGCGGGGAAGCACGGACACAGTCACTGGTGTAGAACGTAGGCACTGTCCCGAGGAGCGGGGAAGCACGGACACAGTCACTGGTGTAGAACGTAGGCACTGTCCTGAGGAGCGGGGAAGCACGGACACAGTCACTGGTGTAGAACGTAGGCACTGTCCCGAGGAGCGGGGAAGCACGGACACAGTCACTGGTGTAGAACATAGGCGCTGCCCCGAGGAGTGTGGAAGCACAGGTACAATCACTGGTGTACAGCGCAGGCACTGCCCTGAAGAGCGAGGGAGTGCAGAGTTGAATCTCCAAAGTAGTAAGGCAGTTTTGGAAGACAACCCCGAGGAGCTGGGAGGCCTGCAGGCAGGACCTCTGGGAGGCACAGGGCTAGCCCGAGGAGCAGGGAAAGCCTGGAGACAAGGTTTCCAACTGGAGCGCAAGAAGGCCCCCGAGTTGCTGGTACCCGAGCCAGAGTCCAGAGTCGCAGGTAGATCCGATACAGGAACCATGGGTCCGAGGAGGCAGGAGCAAGCACCAATAGCAAAGGAACGCATTGCCAAGTCAGCTAGCAAGGGGCGAAGGTGGTGCTTAAGAACCCCGACCTGGTGATGTCATCAGTTGGGGAAGCCCCTGAGGTTCTCGCCATAGAGTCTTCAAAGGAAGGCCCGGAGTCAGCGTGGGTGGCGGTGGTGACCTGACCGCCTTGAGGAGCCTTGAGGAAGCGGAGGTATGCAGCGGTAGCGGCTAGCTCCAGCCGCAAGAATGCCCGGAGACGAGAGAAGGGCAGCACATGACGTGAGTTGAATCGGTCGCAGCCGTCTGCGACTGACAGTCATAACACCTACAAAATAAATGGGTGAATAACAATAACAGGATAAGGACGGTGAGTAAACTGCTATGAACTATGAATAGTGGATGCACCATCCAGTTCATATCCCATGGTTTTGCTGTGCGTGTTATGCCTTTATGTCATTTTCTTTGAAAAGTATGTGCCACATACATAAAACAGACATACTTCCAACAGCATAGACACTTCCTGCTAGTTTCAGTCCATGAAAGAATATTTCCTCTGTGCTGCTCTGCAGTTATATAGTTTCCCTTTTTTTTTAAATCTTCTGGTTGGTTTGCTGATGCCCTCTGCTGGACAGGTACAAGAAGGCAGGTCTCTACCTGAATGCATTGGTTCCCAAACGTGTCCTGAGTGACACACAGCCAGCTGGATTTTCAGGATATGTGCAATGAATATGCATGCAGTCTCCTTTGCATGCAAATTACATCTCATGTATATTCATTGTGCATATTCTGAAAACCTGACTGGCTGGGGGTCCCCCAGGACAGGTTTGGGAACCACTGTGCTAAGGGGAAAAGAGGTTTGAAGTAATCATTCCCCTTCAGCCATCCATTTCCCAAAGCTCAAGCTGTGGTTAATTTCACCGTTTTGTTAGAAATCCTGCATAAGTGCTCTCAGAAGCTTTCCTATGTCATTTTCTGCATTGCTCACTTTTAAGAATACAGTTTGGGTAGGGTCGGTGCAAGAGCATTTGGCACCCTAGGTAAAACTTCAATCATGCACCCTCCTCACCCAACTTACCTATTGGCAGCAGTGGCTCCAGTACACTGCCTTCTTTCAGGCCGATTCAATACGGTATGGTGCAAATTCATGTTGATGAGCCTATTAGTTAGTCCCGCACGATACAGAAAGTAAAATGTGCAGCCAAGCCGCACATTTTACTCTCAGACATTAATGCCTGCCCAAAGGCAGGAGTTAATTTCGGCCAGCACCGGGAAAGTGTACAGAAAAGCATAAAAAACTGCGATATTAAGTCGGAGGCCCAAAAACAAACAAACAAAAAAAATCTGCCCGCGGTCCGCGGGTTGGAAGACAGACGCTCAATTTTGCCGGCATCCGTTTTCCGAACCCATGGCTGTCAGTGGGTTCGACAACCGACGCCGGTAAAATTAAGCGTCAGCTGTCAAACCCTCTGACAGCCGCCACTTCTGCCAATAAGGAGACGCTAGGGATGCGCTAGTGTCCTTAGCGCCTCCTTTTTACCACGGGCCCTCATTTGCATAGAGAATCGCGCGCCCAGGAGAGTGGCCTGGGCGCACGTCGGGAGAGCGGGCGCTCGCCTCGCAGCGCCGGCTCTCCCGCGCATTTTACTGAATCGGCCCGTTTGGTAGTATTGGCTCTGGCAAAAGACTCTTGTAGGCCACTCTCTGGCAGGATTGTGCTGCCCCTAAATTTTGGCATTCCAGGCCAGGGGTGCTCAAACTGGTCTTAAGGGCCCCCCCAGCCAGTTGGGATTTCAGGATATCCCTAATGGATACGCATGAGATCTATTTGCGTGCAATACCTCCTGTGTATACAAATAGATCTCATGCATATTCATTAGGGATATCCTGAAAAACCGACTGGCTGGGGAGGGGGGTTGTAGAACCGGTTTGAGCACCCCCGCTCTAGGCGACCACCTAGTTTGCCTAATGGAAGCACCAGCCCTAGGTTTGGGACTTTCCATGGGGTCATTTTTCGTATTGTCTCCATTAGGGCACAGACCGCGCCTGCTTTGTATCCGTGGACTTTGGTCCGATTCTCATAGCCAAGGTCCGTGCATCTGTCTGCTTTGAACCTTGCTGCGGGAACCACGACCACGCTGTCACTGGTACCTGTGTTTCCTTGCCTTGTGTAAAACTTTGGTGCAAAATTATGCGTAGAGATTTGAATGCACCATCCATGTGCACAAATTGTCTTTCCCCACACCTTCTCCTTCCCGGGAATGCAACAGCGAGTAGAGAGAGGGCAATTCTCTAATAGTCGATCAAAGCAGGTACAAACCTTTTCTTTCTACCTGGGTAAATTATTTTGAAAATGTGTCTCTTGTGCCCGCAAGTTTATTTTCAAATGGATACGCCATGAGGCAGGGGCTGCACCCGACACCCGTGAGGTCCCGCGAGCTTTGCGCCTGCATTAAAAACGGGCGCAGAATATGCAGCCAGAAGCATGTGTGGGGATTACAAAATATGAAACCACCGCATCTACTTTCCCTCCCTTGATCTACCCCTGCTCGCTTTTTACCAGCGCTGCCTCCTCCTCTCCCCCCCCCCCCCCCACCCCATGTACAAACTTTTTTTGTGTGTGGAGAACTAGTACAGAGGCCATCCCGCTTTTCATTACACAAGCGCGAAAACGGAAGACAGTGGGATCATCTCCTCTGGGTCAGCCGAGGTCATCATGGTTGGGTTGGGTTGGGGTGGAATGGAGGTGACTTGATTCCATAAAACAAGGGGGTAAAAATTCCTGCATGGACAGTTTAAAAAAAAATTGAAAGTTCATGCTTTGGTCCTGTTGACACCTTTGCATTACTACGTGGTTGAAGATAGAGACCGGCTTATCCTGGAAGCCCATTCAGTGGGCAGGGGTAGCGAGGGAGATCCTACAGGCCCAGATAGTCTGACCCAGATCCACAATGGAAGGCTCCTGAGTCAGTGCTGGCTTTGTCCCATTGCACCTTCTTTATTTATTTAAAAAAATGTATGCATTGACCATCCAATGCCTTTCCTGGAGAAATCAGAACTACAAGTCCCATTGATGCAATGAGACAAAACCAGGACTGGATCAGCCTCTCGGGGTTGGCCTGTATCAAGTGACAACCTTTAAACTTAGACCTAGGACCTATGAGCCCACCGGACATTACCTGGTGTTTCAGGGTATTTATCCCCCCTCCCAGTAAGAGGAGGTAGAAGTCGGGGGTGGGGGGAGAGTGGGCTGGAAAGAGCAAAGGGCAAATGACAGAAAGGGAATTATCACAACGGGGAGAGGGACTGGCAGGGTGCAAGGAAGTGGGCCCGCCACTTGCTCAATAATCTCAGAGGGACTGATGCAAAAAACCACGCCTAGCCTAGCAGACAGGTTATCAAACATTTGGGTGAACGTTTTGGATGCGCTAGACTAACAGCTGATGCAATAAGGGGATTTAGTGCATCCAAAACGCACGCCCAAACAACTGCGTAGCTGATAGCGCTCATCCCTTGTAAATTCCATGTAGATGAGGCTATTAACCCCTGATGCAGTAAATCCCCTGGCACCCAACACACACTTTTTTAATGCGGCGAATTTAACGCCAGCCCCGGAACTGGCGTTAAGTCATGCCGCGAGTCATGGACTTATGAAAAAAATCCAAAATACTGTTCTCTGTGGTTCCTCCACAGAGGAGGAACCACAGAGAATAGCAGATCTACTGCTTTTAGTGATTAACAATAAAGAATTAATGAAATGGATCGATTACAAAAAAAAAAAAAAAAAATTACTAGATGCACAATATACTTGCTCCAAGCCGATTTCACCCCTTGTTATTGCGTGTGTCCAGAAAAGGGTTTTGTTTTGTTTTTTTGTAATAGATGCATTGCATTTATTCTTTCTTGAGCATCCGTAGCAATATGAAAGTGCACAGCCATGTCTCCTGGGTGCCCAATTGTTTTGAGTGCTAGGGATGCACAATTTCTCCCTAGTGTGTCCCTTTTAACACACCAACTCATTTAAATATAGCATTGGGCACCCAGGAGAGGTGGCTGTGCACATGTTGAAAAAACGGGCTACCAGTTTGGACGTGTGTTTTTACACGCGTCTTATTGCATTGACTGTGAACTAGCAAAATGATTAAGTCCACAGGTAGTCCTGTAGTTTCAAATTTGCGGACAGAACAATAATGGCCATCAGGCTTTCATTTTTTGAGTACTCTGTACACATCTTCATTGGTTGTGTTAGTTACTGTTCTAAATAAACTTGTTTACTTCTGTTCGTTCTTCATCTGATTTGATTCATGTGACCCCCAAGGGTGCTCTGCTTAGTGCTGGTTGTGTTAAGGTTGTACCTATACATACCTTCAGCCACCAGAGGGAGCTAAAACACAGCTAACAGAAATGAGAGCTGAGCTATGGACCAGTACACATACTGGCACTTTTCACTGTCCCTCTTTGACCATCACAAGAAACTGGAAGCAGCAAGGAGCATCCTATGACCTGTAACCCCACCCCAGACTTCTACTCCTGGGCTGCGTCTACAAAAACTGAACGCAGCAGTGGGGCAGGCGGGGGAAGGGTGGGGAGAAAGCGAGAGCAAGTGCTCCCTAGCCCAGAGCTGTTCTTCCCGTACTTGTCATTCCCTTTTCCAGGTCATTTATAAATATATTAAAAAGCGCTGGTCCCAATACAGATTCCTCAGGCACTCCACTGCTTTCCTTTCTCTAAGAAAACTGACCATTTAATCCCACTGTCGTTTAACCAGTTTGTAGTCCACTGCCTCCTATCCCGTGACTTTTTCATTTTCTCACTATATCCATCAGCTCACCATTAGCCACATGTTTATTAACCCCTTCAAAATAAATGTAGCAGATTGGTGAGGCAAGATTTCCCTTGGGTAAATCCATACTGGTTGTGTCCTATTAAACCAGGTCTTTCTATGTGTTCTGAGATTTTGTTCTTTAGAATAGTTTCCGCTATTTTTCCCAGCACTGAAGTCAACCTTACTGGTCTATTGTTTCCCCGGATCAGCCCAGAGCCCTTTTTCAAGCATTACATAGGTCACCCTCCAATCTTCCCTCTTATATCTTCCAGGGTCACTGTGATTTGTTTCACTTCTTCTGATTTATTATCATAAAATACCATTTCTGGCATGGGTATCTCCCCAACATCCTTTCAGTAAGCACCGAAACAAAGAATTAATTTTATTTATTTATTTTATTTATTTAGGTTTTTTATATACCGGCATTCATGAGCAGATCACATCATGCCGGTTTACATTAGAACAAGGGGTGCATAGAACAATAAAACTATAACTGGTGCATCAGGGTTGCAGTTACAATGAAACAAGGTAATAGAACTGAGAGAAGGAGAAAAGAGCAGTACAGGGTTAACATAAATTAATTATTTACAGTGCCAAGTGGCTACATTGTTTGGGAGGAAATTGAGGTGATTATGGGTTGTCTGGGAAGGCTTGTTTAAATAGCCAAGTCTTCAATCTTTTTCGGAACGTTGGTAGGCAAGGTTCTTGGCGCAGATTTGTAGGGATGGAGCTCCAGAGTGAGGGACCGGCAGTGGAGAAAGCCCGGTCTCTAGAAGTTGTATGCCGGGTAGATTTTGTGTTCGGTACCTGGAGGGATTCTCTGTAGGCTTCTCTGATTGGTCTATGAGAGACATGTAGGCTAAACGGATATTGAAGGTATAGAGATGTAAGGTGATGGATGGACTTGTAAATGATGGTGATGGACCTGTAGATGATTCTGAAGTGAATTGGGAGCCAGTGAAGATTTTTTAAGATGGGTGAAATGTGGTCTCTTCTTTTGGAGTTTGTGAGAATTCTTGCAGCCGTGTTTTGTACCATCTGTAGGGGTTTGGTGTATGAAGATGGAAGGCCCAGAAGGATGGCATTGCAGTAATCTAATTTAGCGAAGATTATTGCTTGTAGTATAGTTCTAAAGTCCTGAAAATGGAATAGCGTTTTTTAGTCTTTAGTAATTTAGTCTTTCCACTATGGCCTTGTCTTCCCTAAGTACCCCTTTAACATCTCAATAATCTAATGGTCCAATTGACTTCCTCACAGGCTTTCTGATTCAGATTTTAAAACATTATTATGAGTGTTTGCCCACGTGGCCAGATTCTTTTCAGATTCTCTTTTTGTCTGTTTTATCAATGTTTTACATTTAACTTGCCAATGCTTTTGCTTTTTCCTATTTTCTTCAGATGGATCTTTTTTCCAATTTTTGAAAGAAGTTCTTTTGATTAAAATAGCCTCTTTCACCTCACCTTTTAACCAATCTAGCAGTCATTTGGCCTTCCTTCTATCTTTTTTAAATACATGGAATACATCTGAACTGGGCTTCCAAGATGGTATTTTTAAGCAATGTCCACATCTAGTGTAAACTCTTAACCTTTGTAGCTGTACTTTTTAATTTTTTTCTGTTTTCCTCATTTTATAAAAGTCTCCCTTTCGAAAGATAAATGCTAGATCAGTATATTTATTTAATAGCCTCCCTCCAGTCATTATGTCAAATTTGATTGCATTATGATTACTGGATCTAAAATGTCTCCTCCTCTTGTTTCCTGGACTAGCTGTTCCATGAAGCAGTCATTTATTTCATCTACAAACTTTAGCTCCCTAACATATCCTGATGTGACATTTATCCAGTCAATATTCAAGTAATTGAAATCTCCCATTATTACTGTGCTGCCAAATTTGTTAGTTTCCCTAATTTCTGTTTGGTTCTCATCATCCATCGGTTCATTTTGGCCAGGTGGTTGTATACCCCCCACTGCTATACTATTCCCCATCACACATTTAATTTCCACCCATAAAGATTCCAATGTGCATTTAGTCTCCTGCAGGATCATTATCCTTTTGGACTCTGACATCCCTAACATAAAGTGCCACACCCTCACTAAGTTGATCCGCTCTATCAGTATGATATAATTTTTACCCTGGTATAGCAGTGTCTCATTGATAATCTTCCTTCCACCAGGTCTCAGTTCTATAAATTCTAACTCTCCTATCTTACATTTTTAGACTTATGGTATTAGCATATAGACATTTCAAGGTATGCTTTTTATTTTTATATACAAATTTCCTAGCAGTTAACAGGGATAATGTGAAATCTTATAACTCAATCTGTTCTTTACTTATATGCACAGGGCTACTTTGCTTTAATTAGAATCTCTCTATTGAAATGCTCTAACACTCCTATTTCTTTATGTCCTTCGAAGATACCTCCCTCCAAACAATGCACTGCTGAGTGATTGTTGGCTTTGCCTGTACACCATGTTCTCTCCAGCATCCAGGTTTTGCCAGTATAATGTCAGGCATACATGGACACCATGAAGAGCTATAAATCATAAGAAGATAAGAATTTAAGACATGCCATGCTGGGTCATACCAATGATTCATTGAGCCCAGCATCCTGTCTCTGACAGTAACCAGTGCAGGTCACTGAGAAGTATCCAGCAGATGCTAATAGGAAAGCCCTTTCCATACAGCTCCCTTCTAGGAGTAAGAGGAGGAGAAATCTGCATCTACCTGGCTAATAATTATTGAAGACCTCTTCTCCAGAAAAATGTTCAACCTCCTTTTAAACTCAGCCATACTACTAACCTTGACCACATTCTCTAGCAGCAAATTCTATAATTTATGTGTTGAGTGAACATTTTTTTTATTAAATTTATTTTAAATCTGGTGCTAGTACATTTAATGGACTGTCCCCCAGTTCTAGTACTGTTTGAAAGGGTAAATAACAATTCCCTATTTAGCTGTTCCATACCACACACAATTTTATAAATCTCTATCGTATCCCATCTCAGTCATCTCTTGTCCAAGTTGAAGAATCCTAACCTGTTTCTGCTGCCATTTCATCCTGAAGATGCCATAGATGCCTTCTCTACTGATCGGCACATTTTCAAAGATTCTTGAACATCATGATACAGACACATGTGTTGCTACAATTTTTGCCAGATTATTAGCCCCTGATGAATAAAGATGTTTTCCAATAACAAATTGTGTGGGCTACTGGCTCTTCCTCTTCAGCTTTACCCATCAGAAAGGCGTCTAATACGGACGTATTTTAAAGAATTCTAAGATAAGTGTCTGCATCAAAACATTTTTAATTGAAGACTTTAAATGTATCCACAAAACAAAATATAAAAGAGACCACTGATTACAAGCAAATCGGGTTTTGGTCACTTCAAGGGTCTAAGTGAATAAGATAATGGTTCCCTAACCAAATATATGTGATTTCTATGCCATCCGAACTTTATATGAGGATCTCAAAAAAGAAAAACATTTTGGCTTATGTATAATTAGGATCACACCAAAAATTACCAAACCCAAAGATAACTTCTTACTCAATATATTAAGTACAAATAGTATCAATGAAAGCGAGAAATGGTGGCTGTGTAAGAGAGAGCTAATTTCATTAAGCTAATTACATTTTTTTAGAAATACTTTTGGTTAAGGGATATTATACAAGGAATGAAATAAAAAAATAATAAAAAATTAAAAACGGTATTTTGACCAATAAGGCTATTACCAATATATGGCAAAAGCCTAATGAGAAATACCGGACATCAGTATATATAAAGGAAAATACAATGACCTCTGTTTGTTGTGTTTTAGTTTTTTATGTATAATTAGTCCTGTTATATGTGGTTTTTGCTCTATACATATATATTTTCTACCACAGAGTTATCTGTTGTTTTGAATCTTTCCTCATTTCTGGACGCAAGGGAGCTTTTTCCATCCTTCCTGCCTCTGTTTGTTTTTCCCTCTTTTGAGTTGAAGTCTATCTGTGTTCCTCTTGGAACTGAGAGCTATTGGTGCCAGGGAATCAGTTTCCAAACTACTGGGAGAAGAGATGTCTTTTTCCTAGGTTTCCTCAGACGAGGAATGGATCCCTGTTCCATTACCAGAGGGAAGGATCTGAAGGTATTTATTTATTTTATTTGTGTTTTCATGTGTATTGTTTAAGAACTGTGGTTGCTGCTGAGTCAAGTGGGTGCTGCCCTTGAGAGGCGAGTGTCTACTGTATGCTTTCAGAAGGAGATATAAGAGGCTTGAGAAGACTACAGGAAAGGTATGAGAACTGGGAATTGCTGTGTTCTAATTAGTAACTCGGGTCTAAATTCTTACCATTCTACAGAGGGGAGAAGATTGAAATAAATTTGGGAGTTGGAAGAAGGGGTTTTCTTCTAGTTGAGTAAAGGGAAAGGAGAAGGAGATCAATTGCTAAGGAACTGGCTTTCATAAATCCAAAGACTTTTCTAGAAGATTGAGGTCACAAATTGCCTTCTTCATTATTTATCAACTTTATTTAAATCTAAGTGCTATACTCCTCAGTGTGATCTTTGCTGTTATTGGCTGTGGAGATTAACAGTGCTGTTTACAGAGTTTGGAAAAAATATATTGGCTTAATAAAAAAAAAGGACGTTGAAGCTATGCTTCCCCACACAGGGAACCCTGGAACTCACAAGTGAAAGCGATCCCTGGAGAACTGGCTGCAGATAGCTTTCATTTTAATTCTTTGTGCTCTCAGGTCCAGTTCATGGCTTCTATCCTGCCCAGGGGTTACATAAAATGGAAAATAAGTCTTTACACATGCAGCACTGACCGCAATCTTATTACTCCTAAATCCAGATTCCATGGGTGTCAGTGCCCTTTCCTGGGCACTGCCAGAAGCCGTTGAATTCCCAGCCACTGAACCTTTGCTTCTCCACATTCCCCATAGCACCATGAAATCTCTTCTTTAAGGCTTCTTTCGACTTCCCCGGTAAGGCTGAATTCTCCAGTGGCATGCTGCCCTCATTAATTAAAATGTGTATGCTTATTTTCTGCTGACAGTTACGACTGATAAGATCCCAGCAGAGTGATCTTTGTCTCCATAGGCTTTAAAACTGGGAAAACAATGTTCTCCAAAGACAGGCAGTTTGCTTTTGTTTGCTCATCAGAACCTGATGTTGCACACTCAAGGGAAGAGGCCATGAGTGTAATCAGAGCGAGCTGCTTATCATTATCAGCTTAGAGGATGTAGGTCGATGGATAGTTTTAATCACCAGAGGTGCTTTTGCTCAAGGAGAGAGAGAGAGAGAGAGAGAGGGACAGAGAGATCTGACTAGGGTCATAGGTAACAGGGTGGAAATATTTTGGAGGGCTCCAGCTTTCCAGGGTTATTAAGGAGTGTGCTGGGAGGGTTCCTGCTCTCTACAAGGTTATCTAGAGGGCAGAGAGTTCTGATACTAGAAAGTTCATGCAGTTTACAGGGTTGGTGCAGGTTGCATATGCCCTTCCTGTTAATTAGGGGGAAAGAGGGATTAGGATGTGATGTTTGCAGAGGATGAGGTAATGTTTTTTAGATAAGGTAATACTAATAGGAGCAGGGGCGGATTGGCCTATCGGGGAATCGGGCATCCCCCTGAGGGCCGATCGCTCCAGTCACGTGGTCTGCCGTGTGCGGCCGTGACAGAGCCGCGCTCGGCAGACCACGTGATGTGTCCTGGGCCGGCTTGGGCAGCGAATACCCAGGCCGGTCCGACATTGTGAATCCGCCGCTGAATAGGAGGTACATGCCTTCTAAGGGGGGATGGGTATTTGATGGAAGGTTATTGCTATGTTCTGGTGTGGTTGTGGGCCCTGGATTGTAGTGAGAGCTGACTCCACCCACAGGGAGGAGCACTGTGGGGACTCACCACGATAGGCGCGGTCTCAGCTGAGACGGACACAGTTAGTAATGAGAATTTATTAGACTGGAACGTAGGTGAAGTACCCACCGAATGGAAAGAAAGACACTGTCCAGAGTGGTAATGTGGATGATATCCCTGGTAGTGGCCTGCGGAGTGGGGTACGCCAGGGAACTCCTCCTCCAATGAACACTTCTCAGGGGTAGATCTGGTAGTGGCCCTCAGCACGGGGTACGCCGAGAATCAACACAGATGTTTAGGTAGCAAAGTGCAGGAGGTCAGCAGAGAAGAATGGAAGACCTTACTCACTCCGAAGAGTAGAAGCAGGTATGCTGAGGTGAGCACGGTAGAGGCCCGAGGCACGGGGTGCACCAGAGGGTCTGTCAGCAAGATGATAGCAACGAGTAGTGCACTCACAAGGCTGAACAGGGCTGAGTCCCAAATATGAGTAGATGGATTCTCCAGGCAGGAAGGCCCTCCGAGGAGCGGATAGCCAGAACGCAACAAGGCCCCCGAGGAGCGGGTACCTAAGGCGTTCAAGGCCCAGAGTGCAAGAATGAGTTCAGAGTAGCGAATAGCGAAGCGTCTCCAAGAGAAGTGGAATTCAGCAGGAAGGAAGTCCTTGCTAACTCACTTAGGAAGCAAAGTCCGAATAGCTTAAATACACTGGCGGGTGACGTCATGCGGAGGGGACGCCCCCGAGGTTCCCGCCATGACATGTTTAAGAGAGGGCCTGGCGAGCGCGCACGTGCCCTAGGTAATCCCCGATTCAAGATGGCGGACAGGATCACCCACACCGTCCCGGGGACGCCGGAGAAGGCAGCGTTCGCAGGTGGAGACTGCCAATCTTCCAAGAATCGCTGGTGCAGGGAAAAAAGAGGTGAGCATCAGAGGTCGCAGCCGTCTGCGACCGACGGGCGCAACAGTTATTTAAGATGCTTTTCCAAGCATCTTAACGGAGAGAACTGGAGTTGGACTTGGGAGTGTTAAGGGCTCCTGAGACCGAAGGGATTGTTACTGCTTAAGGGAGAAGTTGCAAAGATTCCTACAGTCATCCGAAGGAGGACCCTGAGGTCAAAGGGGCACTGTCCTCGCTGGGGAAACTCCAGGAAAGAAGCTGACCCTGCTGCCCAGGAAATCTTGGGGCTAAGTGGGAATTTTGTATGATTTCTTCCTCAAGGAAAGGTTTCCGTATTTGAAGAAGAAGGCGTCTGCTGTTCTTGTTTGAGTTTTGGGCTGTATCCTGTAATTCAACCGAAGATTTCTCCTATGAAGAATTGTTTTACCTTTTGAACTTTCAATTAATTGTCTTTATTTGGTACCAACAATTGCTGTGGACATTAGACTCTGTTATATTTGGTAAATGCTCCCTTGGGCCTCACAGGGACTGACGTGGTCCTTGCTGACGATCCCTGGAGGGCCCTGACTGCTCCCGGAGCTGCAGCACTGCAAATAAAACACTTCTGCAGCCTCCGAAGGTGACCCACAAGGGAAAGGGGGTTACGCACGGATACCAGGAGGGCTTGCACAATACATGGCAGAACATTTCCGGGTGCGTTCAAGTGCATTTTAAAAGGCGCTTCCTTTGTTAAGGCCCTGATGTTGGTGTACAAGACAGCAGCAGCTATGGTTCAGCGACTTGCAGCCTGTTGGGCTGTTCACATGAGCTCAGGCCAGTTGGTTTGAGTTAAATGGTGCACTGATCATTCATTTTAAGATCAGCAATATGCATCAACCTCACATGACACAAAGAACATATTTCCTGTCCTCAATAATAATCGCAGCACTGTGTCTGCTGTGTGGGGGATCCAGGTATGATTCTTGCACCTATCTCCTGCTTTTAAGGTGATTATGGGCTTAAGGATACTATGGAACAGTCCCAGCCATGTGCAAAAGTCACACCTAGTATTGGCTAGCTCTGGATTGTACTTGATCTGGGGGGTTTTTTTTTGTACTGGGATCCAGATATTCTGTGTCTGTCAATCAAGGCCCTTTACCTTACTGACTGGGTTACATGGGATGGGCAAGCAGAGTGTGAATGAAAATCAGGACTGCCCTCTCCCCCCTATCCAAGGAGCTGTGAATGAAAAGTCATTCATGGCATCAAAGCTCTAATTAGGGCTGGTTCTGATTGAGCTGGAAGTCCAAAGGAGCTGAAGGAAGCTTCCAGGCCTGAAAGGAAGAAAAGAAGAGGTCATTGCTATGGTGCATTTTGTCTGCACAGAAATGCCATCATCCTTAATGATTCTTTCCAACACAAGCATGCGCGCTGAAGCTGTAGCGCGACAAGTCCCCTCTGCCAGTAAAGTCCCATCTGCTCGGTAAAATGGGCTGCTGGGGAGGGGGCTCCTGCAGTCACTATTACAGTCTCAGCAGGCAGCAGTGCACCTGCCACAGAACCTGGGGAGAACTCACCAGTTGGGTCCCTCTTTCACTAGACTGCACTGCTCGCTGTATTCAAAGAGCCTCCAATCGGGCAGCATGAGATACAGGCTAGGAGAAACAGGCAAGAAAACCTAGGGCACAGCTGTCTCGCAGACAGTGAGAGCTCTCCACAGATATGCGCGGCGCATGCCCGTGCCTCGTGCTTTCCTCTGCGGTGCACCTAACACGTCGCCATGCACAGACCATGCTTAGATTAATGGGGCACTAGACAGAGCAGCTGGAATCGGTCCCTTCATGTTCCAGATGTGGAAACTGACTTGTGACAATGCACTAGACTGGGTGGGAAGAGCAGCGCGAGACACTCGATTTGGGAAAATATATGAGTGGAAGCACAAATGTTATTCTCACGTACAATCGTCAGACAAGCCCAGAGAAAGAGAGGGGAAGCACATATTGTAGCCACTGTTTTGGAATACTTAATTGGTTTCAACTGTTTTGTTCAAGCACTTGGTCGCCTGCTAATTTCATTACATTAAATCAAAAGAGACACAAAGCATTCCCGTGTGTATACACCACCTGCTCAGGTAGCAAAGCCTTCCTTTTTTTAATCAGTACCTTATAATTAAGTACAGCGGAGGGGCTTTATAAAATGCAGATTTAGCACTAACAGAAACTGCTTAGCACAGCTGGGACACACCAGAGCTGCAACTAGTCCAAATCTCACCCAGGAAACAATTTTATTTCTCTGGGTTTTTTATTTCACCAATGCTTCAAGCCCATGGACTCTTTATTTACAGGAAAGATTGCAGGTTAAACTAATTAAATACAAGTCAGGAAGTCCTCAGACTTAAGACACAACTACATAGTAACATAGTAAATGTCAGCAGAAAAAGACCCAAACAGTCCATCCAATCTGCCCAGCAAGTTTTATTTTTTTAAGGACAGTAACACACTCCAGTTACACCATACCTTCTGTTAAGAGTAGAAACTGCCATTCCATGCAAATTACATGCCTGCTATTACAGGTAGTAACTCTGCTCTGTACAGGTTACCCCCATGCCTTCCGTTAAGGGTGATGACTGCTCTGTGCAGGTTACCTCCATGCCTTTGGTTAAGGGCAATAACTGCCTCCCTGTGCAGGTTACCTCCATACATTCTATTAAGGGTAGTAGCTGCCTCTTTGTGCAGGATAACCTCATGCCTTCTGTCAAGAGTAGTAACTGTTGCTCCAAGCAGGTTACCCCCATGTGTTCTATTAAGGGTAATAACTGCTGGACCGTGCAGGTTACCCCATGCTTTCTGTTAAGGGTAGTAATTTCTGCTCCATGCAGATTACCCCCATGTCTTCTATTAAGAGTAGTAACTATCATTCCATGCAGATTACCCCATGCATCTTGTTAACCTATATAGAGGAGCAGTTATTACCCTTAACAGGATGCATGGGGTATTCTGCATGGAGTGGCAGTTACTTCCTCTTAGCATAGTGCGATAGTTACTACCCTTAACAGAAGGCATGGAGGTAACCTGCACGGTGCAGCAGCTGCTACTCTTAAGAGAATGCATGGGGATAACCTGCATAGAGCAGCAGATACTACCCTTCTCCCCATGCATTAATGGTAGTAACTGCCGCTCCAGGCAGGTTACTCCCATGCCTTTTGTTAAGGATAACAACTGCTGCACCATGCAGGTTACCCCACGTGTTTTGTTAAGGGTAGAAGCTATCACACCATGCAAGTTAGCCCATGCATTCTGTTAAGGATAGTAATTGCCACTCCAAGCAGGTTACCCCTATGCTTTCTGTTAAGGGTAGTAACTGCCACACCGTGCAGGTTACTCCATATGTTCTGTTAAGTGTAGTAACTATTGTTCCATGCAGGTTAACCCATGAGTTCTGTCGCTCTGTGCAAGTTACTCCCATGCCTTCTGTTGCAAATAGTAACTGCCGTTCCATGCAGCTTACCCCATACCCTCTGTTAAGGGCAGTAACTGCAGCTCTGTGCACGTTATCTCCATGCATTCTATTAAGGGTAGCAGCTGCCACTCTGTGCAGGTTACCCCCATGCCTTCTGTTAAGAGTAGTAACTGCTGCTTCAAGCAAGTTACCCCCATAGGTTCTATTAAGGGTAGTAACTGCTGGACCGTACAGGTTATCCCATGCGTTCTGTTAAGGGTAGTAACTGCCGCTCCATGCAAGTTGCCTGCATGAATTCTGTTAAGGATAGTAACTATCGTCTCATGCTGTTAGGACTGTGGCCGCGACAGTCCGTGTCCGGGTGTCATGGCCGCCGGCTGCGGCAGGCCGCAACCAGAGTTGGGCCGGCGGCCGCGGCAACACTAAACCTTACCCGAGGGGTCGGGCTGTCCCGAGACGCCTGCTGTGGCAGGCAGCCTCTCCTGTGTTTGTCTTCACGGCCACGATCGCTGCAAGCCCGGCCGCATGGTTCCCTCGGCTGGGCTGACTCCTCCCCCTCTGCCTCTGCCTATACTAAGAGCTGCACGCGCAGCTGAAGAGGAAATTTAAAGGAGCCATGACAGGAAATTGTCATGGCTCCTCCTGAGACTCCTCCCTCGACTTCCTGCATTTAAGGCAAGGTCTGATCCTCAGAATTATGTCACCTCGGGCAATTTAATTAAATTGGGGAGGTGGGCTATAAAAATAAAAGAGGGTGAAACCATACTGCCAGAGGTACAGCTCACATGTAATATGTTTTTCCTCTATTTGCCAGAGTGTTTTCAAGCATCCATTTTGGTAACAATTGAATTAGTTGGTGTGTGACTCATGTAATAATTGCTAACATCGTGCCCAAACAACCCTGAATTAGGAGACCTGGAACTCGTTAGATCTCAGAAGCTAAGTCAGGCCAGGCTAGTACCTGAATGGAGGACCACCAGGGAAGTGCTGGCAGCTGCAGAAGGCAATGGCAAAGGTTTACAGCAATCTGCCAAGGAAACCTTACAGGCCCCGATGGTGCGGCCACGATTGTCCAATCCTTGCCAACCAGAAATGGGTAGAAAGAGGGTAGGAAAAGCAAACTAATATTATGATGGCTTTGGAAGGTTTGAACTAATCTGAATATTTAAGCAATCTAAAATACTCTGCAAATAATCCTTGCAAAATAGGTTTAGCCATCATGAATGTGCATTTTATGCCAAGCTGTTGGGTTAAAGATCAAAATCACGGAGCACAAAGAAAGACATGGTTTAATGGGACACAGTTAGCATGGATTTACCCAAGGGAAGTCTTGCCTAACAAATCTGCTTCAATATTTTGAAGGGGTTAATAAACATGAGGATGAAGGTGAACTGGTAGATGTGATGTATTTGGATTTTTAGAAGGTGTCTGACAAAGTCCCTCATGAGAGGCTTCTAAGAAAACTAAAAAATCATGGGATAGGAGGTGATGTCCTTTCATGGACTGCAAGCTGGTTAAAAGACAGGAAACAGAGTGTTGAGTGCAGGGTGTTTTAGTGTGCCCATGGGCCTCAGCCTAACCCCAGACGGATCCAGGCTCGGACCGAGGGTTCCACCATGGCTGACGGTCTTACCCTCTGCCAGGCCGGCAAGCCCCCAGGGCCAACAACAGGATGATGTTGGAATGTGAATGGTCCTCCGACCATTCCGAGCCCTTTCGGACCTGCTGCATGGAACAGCATGGAGCAGCAGGCCTGGCCTGAGGTCGAGGGCAGACGGGCCTTGACACGAAGACATGACAGCAGGATCGATGCAACGGCATCGCGGATGAATGCTTGACAGCAGGATCGATGCAACGGCATTGCAGACGAAGACATGACATCAGGATCGATGCAACGGCATCGCGGACGAAGACTTGACACCAAGGCTGATGCAGAGACATCATGGACCAGTGGTCGATGCGACGGCATCCCGGACCAGGGTCGATGCGACAACATCAAGTACAAGACATGATACCAAGAGTGATGCAACGGCATCCAGGACGAGATGAGGAACTGATGAAGCCCAGACGAGATGAGAAGCTGGGCAGAAGGACATTGGCACTGTCTCTCAGGGCGCCCTACTCAGCCCACCCGCGGGACTGAGTCACGGACCACCCTGTCCCACTGCGCGCCCTACACAGCCCAAGGAGGCTGGTCGCGGACCAAGCTGGGAGCGGGACAAGCGCAGGAATGGATCCAGTCGAAGCAGAACTCCAATGACGGAGCCGATGTCATCCGAAGCTCCACCAACAGCTGGCAGGACATGATGGCTCAGGAGCGCAGGACACTTGTCCACCTGCAGGCTAGTTCAACTCGGGCAAGACATCATCCGAGGGACCCCAGGCCTAACAGGTACTGGAAGGCTCAGGAGTGCTGAAGACGAAGACACAGGAACAGAACATCAAGGAACCTGGAACATCAGGAAATGGAGGATCAAAGCGAGACACCAGGACACCCGGACAGGGACCTCAGGCAACGAAGACATAACTTGACATGGCATGACAACAAGAACTCCATGGAGAAGACGAAGAAGACCTGACGGAGCTCTGGCAGGCAGGAGCCTCCAGAGTGAAGCAACTCCGATGCAAGGCAAAGACTGACTGATGGAGCAGCCCTTTTATAGGGCTGGTACAAGAAGTCCACTCCCTAGGTGGGGCCAGCACACTTCCTGTGCCTGGCCCTTTAAATCTTGCAGAGAGGCGCACGCCGGCACCTAAGGAGCAGGAAGCAAGGAGCTGTACAGGACCGCAGACAGCGGCCTGCACCGACGACTCCACATGCAGACGCAGGGCTGGGCCTGGACACAGGCCCCGAAGACGGCAGCGGCTTCAGCCGCTGCAGACAGCATCGAGGGCGGCTCCAGCCGCCAGGAAAGACCGAGGCTATTGTGGCCTCCAGCCGCGAAGATCAGGTGATGTCGGCGGCAGTCCCGGCCGTGCAGGGGACGACAGGAAGACCGCGGTTCCAGCCTCGGTGAAGAGGAGCAGCACGGGCGGCCTCCGGGCCGCAGGGGAGATCACAGTCTGCAGCTCTGGCCATGAGGGCAGGCCTGACGGCGGCGTCCATGCCGCGTCGGGTGAAGAAGCAGCATGGCGTGAGTGCCTGCTCGTGGGGAGACCCGCGGTCAGCCTTCATAACACAGAGAGTAGGATTAAATGGTCAATTTTCTGAGTAGAAAAGGGTAAACAGTGGAGTGCCTCAGGGATCTGTACTTGGTGTTTTTCAATATATTTATAAATGATCTGGAAAGGAATACGACGAGTGAGCTACTCAGATTTGCAGATGATACAAAATTATTCAGAGTAGTTAAATCACAAGTGGATTGTGATAAATTGCAGGAGGACCTTGTGAGACTGGAAAATTGGGCATCGAAATGGCAGATGAAATTTATAAGTAAAAGGTGATGCAGATAGTTACACAATGTTAGGTTTCTTATTAGGTGCTACCACCCAAAAAAGAGATCTAGGAGTCATAGTGGATAACACATTGAAATTGTCGGCTCAGTGTGCTGCAGCAGTCAAAAAAGCAAACAGAAAGTTAGGAATTATTAGGAAGGGAATGGTGAATAAAACGGAAAATTTCATAATGCCTCTGTATCGCTCCATATTGAGACCACACCTTGAGAACTGTGTACATTTCTGATCTCCGAATCTCAAAAGAGATAAAGTTGCACTGGAGAAGTTACAGAGAAGGGCAACCAAAATGATAAATGGGATAGAGCAGCTCCCCTATGAGGAAAGGCTAAAGAGGTTAGGGCTGTTCAGCTTGGAGAAGAGACAGCTGAGGATGGATATGATAGAGGTCTTTAAAATCATGAGAGATCTAGAATGGGTAGATGTGAATTGGTTATTTACTCTTTTGGATAATGGAAGGACTAGGGGGCACTCCATGAAGTTAGCAAGTAGCACATTTAAAACTAATCAGAGAAAATTATTTTTCACTGAACTCACAATTAAGCTCTGGAATTTGTTGCCAGAGGATGTGGTTAGTGCAGTTAGTGTAGCTGGGTTTAAAAAAGGTTTAGATAAGTTCTTGGAGGAGAAGTCCATTACCTGCTATTAGTCAAGTTGACTTAGGGAATGGCCTCTGCTATTACTGGCATCAGTAGCATGGGATCTTCTTAGTTTTGGGGTACTTGCCAGGTACTTGTAGCCTGGATTGGCCACTGCTGGAAACAGGATGCTGGGCTTGATGGATCCTTGGTCTGACAAAGTATGGCAATTTCTTATGTTCTTATTTCTTAGCTGAAAATAAATACATTGCATGACAGTTGCAGCTTTTCATTGGTGAAATAAAGTAGCGTGATCGCCAGTTAATCCTCTTGATTATGTAGTAATACAGGTCAACAAATAAATTGTTAGAGACACCTTATTATTGTACTAACGAAACAGATCTGTGCAGGGCAGGTGCAAGGTTATTAGGCGCCCTAGACAAACCTTCTACCATGAGCCCCCCCCCCCCCCCCCCCCCGGTCCAGGCTCTGGCCCAAACACACAAGTAAAAATTATACAACAATAAAATGAAGAAATATAAAACATCAATAATAGTAAAACCATACTAGTGAAAGGAATATTTCAAAATAGCAGACAAACAGAGTGACATCCAATAATTCAAAATTAAAAAAAAAATTCCAGCTCCAAAACCAAAATTGAAAAACAGCGCACATTAAATATTAACACCCAATGATTAAAACTAACAAAACTACCTGGGAACTTTTGATTTCCTGATGCCCTGAGATTATCGTGGATTAGAAGATGGAGTGGGGAGCAGGGGTTGTTGTGCACAAACTTTCTCCTTTCTCTCATATACACACACATAATTATACATGTTTGCTCTTTCTCACACACAAACTCACACAGACTCTCCCACACATGCACACTCTACTAGACACAAACTCACACATACACACCTATGCTCTCTCACTTTCACACCCTCTCTCCCTCACATACACATGCCCTTATTCACTCAGACAGGCCCCTTCTCTCATACACACACTTACGTTCTGTGTCTCATTCACACATGTACCCTTACACAGGCTCCCTCCCTCTCACTTACACCATCACTCTCTCGTATACACAAAATCCATCTCACCAACACACACGCGCACACACACTCACCCTCAAACAAGCTCCCTCTCTCTCTCACACTTACATACACATTCTCTCCCTCTCTCTCATTCTCTCTCTCATACACTCGCTCATAAATACACTCTGTTTCTTGCACACACACCCCTCCATTCATACAGGTTCCCTCTCTCTCTGGCACACACACCCTTACACAGGTTCCCTTTCTCACACACACACACACACATGCACTCTCACTCCCTCTCACAGGCTCCCTCTCTCTATTTCATATACACACACACAGAGGTGCCACTTGCTGCCTGCTAAGTCTGCTTCTCTCAGCTGTGAGCAGGATGGATGCTGCTCGGGGCCTGCTGAGTCTCTACTCCTCTCGGCCGCAATTAGGATGGGCTCCGCTCGTGGCCCCACATGGCTGCTTTTTGCTGCCCCCCTACTGGTTGACACCCTAGGCGACTGCCTAGTTTCACCTAGTGGACGCACTGGCCCTGGATTTGTGACATGCTGTCAAGAACTACACTCCCTTTGTCAGGTCAGTGAAGAAACAGCTCAATTACATTGGGTTTAAATAGCACAGAATCAGCTAGACATCAGGTTGCTTGCACATACTAGGAATTTACAGGTTGCAGTACAATTGAGGCTTAGTAAAGGGATGAGGTGACAGAGACAGTAGGGTGTTATAGCTCTAGGGGTCTCGTATCATAAGGTCATTAAAGGGAGTGATCTTGCCTTGAGAAACGTTTACTGGTAAAATGAAACTTTTGGCCTGCCACTTTAAATGAGTTTTTCCAGGACGGCTGACAGCACATCCCCTTTACGTCACTTGTTTTGCTCGATCCCATTATACAACATACTGTAATGAAGCGACAGACACACTTCAAGCTGAAAAAAAGTCGGTTCCCCGCTGCAAATGTAAAATACTATGGGCAAAAATCCAGATTATTTGCAGCGGGGAAACCATTGTAAATGCATGGAAGAGCCTGCAGACTGACCCAGTGCCTCCAGCTGTGAGGCAGCCAAACGGGGAAGTGGCTGCCAGTTTCCTTGAAGGCTTACAGCAAACACAAGGTCTAATGCCTGGAAACACAGCATTCACTTTTACATAACAGCGTTAGCAGCCAAGCATACACAACTCCTCTCTAAAGTCCGGAGCAGTCTGCTTCACACTAGAAAAGCACAGGGATGACGTTTACTGGCTTTCAATTGTACCCTTCTTAACACACCTAATAGTGAGCTACGGTCACACTACCAGGCCAATGCAATATCATACGTACAAAAAACATGCGTCCAGAGTGGATGCACGTTTTTTGAATGCCCACGCATCCACCTCTCCTGGGCGCTCGATGTAATATGCAAATGAGCTGCCGCACTAAAAGGGATGCATCGGGCTCTGCATCGGGCGCCCAGGAGAAGTGGCTGTGTGTCCACAATAGCCTTTCACTGACATGTGACAGTGAATGGACCAATCGGCAGTAGGTGAAGTAGTGAATAAATTAAGTGCCTTGTGTGTGCAAGTTACCAAAATGGGTGCTCAAATTACGAGCGTCTGTTTTATCCCGCTGTAGCTCATTTACTGGCAAAATACTCACGCATAATATACATGGCCCTGAGCATGTATATTGTGGGTGTATATTGTGCACCCAGAAATTTGGGTTTTTATGTCAAGACATTTTTTGCATGGTACTGATTTCTGTGGTTCATCCAACTTAGTATTGCGACAATACTAAGTAGGAGGAACCACAGAAAAGCAGTTTTTTTTGTTTTTAACAGATTTATAAGTATACAATGCAAGAGGGTGAAATGTTTTCATTTTGTTTTATGTATTGTTCTATTTTTCCATTTTAGTGTTATGTTTATTGTATTATGACTCTAAATAGCTCTGAGTGCTTTTTTAAATCTGGAAAGGGTGGTTCATTAATAATTTTAAATAAATAAATAAAACATGTAGCGATGGAACATGTGACATCTAGGAAAAAGAGGTGTACAATAGTTTGAGCATTGCAAGCAAGGCAGGCTACACTAGGGCAGAAGGAGCAGTTGGGGATTGGAAGGGGAGCCATTAAACTCATTAATAAGAGTGCTGTGAGCTCAAGACCCACCAGGAACCTTGACAGTGTCTCATTCGTCATCATTATCATCATCATCTACAATGCTACTTTAACACCACTTGCTTCTAACTAATCAGTCCAAAGTGCCCTTGAGAATCTACCAGAATAGTTGACTGATGAAAACAAAACATTTTTTTTTCACATTTTTGATTAGTAGATAGTCTCAAAAGATACAGTCAGCAGTGATAAACCTTCCCTCAAAATAAACACTGAATATTATGGGCAGCTTAAGTATCATATTACCCTATAATAAAACTGGCCAGACGAAGTTATTCTCCTTGAAGTCCAGCACAAAAAGGGAATCTCTCTCAGATATTGAGGGGATCCAGATGGCGACTGAGATAATCATCTTGAAGCTGCCCTCTGATGCTGCTGGTGGATTTTCAGCTTATTTAAATTGCCTTTTTCCTCTCCCATGATGAGTGAGTAATATAAAGGAAGGGTTCAGGGAGTTCCCCCCTTAACTCCGAGCCTACCTTCTCTTTGTCAGAGTGCCATAACGAGCTTCATATTGCTGACTTCTTTGATGAGATCCGATGGAGTGCAGGAGGCAGAGAGTGCGCCTCTGAGCTCAGAGATTGATATCTCCCTCATCCCGAACCTCTGAATATGACCCCTTAAGCCAATTCTCGGAGGAGGTGGAAGACTCCTGATGCTGTCACCGAATGTCCCATTTGCTGGGAGGAAAGCGATGGAAGGGGGAATGGGAATCTGGGCCTGTGTGAGAGCAGAATAACATGGCACTGTAGAGAGAGAGATGTCGCATGAGCTACAGGAGAGAGGAGTATCTACCAGCTCAGAAGTCGTTGGTCAGGAGAAGGGCTCAATATTTAGGGCAAGTGAGTTTTTAATTTCTTCAACCTCTCCATCGGTCACTTGCCCCGTTATGGTTCCTCACCGTGTAAAGCCTGAAACTATCATGCTGGAGTCTATCTGATCTGCTTTTGCATCTTAATTTTCCTAGGATGCCCACAATTTCTCCATTTCAAATTATTTAAGAAGTATTTGGTAGACGTTTTGAAAGTACCTGAAAATGCTATACCTCCTCTTAATAAGACACATTATCTGCCTGGTGTTAGAAGAAAAGAAAGGCAGTTTGGATCTGATGGCTTTTTTGGAAAGATCTGCAGAGGAGAAGGGTAAGAGGGCAACTCAATTGGTGACTTTTGCTTTTCTACAGGATGAGGGCTGCATAATGCACCTTTTTTTTCTGTAATTGTGATATATTATTTCTTGGTGCCAGGTATTTTTCTGGACTTAGCTAAAAAGACTGAAGACTGTAGGAAAAGGTTTCGGGAAATGTGCCAGGAACTTTTATCTCTTGGTGCTTTCTTTGTAAATATTTTGTTAAATTATTGAATATATCTTACACCTTTTTTGAACCAACTCAGCTACGTTTTTTTAACTTGATGCAAATCAAGTGAGTGATCTGGGTGGCTCCAGCAGTGGCTGAGCATTAGTAGTTCTCTTGATGCTCATTATGTATAAATGTCAATTTTCTTGTTCTTATTTATTTATTTATAATTTTTATATACCGAGGTTCAATTAACAAGATTAATTATCACTTCGGTTTACATTACAACCAGCAAAATAACATAAACAAAGTCTTGTTTTACAATGAACAGGGAAGAATAACCTGGATAAAACAATGAACAGGGTAGAAATAACCTGGGAAACATAAAATGGGTGAAGCAAGTATAGAGAATTGGGTTTGTATAACTTGGGCGAAAAGCAAGGAAATTAAATAGGGGAGGACTGTGAAGTCCTCCCCTATTTAATTTAATGATGGACTGGTTATCAAGACTGTGAAGTCTTGATAACCAGTCCATCATTGGTCTTTCTCCCTTTATTAGTAGGCTAATAAATGCTGCTGTATTATTCGGATTCACTAACACTGTTCCATTCCTAACACCATTCCTAACACCATTGCCAAAACTCTAGCTAATATCATTAACTCCTTGCTCTCCTCTGGCATAGTCCCAAACACTCTCAAACAAGCTGTGGTTAAACCCCTCCTCAAAAAACCTTCCTTAGACCCCAAAGACCCTTCGAACCTCCGACCCATCTCAAACCTTCCCTTTATCTCTAAAATTATGGAAAAGATAGTTAATTCCCAACTTATGGATTATCTTGAAAACAACAAGATCCTCCACCCATCCCAGTTTGGTTTTCGCAAGCACCTCAACACAGAAACGCTCTTACCCTCTCTGACCACCTCATCAGAGGTATGAATCAGGGTCATTGCTACCTTCTGGCCCTATTGGATATTTCCGCTGCATTTGACACAATCAATCATAACCACCTCCTCACCCGTCTGATGGAAATAGGCATCTCAGGCTTAGCTCTCTTGTGGTTCAAATCATATTTATCCAATAGAAAGTTCTCCGTCAAAATAGGTAATACAGAATCTACACTTTACTCCCTGTCCCAAGGTGTCCCACAGGGTTCCTCCCTCTCCTCTACCCTTTTTAACATATATCTCATATCCATCTGTCATCTCCTATCGGACCTCGGCCTCAAGTTCTACTTCTATGCTGATGATGTCCAAATCATCATTCCCATCCATGATTCATTATCTGATGCACTGAAGTTTTGGGACACATGCCTTGCGTCCATCAACAACTTACTCACAAACCTCCACCTTGCCTTAAACACAACCAAAACAGAATTGCTCCTCATATCCCAACACTAAACCCCTAAACCATCGATCACCAATGACCCGGCCTTCAGTGCCATATCCGTTCAGCCTTTTGTAAGAGACCTCAGGGTCCTCCTGGGCCAGCAACTGAATTTAAAGAAATATATTAACTCTTATTCTCAAAGAGGGCTTCTATAAGCTCAACGTCCTAAAAAAAACTAAAACCCCTACTCCACCCTTATGACTTCCACACAGTCATTCAGGCCACCCTCTCCTCCAAGTTGGATTATTATAACTCCCTTCTGCTAGAGCTCCCCTACTCCACCATAAAACCGCTACAAATGCTCCAGAACGCAGTAGCGAAGGTCATCACAAATGCCCGGAAATCTGCCCATATCACCCCCATACTCAAAGACCTCCATTGGCTCCCCATCCCCTCACGTATCCTCTTTAAAACACTATCCATCATCCATAAATCCATCTACTGTCACAACTCCAACTGGCTAGACGAACCCTTCTGCCTCACATGCTCTAACCATCCCACCAGGGCTATCAATAAAGGAACCCTCCAGGTACCCTCTCTTAAAAAGGCACATCTCTCCTCCACAAGGGATCATGCCATTTCCATTGCTGGTCCCATGCGATGGAACTCACTTCCCACCTTTCTTCGACTTGAGCCCTGTACCACCAAATTTAAAAAGAAATTAAAGACATGGCTCTTTAAGCAGGCCTACCCAGACTAGACACTGACCTCCATCATACCTATGCTACCCTCCTCTTGACCTGATCCTGTATATAGTTTTGTTACTATTTCTTGTTATTTGCAGTACATCACTTGTTATTTGCATTATATCTTTTGCTCTGTTTCCGGCTTCTTCCTCGCCTCCCGATTCACTGCCCCCCCTGTTCCCGTTTTAAGTACTTTCCACCTGTCAGTTCGGATGTAAACCGGTATGATGTTGCTCACTAATGTCGGTACATAAAAGTGTTAAATAAATAAATAAATAAATTTAAGATAGGATGATTGCTGGATTTTTTTGGATGTTAGCAGCTTGTTTCCTTCTTAATTATTTTTTTAAATAAATAAATAAAGGGAACCTCTCTCAGATATTGATTTGCAACCATGGTAGAGGCAAAGTAAAATAAATGTGTTTTGGTAGTAGCCAACAATGCCTGTTGCAAAGTCTTCTATTTGTATAAACCTACCCAAAATACCTTTAATTTAAATCACAGCCAGAATTAAAATGCAATACTCATTTTGCAATTACATGATTGCTATCAGATTGAATGTTATATGGGGAGTGAGGAAGATTTTGTTGCAAGAAGCATGGAAATATTAAAAAAAAAAAAAAAAATGAGCACCTTCAAGCATTTACATATAGTAGAACAGAATGGAAGTAAAAAAAAAAAATTGGGTATCTCGTTACTTACCCATCAAAGAAGCAATAAAAAAAATGGACAAAAACAATGCCTTGCATAAAGATATTTGCATTGTTTCTTCATCACTAGGATTTTCTTACATTTACTTCTTGTCTAAAACCACCTTTGTAGTAAAGCTCAGCAAGACTCCATTGTCTCATGGTATTTATTTTCCTCGTACTCAGTCAGTATAATACTTCATCATGGAGAACCGTTTTAATGTAATCAGTCATTACAGAGGTGCATCATGAAGCTATGGCAGAAAGGTCCATGACCCAAAGTAGTCTGAATGGAATGCCCTCAGGAACCCCTGTTTTTATGTATCCAAGAATTGGGTGCATTATAAAAGTACACATGTAGTTTAAGCTGGCTGAATATCCACTGCATATGGTTGACTAGACTTATGAAAATTAACTCTCATTTTGCCCACATAAAATGTGACTAAGGGCCTGATTCACTAAGCATTTTCCCCAGTGGCTCAGAATGGGAGAAAAGCATTAGTGAAGCACATCTAATTCTTAGTCTTTGAAAATGTAACCCAGTCTCAGTCTGCATTGGGTGGAAGTGAAGGCAAAGTCTAAAGCAGCCACTGGAGAGAAATTTGCCTCTCACCCACTGAGCCGATGGCCTCTTGAGTCAAAGCTTGGGGCCAATGGATGCAGACTGTGAAAATTCCCCCCAAATTCTCTTGCTTTTACCACAGTGGGAGTCCCTAACATTTGTAGAATTTTTGTGAAAATATGAATGTCTTCAGTGGATGGCTCCAAGTAGTGATGTGGAAACTCCTGTAGGAGTAGGATCTGCACCTTTCAACAGAAGAGCATATGCGCAGAGGTGTAGCCTGCACAGAGGAGCAAAAACCCCCACCCACTGAAACAAATGTAAATTGCACTGGTAGATTACAAGAACAGTGCTTCCTAACACAACCCTGGAGGCACACCTAACCACTCTGGTTTTCTATGTAGTTACAAAGAATTTGCATGAGACTGATTTGCATACACTGGGTCTCCCATGCAGATGTACCCTATGCATATTCGTTACAGGTATCCTGAAAACAAGACCAGGATAGCACTGGGAGCCACTAAACTACAAATCTTTCTTGTGTTTCATGTGCGAAGAGCCAACATAATTTGATTGGAAGAATCATTAATTAATTTGCCATTTTTTTCCCCCAGTCAGATTTTATCTCCTCATTTGGAGGAGATAAAATCAATTAAATTTAATCAGTTCAGAATTCTCAAGGGAGAGCCCAGATGCAGGCTGTGATTTCATAAGACAATCATTTGCTACACAGAGTAGAAAAGGCTTTTGCACCTTAAAGATGGATAATGGTTATGTGTATTTTACTTATTTTTAAAGGAAGGAAGTGTAGTCTGGTGATTAATGCATTTGATTACAAGTTCAGAAAAGTATTTAGAGGAGGATTAAAGACTCTCTTCTGTGACTGACTCTGTAAACAACCTTGTGCGTGAAATCCTGCCAGATGGATGATGTCATCGATGCTGCCCTATATAAGGGCAGTTCCCCTGGAGCAAGATGCCTCGGAAATAGGTCCACTACCATTGGTAGAGCAAGTTGACTGTGTTCCTTGTCTCTGTCTCTTCAGTTGTAGTCTTCGTCTCTTCTGTTTCTGGCCTCCTGCATTCCTTGTTCCAGTGCTCCTTGTCTTCAACTTGTGGTCAGTCTTCAGTTTTTCATGTGATCTTCGTCTCACAGTCACTCTTCAGCTCTTCAGTGTTGACTGATGTCTCATCTGCCTTGCCTCCCTACCTGCCTATCCATCCCTCCTTCCCTTGGATGGATCTCCAGTTCTGATTTCAGCCTGCCTTGGATTCTGCTTGAACTCTGAGATATAGGGATATAGAGAGATATAGGTCTTCTGTGAAAGCAATCTAAATAGGTTTGCATAATCCACGCAAAGGTTGTGCCAGAGTGCTCTCCATTGAGTGGTTATGTTTCTTGTCTGAAGATATCAGTTATCGTTGTACCTTGAAGTTAGAAGTATGGATCTGTCATCCGCATCCGCACCCGCATCCGCATTGAATTTTGCATTAAAACTTCCCTGTAACTTCCATTTACATTCCCTCCCTTTTACCCCTACCCCTTCCCCTCTCTTCTATTCCTGTACAGTATCTCAAACAACTCATGAGTTGTCTTGTACACTCATCCCCCATATTAAGATACATGAAAAATATAATACAATACATATACATACAATACATATGGTATATAATACATACATACAATACATATGGAATATGTGCCATCCAGAACGCATATGGAGAATGCCAACAAAGGGAAGCCAGTGGTTGTCTGTGATAGGCTTATCATATGCTGAATCATAGCAGGTACTAATGAGACTAATCTTGGGAATGAGATTGTAGAGTTATAAAGTCATAATGGACTATTACCAAGGAATGACCCCTTTACTCTATGGGCTATACATTGTAGTCTTAACTAGCCCTAATGTTCGATTGTTCCCACACTTTAGTGTTATGGTGTTGTGTGTACTGAAATCCTATATCAGTTGCGATGAACCAGTGGACGGCGCTATCTGGTTGGTAAATCCAGACTACAGAAGAGTGGTTGTTGCGTATTTCTTTGCAGAGGTATTTTTTGCTATTGCATGTTCTAAGGAACAGATGTGAGCCATTTTCATGAACCAGTGTTCGTAAGATGGACTGTGAGTCCCTAGCCAGTTATGAAGTATTATTCTTTTTCCCACTACACCTGCTTTTTGAAGGAACAGTTTGTCAGTCGTTGTTAAATGTTGGTCCAGCGTAGTAAATACACCAAAAAGCCAGAGAACTCTTTACCCATGGACTTTGCAACAAATCTAATTGCCATGGGCACAAAGTACCTGCAGACGTTTGCACCTGCTAATTGTGGGGGAGTACATTTTTCACAAAAAGTATTACAAATAGGGGCAGATCTTAAAACATACACGCGGGCGTAGATTTGTGCACGCAACCCGGCGCGAACAAATCTACGCCCGATTTTATAACATGCGCTCACTGCTGCGCGCATGTTATAAAATCCAAGTTTGGCATGCGCAAGGGGGGGGAACTTTATTTCCAGCCCCCCCCCCCGGCTTCCCTTCCCTTCCCCTATCTAACCTACCCCCCATCCCTAACTAAATCCCCCCCTACCTTTGTTGAAAAAGTTACGCCTAACCCTAGGCAGGCGTAACCTGCGCCATTCCCCGGCCCGGGGGCTACTTCAGAGGCCTCGGCCATGCCTCCGGAACGCCCCCCACTCTGGAACACCCCCAAATGCTGCGCCACCCCGATTTGCCCCCCAACACGCCCCAGACACGCCCCCCAAGCAAAGCCCCAGGACTTACGTGTGTCCTGGGGCTTTGTGCGCGCCGGCGGCCTATGCAACATAGGTGCTGCGGCGCGCAAGTCCCCTGTGCGGGTAAATCGGCTGGATTTACGCACGCATGGTTTTTAAAATGTACCCCATAGATTTGAAAATCCTACCTGTGTGTGTGTGTTATTTTTCCAAACCTGACCAAAACCATGCCCCCAGCATTGCCTCCCCCAAATATGGCTGAAAGTGTTCAGGTTGTGGAGCACTGT
Source organism: Rhinatrema bivittatum (assembly GCF_901001135.1). Lineage (NCBI taxonomy): Eukaryota > Metazoa > Chordata > Amphibia > Gymnophiona > Rhinatrematidae > Rhinatrema > Rhinatrema bivittatum. The sequence goes on along the minus strand of NC_042619.1, from coordinate 27,643,311 downwards.
CCATGCTTATAGGTGGATTGACGAAGGACAATTGTCACACAGCCAGAAAATAATTGGTAAAAATCGCTATTTAGTCTCATAAATGAGTTTTGAAAATTTCGCTCACAAAAAGCAAATGTAAAGGTTAGCAGGTACTCTGTTCCCATGGCAAGTTTCAAAGGAAAAGTATGTGCGTGTTTTCCTAAGTACTTTCTGACTTAACTTTGCACCAGAGTGGACAGTGTGAGAAAAGCTCCCTATAGGTGTTTAAGTGTAATAATAGAAAAGAAGATCCAAAACCAAGGTCTCCTATGACTTGAATCATTAAGAATCTTGAAGACTGGACTGCAAAAGATATAACATTTTATTTCAGGATTTAATTTTTTTGATTCATGGTAGGGGGGGGGGGAGTTTCTTTTTGATATGGGATGTTAACCTCTTTTACAGAAGGTAATAATGAAAGATATTTCTATGGGTAAAATGCTGTTTTATGCATGGAAATGGGCTGCTTGATTATTGTCTGCCTCCTATAGAGTGGAAAAGTATGGGGCAGATTTGTTCGCACAACCCGGCGCGAACAAATCTACGCCCAATTTTATAACATGCGTGCGCAAGGGGGTGCACAATTGTGCAACTGGCACGTGCCGAGCCGCGCAACCTGCCTCCGTTCCCTTGGAGGGAACTTTCCTTCCACCCCTCCCCCCGCACCTTCCCCTACCTAACCCGCCCCCCCCCCCCCCAGCCCTACCTAGAATCCCCCCTTACCTTTGTTGAAGAACTTACAACTGCCTCCCAGGGTATAATACATATGATAAATATCGCAATGCAAGTTAGCATGCAAATTTCAAATTTGATATGCAAGTGGGAGGGGTTAATGCAAATTGGGGGTCTTCTGCCACAGAATGTGGTAGATTAATGCACAGTAACATGGGAGTTAACATCAGAAATAACTACACCTTTTATTTTTGCGGTAGAGAGGGAAACTGCTTTTAGCATGCGACGAGAGAAGAGAGAGAGAGAGAGAGAGCTTTAATAGGGAGAATGGGACTCTATGAGCCAGATTTTAGTACCTATGCATGGGCGTAGATTTGTGTGCGCAACCTGGTGTGCACAAATCTACACCCGATTTTATAACATGCGCGCACAGTCGAAGTGGCCTCGGAGAGAACTTTCCTTCCACCCCCCCACCTTCCCCTCCCTTCCCCTACCTAACCCCCCCCCCCCCCCCCATACCTTTGTTATGCAAGTTGCGCCTGCCTTTGGGCAGGCATAAGTTGCACGCGCCAGCCAAGTGCCGGCATGCAATTCCCTAGCCTAGAGGCCCTATGGAGGCCTCTGGCCATGCCCCCACCCTGCCCCTTTTTTCAAGCCCTGGGACATACGCGTGTCCCGGGGCTGGCGTGCGTTGCTGGGCCTATGCAAAATAGGCTCAGTATGCGTAGGGCTTTTAAAATCTGCCCTTATATATCTAGCACTGTAGATGGGCACATTCAACTCAGGATGGGTTTGGGGTTTGGTGTAACATACACAGTCAGAGGAATTAACGGCAAATTTGAAATCATTGAAGAATTTCTATCAATGGAGTCAATGAAAGGTACAACAAGAGGAGTTGATTTGTACAATGCAGTCTCTAGCTAGTTCTTTTAGAAGCTTATGAGAAGTGAAGATGTTTGTTGTATTTTTAGTTAGTTATGAAAGTTTTTTTAGGGGTGTGTATTTGATTTAAATGAATGTATTTGATTTATATTTTATGTATTGTAACCTTCCCAGCACAACCGGTTGATATGGGCAGGAAATAAATGTTTTTTAAATAAATAAATATGTTTTGATGAATCTAGGGATATGTTTGTACTGAAGCAATGGAGGACAAAGTGATTGGCTCAAGGTGACCAGCAGCAGTAGTGGGATTTGAGCCCTAGTTCACAGCCCACTGCTCTAAACACTAGGCTACTCAGTTTCATAATACCACAAAAAGATCTGCATATTCATCTAATTGGTTCAACGAACCTCTTTAAAAGTGAAAGTCGTAAAATCTAAAGCAGATCCAAGAAAATCTATCTCTGATTTCCTTACACAGAAGATTTTCTTTGGATTTCCATGGATTTCTGTGATCCCCTGGGAAATATCTTATGGATTTCTCTGAGGTCTGAGGATGAAATGTGTGGAAGATTTTCATATTTGTAATTATGACAGGTTGTAAGCAGTTTGCATATTATACAGAAACTGGGGTATGTTGGAGATTATTACTTTTTTTTTTTTTTTTACAGAAGGAATGGCCAATGGAAGAGCAAACAGAAATCAGTTATTTATCTCAAGGCTTTCCTCAGTAACATTACTGACAAACCGCATATTACTCCGAACAAGATAATACCTCTGTTTATGCGATAGGCAGCTTATATGTTTTTACAGACCATAGCTTTTGAAATTACTAATGCACAACGCTGAGAGCGCTCTAGAGAGAAATTAACCCGATGTTAACTGGTTAGATATTCAAAATTACTTGATCTCACAACAGGGCATTAAGGCAGCCGCCAAACCAAGAAACAGAACCCTATGACTGTTCAGTCACCTACATGGACACAATTGTACAACAACATATCCCTGCAAATACAGCTTCACTGAAACTAATTCCAGCCCTCTCTGCATTTTCACCACCTCCACCTCTGAGTCAGCGAGAGAAAGAGAGCGAGAGACAGTGAGAGAGAGAAATCTTCTTAATAATCTTCCTGTCAGAATTAGGGTTTAGAGCACAGGCATACACACAGCTACAGCTAACCACCCTGACTCAGAGGTCACTCACTAAACATCGCTGGAGAAGGATATTAGGGTTTTTGCCAGCCTTCTTTGTTGGTGTAAAACAGCAAGGCAACTACTGCAACTTTAAAAAAAAGAATGAGAGACATACATCATAGGCAAAGCAAAACAAAAACAAGGACGAAACAGTTTAAAAATTAATCCGTTTAATGTTTTATCCTACTAAGCGTTCCAAAACTTGGCAAAAAAAAAAAGATTAAAAGGGAATCTTCCAGTCGCCTGCACTTTGGGGACAAGATTTCAGCATGTGCGGAATACGCTTGGCACTGATCGTTAAAGGGATGGCAGCTGCAAGCTTGGCACCGCTCCTATGGAAAAACTGACAGTACAAGCAAGTCAAACGCCGGTTGACGAGCGAGGACAGGGGGGAAAAACTGGGATCCTTGGAGGGCGAGGTGGATAGCTTACCCATTACCGGGACTCTGGAAGGGCCATGCCTTGCGTGGCTAGAAACTAGCGAACGAGAAGCAATTTTGGGCGTCGAGGGTTCTGCGCGACTTCTTCAAAAGCCGCCAGGAGCTGCTGCTGTCTGGGGAAACTGGTTCTGAAGGCGGAAGGTGGCGGACGGGAGCTGTCCCTGGTGCTGAAAGTAAGGTGCCTGGCTTTCCGCGGACAGAACGAGGGAAACGCCGGCTTCGGACCCTTTCATAAAGATGGTGATCCCCCTGACCGGGTGATTGTTTCTCTTCGAGGACAGGAATTTCGAAGCACGGAGGACATGCTCGTGTAGCTGTCCCGAAACTTTCGTAATCTTTTTCGTTTACTTTGTGCATAGAATGAGTTCCCAAACGGTAAGTGAATCTGCCGCGCATTTACAGGCGATGATGATCTGCAGAGGAATCAACGTGCTGGACCGATTTTCTCTATCACCTCATTGTTTGTCATCAGGCTTTTCCTAAATAGGACAGGGGCAGAGACCAATTGTGGTGCAATGTTCGTTCTGACAAACGTCAATATAAGATTTGAAAATTTGAAAATTATTATTAGACTTTTAGTGAAATTTTGCAGTGTTTCATCCAGATGGCCCACATAGATAGAACAAGTGTTGGTATAATGTTTCATCATTTGTCTTCAGAGATTAAATCACAGCTCCAAAAGTTGCCCATTATCTGACTTTCATCAGGTTATCATTGCTACTGCTAGTATATGCTCAACACTGTTTAACAGCTGTCTCAAGTGCTATTTTAGGTGCCAACTATGGACAGATATATTACAAAGGTGGGTCCCACAAATTTGTTGGAGCACAAAACCTCCCATTTCAACATAATAACAAGATTTTAATTTTACAGATGGTCTCTTTATCATAATGTAAGCAGTTTTTAGTCTGTCTTTCCAAATAAGGTTGAAGGCACTTTGTACCATTATTAGTATTCAGGTACAATAAATCCCTGCCCCAAAGACCTTACAATCTAAGTGGATACTTGAGGCAAGATAGGGCTCTTCAACATTCAAAAGAGATGCTTGAGAGGAGATATGATAAAAGTTTATAAAATCATGTGTGGGGTAGAAAAGATAAATAAGGAACAGTTATTTACTTTTTCAATTAATTCTAGGTTTATGGGACACTCCTTGGAACTAACAGGCAATAGGTTTAAAACAAACTGGAGAAAGTTTTTTTTTTTTTCATTCAATGCACAATTACCCCGTGCAGTTTGTAGCCAGAGAATGTGGTCACAGTAATAAATATAACCGGGTTTGGACAAATTCCTGGAAGAAAAGTCCTTAAATAGTTATGAAGTAAATGACTCTAGTGCTTGTTGCTGGAAGTGAGCAACAAGAAATTGGACCTACTTTTTGTGACGGGCCATTGTGGAGAGACAGGATGCTGGACTTGATGGATCGTAGTCTGACCTGGCATGACACTTCTTATGTTTTTATACAGGAACGTGCTCAAGACGTGTCAGTGCGGGAAGTGGGATTTGAACCCTGCTTTAACTGGCTTTCAGCCCATTTCTTTGAATCATATGCCATGCCTCCTCCTTATCATTTAAAACACTGGCATGCAAAAAGAATTATTAATTTTCACATTGTGACTATTCATATGTGAACATCACATAGGGCCGGATTTTAATACCTATGCGTGGGCATACATTTGTGCGTGCAACCCGATTTTATAACATGTTATAAAATCCGGGGTCGGCGCATGCAAGGGAGTGCACAATAGCGCGCATTGCGTGCAACGAGCCCTTGGGGAGCCCTTATGGCTTTCCCCGTTCCCTCGGAAGCTGCTCCGAAATCGGAGCGGCCTCGGAGAGAACTTTCCTTCCACCCCCCCCCACCTTCCCCTCTCTTCCCCTCCCTAATCCGCCCCCCAGCCTTACCTACCCCCCCCCCCCCCAACCTTTATTTTGTAAGTTGCATCTGCCTCTGGGCAGGCATAGGTTGCATGCATGGGCCAACTGCCAGCGCACAATCCCCTTACACAGCAGCAGATTTTAAAAGCCCTACATGCGTTGGGGGGGGGGGGGGGTATGTGTGCCAGGCCTATTTTCAAAAGGCCCAGCGGCACGAGTAAAGCCCCGGAAGACGTGCAAGTCCCGGGGCTTTCCTGAATGGGCAGGCAGGGGGCGAGGTGGGTCACGGGTGAAGTTGAGGCTTCCAGCACAATGGTCTTTGCTGCTGTGTCAGGGGATTACACGCCGGCAGTTGGCCAGCGCGCGCAACCTACGCCTGCCCAGAGGCAGGCGCAACTTATAAAATAAAGGTTAGGGGGGTTTAGGTAGGGCTGGGGGCAGGTTAGGTAGGGGAAGGTGGGGGGGGGGGGGGTGGAAGGAAAGTTCCCTCCGAGGCCACTCCAATTTCGGAACGGCCTTGGAGGGAAAGCCAGCAGGACTCCCCAAGGGTTCGGCGTGCGCAAGGTGCACTATTGTTCACCCCCTTGCATGCGCCGACCTCGGATTTTATAACATGAACACGGCTGCGCGCACATATTATAAAATCGGGCGTACATTTGTATGTACCGCGTTGCGCGCACAAATGTACACTCACGCGTAGGTATTAAAATCCGACCCAATGATTCTAAATCATTTTTCAGACATGTGACATACAGTAAACCAGAATTTTCATGCACTGGGTTAAAAATGAACATAATTGTGAATCAAATTGACTGTACATTGAAGTACATACGTGATCTTGCTATATACCGTCAATATAAAATGTACCACTATACAATTTATGAATTGTATACTGTGTGGTATAACAATGATCCTCACAATGCTGAGAAAAACAATATCTTGCTCAAAGAACACACACACACACACACACACACACACACACATATACAGTATATTCAGTTGCATTTACTGAGATGTGTTGTACACACAAGGAACTTAGTTTTTACTTCCTTGGGGATGTTTCCCCATTTTGGCCTAGTACAGATACCCTAGAACAGAAATTACTTATGGAAACAGAAGACTGAGTTCATAATTGATATGCACCTCTGATATAACAAAACAAAAATAAGTTTCAGTAAAGATCAGAAATGTATACATGAAATTCTAAATTATTTCATTCACACATTGATATTATCTTGCTGCTTGATTATAACCTCCCCTCTCCCCAGATATATTTATTGGAAACCTGCAGAGAAAGTACATTAAGGGGTCATTTTGTAACATTGCACATAAATTAGCCAGCAAAGTTGTGCATCATTCCAAAGCGTAGCTACACGCATAAGCCCACTTTGAAAATTATCCCAGCAAATCCAACCACATAGTTTATACCTGCAAATACATCCATGAAAATGTATGCAGAAAATTTTGAAGGGGGGTAGTATTCAAAGTCACTTACATGCATGAAACCAGGTTTTGTTCCCATAAGTGGCTCTTCAAAAACAACCCCCTGCATAATTGCGTGTAAAAATATGTGTGTAACCTGATTACATATAGACTTTCTTGCACACTCGCGGTAGGCGTTCCAGGGGCCTGGGGGAGAGGGGTGGAGTTGGAGCAGGGATAGAACTTGCACACAGAATTTTGGATTTTCAGAACTCTCCACACATGTTTACATGCAGAAGTTGTGCACTGCTAGGAGCAAGTGCAATTTCTGACCCGTAACTTCTGCACTGGGGGATTTTACCCCGGCATTTTCAGAGTGATTTTTTTTTGGGGCGGGCGGGCATAAAATTGTTTCGATAATTACCAGTACAGTCAATGAGTAACAGGTCCATGCAGAGCTTTACTGCTATGTGTAGAATTATAAATGTACACGCTAACATCCATAAGTATGTGTTGTGCATAAGTGAAAAACCTTTCCAAATTCTGCCTCCAGTGGACCATCTCCACGCCAGCTGGGTAAACTTATGCCTGAACAGGGCACACACGTACATGTTTACTCACATATTGGTGGGCAATTTTATGAAAAGGCCATTTCTGTGCAGAAAATGCTGTTTTCCAACGGTAAGGAATTCAGCAAAAATACGCATCAGTTACACCAATTTTCAAAGCCAAGTTACAAGCCTAAGTGCACATTGAAAATTATCCAAAATCACGCATGCAAACTAACCCACATAACGTTACACTGGCTATTTGCAGGATGCAGCTTGCGGGTGATAGTTTATGTGCATTATCATAATAAATAATTTACTCGCATAAACTCATGTTTTATGCGCATAAAAATGACCTCCTAAAAGGGCATTTTTAGCACAGAAGCCACAGGAGGCATGTATCTGCTTTCTGCACCCAGCTGAACATCTCTTTAGAAAAGTTGGCCGCTAAGTTGGACTGGTATTTTTTTTTTTATTGGCTACTAATGTAGCTGTCTCCCGTGCTAGTGATTTCTTCAGTCCTGGCATAACATTCTGTGACCAAGTCTGGTTACAAGCTCTGCATTAGGGCTGTGCATTTGTTTGAAATAAAATGAGAAATTTTACCCTTTCAATTTGTTTTTAAATTGAAACGAAAGAAAAGCAAACAAAAATTTAGAAAAGATGCCAGCAGACTGAGGCCAGTGCCGTTGTCAATGTCTTCCTTACAAAATGGAGCTGGTCAGACAAGAACAATAGCGCCAGCCTCAATACAGAGGCATAGCCAAGGGGAGGGGGGCCTCCAGGGCCTGTGCCCCCTCACTTTTGGCTCAGGCCTGCATCCTTAGCAGCAGAATCCTGTCCCGCTGCATCAGCTCCTTAAAGTAGGGTTGCCAACTGGCTCCAGATTTTCAGACAGGTTGATCCAGACCTGGTTTTATGCCATTGCATGCTGGGACTTATTCTGATTTCTCTATTGCATTCCCTAAGAAAAGCAAGACTAAAAGTACCTGCCTGCAGGGGAGTAAAACCAGGTCTGGATCAACCTGTCCTGAAAATCTGGAGCCAGTTGGCAACCCTACCTTAAAGAAGCAAAAATCAGAGGGTTTGGAGGCAATGGAATTGCAGCAGTGCCCTTGAAGGGGCTAACTTGAAAGGAAAATACTACTGCCTTTGGGCTAGATCTGTTAAAGTCTGAGCAAAGTGTTTGTTTACTTTTGGAAGGTAATTATCCCCCCTCTTTAAAGTTTAGGAAAGCCAGGGCCCAGTGGAATCCTTTTTTACATAATTGCTTGTCAGCAGCTGGAGGGATTAACACTTGTATAAAGTAGCAGCTTAACCACAGAGGGAGAGTGAGAAGCCTCAGAGACAGGCCAGGGGGGCAGGGCACAGTAAAGAGAGAGATTCGGAGTGAGGGGCAGAAGTTGAAAGGGTTTTGCTGCCACTGCCATGAAGACCCACAAAGGATGGAGGAAAGGGGTGAGGGCAGGGTGGGAGGGACTAGCCACAGTGGGGGTGTGAGGGGCTGGCTACAGGGCCCACCTATGTTAACCTTGGGCCCCCCTCAAAAATTCAGTTCTTGTTACGCCCTTATCGCAGTCTGCCAGTGCGTTTTCGAAGCAAACCTTCAGCGGGGAAGGAGTGAACTGGAATCGCTCCAACTCTATGAGGAAAAAGAAAAATATCATAAGAGGGTTCCTGGGGGAAGGGGAGGGGGTTGGAGGAAAGGCCTAGGGGGATTTATTTCTCTGACAGGACCCACATTTTTCTTTTCCTTTAGCTTTCTACTTCATTTTTTAAATTTCATTTGCTCATTGGTTGTTTGGTTTGAATTTGTTTTTCTTTGTTTTAAACAACCAAAAAGAAGGCAAACAACAAAAATGAACAACATAAAGAAAAAAAGATAAACAAAAAGAACAAAAATGTCTGAGCACATCCCTAGTCCACCATGTGCACCTCTAGAAAACATTTCTAGGGATCAGAGCTGATTGTCCTAAAAGCAGGAGTAACTGTGATAAGCACCACTGAGTTTTCAGACAGGTGACTGCTCCCACAGGAACACATTATTTAAACCTCTCCTTTTTCAGTTTCCACATCAGGTTTTCTGCCAGATGGGTCCTTTTTCCCTTGATAAAAACATGCCTTTAGTAAAGATTTATACAATTTCAAAAGCATTGCTCAGTACAAGGCTTGCTTGCCAATCTCCCAGTCCTGCTGAAATGTCTTATTTCTCCTGGGGTTAAGGTCCTGCTGACTTCCTTGAAATCAGCTATAAAGAAAGAGTGGTATCTTTGTAAATCTAAATGATCTATGCTGGAAGGAGAGCAGAAAAATGTTTAAGAGGATCCCACAGTGAGTTTTGTTTCCTAATTTACAGGAGAATGCATGCACTTATAAAAGGCCATTTTAAAAGCTATGTACACAGGTAAATAGCAATTTCCATGCATCAGTTGCCTTTTTTCAATGGAGCTAAACGTATGTGGGTAGTTCCACTATGTGCTTTTAGCGGGGGTGTTCCTGGAGTGTGTTTTGGGTGGGATCAGAAAATAGAATGCGTAGATTGTATTTTCAAGTCTATGCGGATTATTTTCCAGGAAAAAATATACCCATGCAAAAAGCAAATGGAAATCTCCGCAGATACTTTGTACCCATTGCAAAGTTTCAAAGTGAAAGTATACTTTCTGTTAGGGATGCTTTTTTCGTTTGAAACAAAATTTCCCATTTCGTTTCATTATATTTTGAAAATGAAATAATAAAAACAAACTACATTTCATTTGTTTTCATTTTGCTTCATTTTCAAATGGAGAGGCACCCCCCCCCCCCCCAACCACTTACCCCATGTTCCCTGAGGTCAGCACCATTTTGTTGTAGGGAGATACATCAATACCTCCCTAAGGCGGGACCTCTGTACAACAAAATGGAGCTGGCCTTAGGGCAGGCTGGGGCCATTTTGAAACAAGAGACCCAGCAGGGCAGGAGTGACTGGGAATCACTTCTGCCCCCTCGACCTGCAGATGGGATAAGAAGTTGGGAGGGCCTGCGGGAGGCTGGGGGGGGGGGGGCTTTGGTGGTGACAACAGCAGAGGGGAAGAGGGTGGGGAGGACCCAACATTTTTTTCATTTTTGTTTTGTTCTTTTCATTTCTTTTATATCTCATTTGTTTTAAATATACAAAATCAAATGAAAAACAAAATGTAAAAAAAAAAAACCCACAAAGAAAGAAAATGACAAAACAAAAAACCAAACAAAATAAAAAAAAAAAAAAGTTCAGTACACACCCCTAACTTCTGTTTGAAACTTGCTGCAAACTCCCTTGGGTAAAGTAAGCCCACAGACTTTGTCCCCATGTGGAGAGTCTGAAAATTTACTGGGCACACAGTAACCAGGCAGACAAAAGGTTGAGCTAACGCACCTTCCAAACTTCTGAGCACTAGCACCAGTCATCAAGGCATTTCCGAATTTAGCCAGATGTCAACCATGGAGTGTTCTGGGAAATAAGTTCGGAAGAAAATAATGTTTTGGAGAATGAAGCTTAATATAAATCAAATGCTCTAGAGACTTTCCTTAAAGTGTAATTCAAAATTTAGCGTTGCAATACCACCCACACAAATCTAATGACATTGGCTTGCATTTATGTGATTACCTAAAAAATTGTAAGTATTCGAAAAAGAAAACTGGGTGAATATTTGGATATTTTCTAAAGAAAAAAAAAGCAAATCTGTGAATAATCACATTTTGAGTAGCTCAAAAAGATCCAAGTGAATGAAAGTGGAGTTTCAAATAAAGCAGCAAATGGTTCAGATTTGGTTTTGCTTATATGATATTGTGATATGCATTCTGATGTTGTAAGCTGCTCTTAATCCTTTTTTTTTTTTTTGGAGGAAGGAGACATAAAAATATGAAATGAAATGTAATTAAAATTTGCATCAAAAGCTTGGCTTTATCCGATCGAATCAAGACCTGCGTCACATTGCCTTTCATCATCCAAACTCTCTAGGTTTGGATGGATTTTAGATTTAATCTGAATTAGTTCCCAAATCCTAGGAAATGGTTGTTGAGATGTTGCAAATATAGTACAAGCATCGCTAACCTACAGTATTCAATTAGAAAGCATAATAGTAAGGATAAAACAAAATGTTGTTTTTTTTTCACAGATGCAAATGAAGGTATAGACTTATGGGCATCTAAAGGCTTCTGCTTGACTCTAAGAAGCTATAGGGACAATGTTTTATTATCCTCTAAGCTTTGGAGACTTCTTATTGAAGTTATCAAGGCACCTAGGGTCCTACAAATTAAATATTCAGAGCTCATACAGAACATTTTTAATCCCAGTGTTTCTGTGGTGGTGGCTGTTGGGAATATTGATGATTTCTTTACAAGCATATGATGCAAATTTTACGGTGGGTCTACTAGGACCATGGAATTGTGACCCCTTATTCTCAAAAGCCTTGCCAGAAGTGGCTGCTGAGTTAGCAGCTGAGAGAATAAACAGTGATCCTTCCCTAGATCTGGGATATAGGCTCAATTACATAGTCCTTCAAGAAAACTGTGAGACATCGAAAGCATTAGTTGGATTTACGGGTTATGAGAAAATGTCATCGGCATTCTTAGGGCCTGTGAATCCTGGCTACTGTGATGCTGCAACACTTTTGGGCAAAAACTGGAACAAAGCAGTGTTTTCGTGGGCATGTGTGAATCATGAACTGGATAACAAGTACAGCTTTCCAACTTTTGCCAGGACCTTGCCCAATCCAGCCAAAGTTTTATTCAACTTCATGAAGTATTTTAGGTGGGCCCATGTGGGCATTATTTCTTCCAATGAAGACCTTTGGGTGGATACTTCATGGAAATTTGCCAGTGCTCTACAAAGTCAAGGTCTTCCCGTAGGTATTGTAACAGCTATGGGTGATGGGGATGAAGGCATTGAAAACACTCTGACAAAAGTTAAAGAAACTCATGAACTTAGAGGTAAGTTTTTACATGCTAAATTTTGTTTGTTCACTTGCGTTTTTTCTCAGATTATGAATTCATCAGTTAAAATGTTGCCAACCCAAGGAATGTCATAGAATTGGAGTCCTACTGAGACATCAAAACAGATTAATATGTCTGTGCAGAGAAATTTAGGTACAGCAATGACCCAGATGGGCTGATTTAAATTTTCATAGTATGCTAGGCATATTGCAAAACAAAAAAAAAATATTGTGCTACACATGTGATCAAATTACATAAGGACTGATTTAACTTTTCCATTGCATGAGAATTGTTTTAACATAATTGGAATAAATTAATATTTAAATCTATGAAAAGTATGTTTTTGTGGATTTTTGAAAGTAGGCAGTTTGTAAGGTTTGTCACAAAGCTATGCAGAGTCCTGTTTACACCATGATTGTCAACATTTGTCATTTGGATTTCATTAATTGAAAACAACATTTCAAAATGCCACATCATATGGTTGTCTTTGTTTAAAATTAGCATTTAAATATAAATTCAATGTATTTAGTACTTTTCACAATAAAATTTGTTGCAAGGAAAGGGAGCCACACTGAGAATGCTACAGAGTCTCATGTGAATTCTACAGCCCCAGTTGGGGTAGCACTGAGCATTAATCTGCCTTCACTTTGTGGCTCTTGGATTCAGTTTTGTAAAGGGAGCTGATAAACAGTGCCATCAGACATACTTTGCTTTGGAGACATCATGGCCCCTGACAATCTGGGGCCTACGTCCTATAGGGAGCTGAGACAATTAAACAAAATGTTTAATTGTCTTAAACACCTTAATTGTCTTAAACACCTTAAACAAAAATGTTGTTAGTGCCTTTTTAAACAACTTTGAAAATGTAATCTCTCGTAGATAGTCTGGGATCAAATTCCATAAACTAGGCCCTGCCACTGAAAAGGCTCTTCTTTGAGAGATATCCAATCGAGCTCCCTTTGGAGTTGGGACATGAAGTAGGTTTTTAGTGGAAGACCTTAACTGTCTTATAGGTTTGTAAAGGCGGAGTGAAGCATTCAGCCATGGCAATATATCATTGTAATCTAAATCATGTACCAAAATTAAGATTTTATATTGGATTCTAAAAGGGACTGGTAATCAATGAAGGTTACACAGGGTTGGTGTAATTTGGTTTTTAAGATGAGTACCACATAGAATCCTTGCCGTGGCATTCTGGATGAGTTGTAGTGGACGAATGGTCGTTGCTGCCATGCCAAGGTATAAGTAATTGCAATAGTCTAATTGGTTAAATATAAGTAATTGTAATACTGTCCTGAATCTTGTTGATCAAGGAAGGGTTTTATCTTTCTTAGTAGCCAGAGCTTGAAGAATGACAGAGATACAATTTTAGATATATGTGATTTCATTGACAGATTACTGTCTAAGATTATACCAATATTCCTAGCCTTTTGTTCAATTGGAATAGAATTCTCTTGGAGGCTGAAGACTGTAGGAATTTCAGAGGATAGTGTTTTAATCTCAATAAGGAGCAAGATTTCAGTCTATTGTGGGCAACTCAATGGTTAATTACGTTTATGCAGAGGGCGACAAGATCCATAGTTTCAGACCATGTCATACTTTTGGGGACAAAAAAACTGAATGTCATCTACGTAATTTTGTATGATACTCTTAAACATGTGAAAATTCTACATAGTGAAGCCAAATAATATTAAACAGTGTGGAAGATAGGGCTGATCCCTGAGGGATGCCTGATGAAATAGCTGTCCATTCAGAAAGAGTGGAGCCCATTTTTATTTGTTGGGTTCTGTCCAATAAGTAAGAGATAAACAATTTAAAACCATCTCATGTATACCTGTTGATTCTAATCTAGAAATGAGGACAGTGTGGTCCAGAGTGTCGAACGCAGCAGAGACATCCAATAATACCATAATATAATCGGTTAGTGTCGAAACCATGTATTATTGTATCCAAATATGATAACAATAATGTTTCCATACTGAAAGCCCTTCTGAACCCATTTTGTAGTGGATCAATGATTAGGCTGCAATGACAGAATTAAGCTAGCAGCTGGGTCTGTTTGGCAGGTTGTGAATTCATAATTAGAAGCCCTAGCAGAAATGTGGGCATTCATGTAATCAGCTCTGTCCTACATGGGAGACCTAGGAGGGAGGATGGTTAAGAGACAGTCATACTAATATAAAGTATTTAGATTATTACAGACCTCTGTGGTTAGACACTGAGAAGGAAGGGGTGCTAGCTGTGAACAAAGCAGTGGATCTTACGAGTGGTCATGTTCTACAGCCGGCAGCTGTAATATATCCTTCCAGTGTAGACAGGTATAATCGGGCCGACTGGATGTGACAGCTGCTCTTTTTCTGTAACTTGTGGATAGAATACTAGCTCGACCTGCCCTCCACCCTTGAATAAAATACACAAACACAGTACTGGGATAATATAGGCTGCAGTTTATTACTACAACTAAACCCGAGCCCTTACAAACTTAACAGAACTCAACCCAACTTCACCCCCCCTCCCATTTTCCTCCCCTTTCTCCACCACCTTATCCCCAATGGTGAAGTAACAGCACCCACCCCCCACCCCGCTCATTCCGCCTCGTACCAGCAAGAATAAGCTAATACCGAGAACCAGGCCCCGTAGTTCTTCAGTCCCCCGTGTAGCGGCCCCCCCTGGCTACACGAGGCATGCCCCCCTGTCCCCTCCTCTGTAAACCCCCCTTACAAATTCCTCTTGGGCTTGGGTTTTTCCGCCACAAACAAGTTGAGCAGCTCAACTTGTTCCCCCCAAACTGCGGCTCTACCATTTGGCTACCTCTCTTTCCAACCCTTCCTGTATGGAGTTATTAAACAGATCCATACTGATATCGGATAAATGTACCCCATCGCCCGCGAATAACCCTGCTTCCTCCGTCCATGACCATGCGTGCCTAATCCAAAATCCCCCCTCCCACCCCATCCATTTACCCAATTGCCTATTCAGTTTTTTGACTCCCGTGTGCCAAATTACCTCCTTCCTATTGCGTAAACGAATGATTATGTTGGACCAACCAATGATCATGCGCGGCCATCGTATCCAAAGCTGGGAAAGGTATTTTTTCATACAGGTAAGTAACTCCCTGCATGTTCTATATCCAATGTCATTCCCACTCAAATGAATGATGAGTACATTGGGCGCTCCCCACATGTCAATCCTCTCGTACAGGAAAGGTAGGATTTTGTCCCAGATCATACTCCTTTTACTAAACCAAGCTAAACGCCATCCCTTCCTGTCTAACTCCAAATTCTCCCTGTAGGGACATTTCAGTGCTCTTCTTTGCATCCTGTGGATGTATGAATGGCCCACGATCCAGGCACATCCTGTAAAGTTCCTCGACCCCCGTCTTTCTGCAAAATAAATACAGCTCGTTAATTACACCCCAACCCCCCATCCCATTCCCGTGTGGGCCCTTACGATCGAATATATGACCGAAACGCGTTTGACTGCCACCTCCCCAAACCCTTGATTCTACTGACTGAGAGCCCTGCCTCCACTGCCGAGGTTGCTGCCCCAATGTGAAAGGAATGTGAACTGTACGCACGCACATTCCGTCCCATCTTACCGATAACCGCGCTCAACATGCTCCCAAATTGATAATGCATCAGAGGACTCCCGTTCTCATGTATCAAAAAGGCCCCCTCATGTTTTGGCCTAACTTCCATATACTTCTTGGCTAGTCACACTGGACACACCTTTCTGTTCGCATCTCGCTGCAATTTAATAATGGCTCCTTTCCCCCCTTGGTCCGTTTTTGACTTCGCAATGAAGAGTCGTACCTCGGACTCCAGCAACTGTACAAACTGATATTTGAGACCGACTTCCCGTACACTACGCCTAGATATGCTACCAACTCACTAATCCTCAGCGCTCCAAAAAACACCCAGGAAAAAGACACTCGAAACAGCACTACCTCGTCTTGTGACCAACAAACTTGCGGCAAATTAGCGAATAAACAATCTAAATCCTCTTATCTAATGGGCCGTCTAACATCTTCCATCTTACCCGTACCCTGCTCCCAACCCCTTAGTACTTTCTTTACTCTAAAACTGCTTACCAGATTGCCCCACCCGCATAACTTTTGAAAGAAAGCGAAACCCGCTAACTGGGACCTTACTGATGCTACCGAATACCCACCCCTCCTGGACCCTATAATGAATTCCACTACAGATTGTTCCGACACCTGACCTCCTGTCCACCCTTTGCCTTGTAAAAACCCTAGAACCGTCTTAGCTCCTTGAAGGTAAGCCTTCCAAGTCGCTGGGGTAACTGAACATCAGAGCAGCTCCCATTCCTCTTCATCACCCTGCCTGATGCTAGTTTCTTGACGTCCATCGCCCTTCTGCGTATACCTGTAATAGTCTGCAAGGACATGTACATTACATTCTTATACGACCTCACCCTCCCTCCAAAGTATTAGTACAAGTAATATTATCAAGAAAATATCATTTTAAGTTCTATTCTTATGTTGGTCATAATTATTATTTTTTTTTAAATCCCCTTCCCCTTTCCATACCCTGCCCTCTGTCCCCTATATAGTATTATGTATGCAGAGTTTTGTTTTTTTTTACATGTGTTTCCCTTGTGCCGCATTTTTTCCCACTGGTGCCGGATGCACTATCCCGCATTTTACTACAGGATGTGCTCCGTTGCATGCTGAACACGCATGTCTAAACTTTCAATCCGGAAATAAACAGGTGGACCTGTTAAATCTCCAACACACATCTGTAGTGGGCGCCGTCGTCTTCAGGTCGGTAGTTTTGATTGTATTTCCCGTCACTTTACCTGGATGAATAACTGGCACCGATGCTGCCTTCCTCGCCGCCCGCTATGGTAACGCCTTGTCCTGCTCTCCCCGACCCTGCACCCTTATTGGTCATCTGGGTCAGCCATAAATTAATATCCTGCGTTCCCCATGACATAAATCTATTCCCTGCCATTTTTTCCCTAAAACGCTCATTATAATTTAGCCATGCCCACCCTTCATAATCTTTAAATGCTCCCAGGATGCTATCCCCATATGACAACAGGGCTCCGTATTGCTCCGGCTGATAAAGCCCTACTACGCTGGCCAATCTGAAGAAACCCCTAACCCAATTAATGATGTTTTTGGGAAATCTTGTGCTGGTGCTGCGCTCCACTTTTCTCTTCTTTCCCTTCTTGCGTGGCTTCTTGTCACCCCTCCTACCTTCTAACAGGCGGAAAATGTTTACATATCTCCTTCTCCTGATCCTCATCCATAATTTCTTGGGCACCCCTTCCCACAACTCTATTAGTGATGCTAGTGCCGGGTGTCCCATATCCTGGCTCGGCCCTGACCCTCCTGCCCTTCGCAATGTCGCCGAATCACTACTATCCGAACTGGACGAAATCGAGGAATCCGAACTGGAACTAGAACTCCCCGTGTGCTCTTTCCTTCTCTTATTCGCTTTTTTGGCAGGTCTTTTAATATTAGCCTCGCCCTCATTACCTGCTGTTGATCCTTGCATCATGTGAGCCAACACTGCCTGTGCTCCTCTGCTTTCTGACCCGGCCCTTTGCCTGCTGGGGTAGTCCCTCTCGTCCCTGGACCGTTCCCTCCAGGGCTCCATTGGTGCTCCCTGCTCTTGTCTGAGCGCTGTACCTGCAAATGAAGACACACCACCGGCAGCCTCCGTTCCGAAGATATTGTCCCCCCATTCGTCTCCCTGTCCCCCTTGACTCCTATCCCCCGTTATCGCATTCCATCTC